>NC_043711.1:51301425-51420518 GCF_006229205.1 Suricata suricatta
TTTAAAAGTACAGGACACAAATCCAAGTGTCTAATGCACAGCGATGCCACAGACAGCTGCCAAGATGGGAGCTTGCTAAGTGAAGAAAGAGCCCTGCTAATAGCACACCAATGGCTGTGCCTTGGCTATCACTCTTGTCCGAAGAGTTTTAAAACCCTCAAATTAAAGGCTAATGTTGCTAAAATTACAAAATGTATCCCAAGCATCCTGTCTTCAATGCCTCCTCTGCAGAAAGCGGAAGACCCAAGCAAGCTTTCCCGAAAGACTGGCAACTGGACAGCGATCTGGGTTGTCACTGATGGAATTGCAAGCACTGGCTAATTGTTGGCGATGCAGGGCCACTGTGACCAGTAAGTGGGATCAATATTTCGCTGAGGAAATAAGCACTCAGACAAGGCCCGGTTTTAACTGATGCAAATGTGTAAGTTGTGTCACATCCCAGTGCTGGTAAAGGGGGCATGGCTGGCAGGAGGGCAGGCTGCCACAGCCTGTGACTCGCAGTTACAGTGAGCAGCGGTGAGCCGGAGCTGGCCGGAAGACACCCGTGGGAGGGCCAGCCGTTAGCACCTCTGCCCATCTCCTCGCTCTGGGGCTTCACACCGGCGGCCCGAGGCTGTCCACGGTGGGAGTCCCAGCACCCCAGAAAGAAGCAAACGCTGCACAGTCAGGGTTTTGCCCCACCTGAGAGCGAGCCAGCTGTCCAACACTTAGCAGGACACCACTGATCGAACACCTTCAATGGTCCAAATTCTTTAACCCAGTCACTCTGTATCTAGAAATCCTTCCCAAGGAAATAATTTAAGGTAAGTGGGGGGATGGCAGGAATCTGATCCACAAGGAGGCTCCTAATAGGGAAGACGTATGAGAAAAATTTATGTCAAAAATATCACGTTATCTATCAGAAAGGATGTTGATATGGACTGCAATAGTGTTATGCTAAAATGCTGCAATAAAAGAGAATATAGTATAATCTCAGTCTTTGAAAAATAGGAAAAGATTAGTTAAGAGATACACAAAATACTTACTTAAAAAACAAAAACTTACAATGATAGCTGAATAGCCTTGTGAGACTTTAAAAACAGAAAGATGCAGCTGGAAATAAAAATGACAAATGGAACCATACTTAGTGTCATTCATTTGACACACAACATCGTCCAAACTAAAGTGATGACCTACTTTGGAGTCCAAATCACTTAGTGGGTCACAACCGGTATTTTTCAAAGACAGAAAAGAAGAGGATAGAAAACAGAGTGCAGAGCACCTAAGAAAGTATTGTTTTGTGAAGGAAAATGCTAATGTGGTTGGGGGGAAAATGTACTTAAAAAAAGTATCTTGAGTTCAGGCTAAGGAATGAGCAGGGCATCAGCTAGATGCTTTAGATGTCTCTCTTTTCTCATCTCTGGTATGTCTGCATGGCTATTGAAATTATCCCACTGGACTTCACGACTTCCTAAAATTCATCATTTTTTTCTTTTTAATTTACAATCTCTTTTATGGATGAGATAGCTCACATTATAGCTCATTCCTTCAAAAAGACACTGACAGTACTTTTTGATTGTTTCAGAAGAAGTTTACTGAGGACCTAAGACAAGTGCTAGACACAATGGAGATACAGATACAGAAGACACAGTCCTGCCCTTAGGAGCTTCCTGTCTAGTATGGAGCAAAAGTAATTTGACAAGGGAACATGATGGTAAAGAAAGAACAGGGAATAAACGCAGTGAGATCAGAAAAGGGAAGATCTGTGAGAAAGCTTCACTGTGGGGCTAGGATTCCAACAAGGCAAGTTTCTTAGGATCTTCACAGGTAGAACAGATTTCAGATGATTCGATACAAGGTCAAAGAGAGACACAGAAAAAGTCCGAGGTAGATTTGATTGGGCGGGGGGAGGTGAGAGGTTTGTCTAGTTTACAACAGGAAAACCTGGGGTGCCAGGTGGCTCAGTTGGCTAAGTGTCTGACTTCGGCTCAGGCCAGGATCTCACAGTTTATGAGTTCCAGCCCTGCACTGGGCTCTATGCTGACAACGTGGAGCCTACTTTGGATCCTCTTTGTGTCTCTGTCACCCCCCTCAAAAATAAAAATAAACATTAAAGAAAAAAAAACATGAAAACTTGGTTGGAGCAATGGTTTATGAGGAAAATAGCAGGAGATGAGGCAGGAAAGGTGGCTTGGAGTCAAGAAAGACACCATTAACTCATGATCATTGAAAGACAGGGTCAATGTGAGCAGTTTGAGGCAGATTCTTCAATTGCAGTGGTGCGCAAGATGGAAACGAGAAGGCTAGCTGTGCAGGAGAGAGGTGACCGGGGCCCGAACTGCGGTGGTAACTCTAGAAGGAAGTTAAAATATAGATAGAAAATATTCTGGAGCAAAAACTGAATTCACTCTACCACTAATAGGAAGTGAGGAACCCAACAGGAAGTGACCTAGGAAAATCCGGGGGAGAGGCTAATGTGGGAATGGCAAGGGTGGGAGAGGGTGAAGACAATGAAATGTTCTGCAACATTCTTTGGAGGGCCAAAGACATCTAAGTGAGTTTGAATTCTGTAGTGGTCTGTCATAACATGAACATCAGATTTTTTTTAATGGATAATCAAATGAAACTCAAGAGTTCCTCTGACCTTTGTCCTCTGGTCTTGGAAGAAATCGCTGTAGTGTTTCAGCAGGGAAACCAGCACCATGTTCTCATCATACTTGATTAAGAAGTAAGGTAGTGCTGGGACTCCTTCTGTTTGACAAAGATCATCATATGCACGCTCAAGGGCTTGAATCTAAGAACAGGAAACATTGTGTTATCCTCCGGGCAATCACATATCTAAATCTGAGCTAAAAATTAGCATAAATAGCATTTTCACGCCAGAAGACTGGAAATGACTGAGCATACCCGTTATTCTTTTGCAGCAAATGAACACAGAAGTCCCCCCGCCCCGGCAAATAATACTTCACTTCGTGTAACACTTCCCATGTACACACTGGTGTCTTAAGGGCACAAGGAGACACTTTCAGGGTGCAGCACGGGGTCTCCCTAAGATGTCAACCACAAAGGTGTGGAGAGAGAGCTCCAAATATTATTTTTCTCCTGTAATAACCAAGCACTGAATCCATCACTGATGAATTTTATCCTGACCTTCTCCATAAAATAACAGTATTATTGAGACATACCCCACTTATTATACAATTCACCCACATAAAATGCATAATTCAGTGTTGTTTTGAAGCATGTTCACAGGATTATGCAACCATCAACTAATTTTAAAGTTCCTTTTTTTTTTTTTTTTTTAAAGTACGGTCTATACCCAATGTAGGACTTGAACTGTGACCCTGAGATCAAGAGTCAGATGCTTTTCCAACTAAGCCAGCTGGGCGCCCCATCAACATAATAATTTTAGAACATTTGTGTCGCTCCTAAAAGAAGCCCTGTATCCATCACCAGCCAGTTACCCTGACATAATCCTTTTCCTCTACTTACACTTCTTGAGAAATTAGTTCCACAAAACTGCAACCTTTGATTTGCACTAAACAACATTATTAATTTTTCATCAATAAGGGTTTCTAGCTGGTGTTAGAATTCATCGTTTAATGACTGACATGCTTCATGAATCCAAATCATCTTGCCACTCAAACCTTCCCTCAACGACAGTCAGAATTCTTCAGCTGAGGGTCCGTGTTGTACTAGCTTGCTGATTTTCATTGCCCTCCTCAGTACCACCTCTTTCTTACGGTCTTTCTTAGACCACAAAGACCACCTCTGTGGACACCATTCCTGACGCAGAAGTTCCACAACTTGGTGCGAGGGTGGCGGAAGCTCTATTTGGCTTCGAAGACTCTTCCCAGAGTATACTAGCGCCTTAGGATCCTCGACAGTCAAAGTGAAAACCACATTCTGGCAAATTCTTGCAGATTTTCAACATGTTCCTATAGCTCCTCTACTGGCTTAGCCTTTCACCAAATATCACTGAATACCTGCAAAAAGTACCTCACACTACTCCCCGGAGATGATTTGACAAACATTTTGTACATAAGTCTGCTCCTGGTGCCATCTTTGGAGGATGCCACAGTGACCACCTCTTCACTCAGACAAGTGCTTGGCTTCAGATAAAGTACTCAAGCTCATCAAGCCCAATTTTACCTGCATTTTGCTAACATGTTGATACCTGTTTTGGTGAAAATCTTTGATCCAAGCCCACTGGCCCCTGAATGAGGGGTATACTCTCTGGGAGGCAGAGAGCAGGGAAGCAAAACCAATAGTAGAAGTGGTACTTCTTTAGATCCTAGAAGAGAGAATATAAGAGGATTATAGCCAATGATGAACCAGAAATACAATCATTCATGTGACTCCCCATGACCACTCAGACACATTGATGCACACAACACAGTCAGCTGGTCAGAGAGTCTCATGTGCAGCAGAACTCAGAATAGAGTACAGAATTTCTCTCTCTCCTAAAATATGCCCACACACCAAACAGTAATATATCATGATTAACATACTTATCATCCACTTGCTAATAGAAAGTGTTGACAATTATTGTCATCACTGTGTAATTCATAAAACCACCCCAAGAGGTAACTATGATCCCATTTTATAGACAGAAACTGAAGTTTATGGGGGAGGGGGAGAACTTGAACCAAACAAAAACACTGATTAGTGGAGAGGGAGCAGAATTCCTTTTCCAAAATACCAGCTCCCTCCACAGAACGACACATACCCAACAACCCAACTGGGGAGCACAGCCACCAAACATGGTTCTGCTCTCCACAGTCAAATGAATTAAACATGTTATTGGAGAAACTATACTATCCATAACCTATATGTGCCTGAGATAATAAAATGCTGCTTTCAGAAATACCTTGTTGGTGAAATTCATGTCAACAATTATTAAGCACTTGCTAACAAGGTAATTAGCCACTCTGACAATAGGAAGATAAGTAAAACCCAGTCCAGCCTTTGGGCAGCTCACTCTCTATACTGGCAGAGATAAAGGGAGTTGTGAGTCACAGAAGAGGTTCTAAGGACAAAGGAGCATCAGTGATATGAGATTCCATCTTCAGGGGTGTATCTGATGGCTCCCCCACCAGGGGAAGCGAGGCCGGGGCCGTGACTCGGGAAGCTGTTCTTGATAACTGTTCTCACCCAGGTTGGATGCTGCTGCCTCTGACCTCTTCCAGCCTTTGTGGCCTGTATCACTCATATTGTGGGACCTCACAGTTATCTCAGAGTCTGACAGCTTCTCAGACTGTTTATATAGCTAATCGACATTTCTTCTTTAATCTTGCTAAGAATAAAGAAGAGATAGTTGTCTGATGAGTTTTTATTGAGATAGAATTCACATACCATAAAGCTGACCATGTTAAAGTGTTCACCTGAGAGTTCGGTATATTAGCAAGGTCGTACCACCATCACCCAATGGCAGAACATTTCCATTGCACCAAACAGAAAACTCCAATGGTAGAAACCCCCCACTAGTTTATTAGTTAGAAATACCCACTCACAGAATTCCCATTCCCCACTCTCCTCAACCCCAAGGAACCACTAATCTATTTTCTGTCTCTATGGATTTGCCTATGCTGGGCTTTTCATATAAATGAAATCGTACTAGATAACTTCTTAAATAAAAATAAATGTATATATAAACGTGTGACTACATGAGAAAGTCTAGTCTTTATAGATTCCAGTCTCGAATTCTGCCATTAGTCGATCAACTGACAACAAATTCCCCTTTGACAATAGCAAAACAAACTACAAAATTGAAATGAATGAAGTGCCTATTCCTCTGAGTCCTAAAAACAGCAGAAAGAAAAGCAAAAATACCTCCAGAGATTATACTCTTTTCTTTGTACTTAAATGATTTGTCATAACTGATCTTTAGCCAAAGGTTAAACAATTCAAGATGAAGGACTTCATAATTTCTAAGTGGCTTTATCAGATCATCTTCAAAAGTCAAAAGGCTTGAATTTCTTAGAATTCTTTTCAGGACACAAAGGACCTCGATTAAATTAAACATAAAGCCCTTTGTATTTGAAGATTTTAAAAGACAGAGACTTTTAAATTTTTTTTTTTTTTAGGTAGGCTAAGAATGGTCAGTAAAAAGGGCAGCACCGCCAATACACACACTAACTCTAGGAAATGCCTTAAAACGTTAAGAGCTAATGTTATTTTTCTCATACAATGCAAATTTTCAGATTCTACTAACTAGGATTCTTGGTACAGAAAATATACTGATGTTAAAATAACAAACCCAGAAATCTTTAACTAGCACCACTTATCTCTTTCTTAGTAGCAGATCTACAAAACCTGCTCAAATTTACAGACAAATTATTAATGTGAAATTATAGCTAGTAATCTCATGAAGAATTTAAGTATTTTTCTATCGCCCCCACTATTGCACAGAAAGCATTATAACTTGTTAGGAAATGTGCTCCTTATAGACAGCCACCCTTGGGCATGGCCTTCAGTATGACTTTTTATCATTCTCTCCTTTGCCTTAGGCAGCAAGTCAGGCAGCATTTAGAAGAAACAGGATTAGTTCATGGGGCAGGAAGAAAGGAAGACCTATAACTTGGCAAAAGAAAGAGGGGAGTGGAGGAGACAGGAGGGGAGGGGAGGGAAGGAGGGAAGGAAGGAAGGGTAAACAAAAAAGAGGAAGGAAGGATAAATGGAAAAGAGAGGAAGGAAGGAAGATAGATGGATGGGCGGAT
This sequence comes from Suricata suricatta, assembly GCF_006229205.1. Classification (NCBI taxonomy): domain Eukaryota; kingdom Metazoa; phylum Chordata; class Mammalia; order Carnivora; family Herpestidae; genus Suricata; species Suricata suricatta. The sequence continues at coordinate 51,308,124 of NC_043711.1, forward strand.
ATGGGGAAGAGGATTAATATCCAAAGCTGGCGAAGCTGGTAAAAAAAAAAAAAAACAGCACACTTAATATATATCAACATCGTTATGTTTATATGCCTTCTCCAGAGAATTTATCCTAAAGAAATAAAATGAACAGGAAAAAAAAATCAGTATGGCCAATATTGCTCTCTGCAGCATTTTACAAAATACTGAATATTAGAAACAACCTAGATGTACAAGAATCTATAGAATATACACTTGACAGAATATTAGTCAACCTAATTATAAAGGCTAAATTCATTTCATATGTAGACATATATAGAAATACACATGTACATTTATGTGTACATACACTTGCGTGTGTGTGGTGTGTCGGGGGAGGAGCTCATACCTCAATCATCAACCCTTACATTTCCCCACATCACCCATCACGCATCATCAAGACCAGGTCCTTCCCCCTACTTCCCTAGGCAGCAGATATTATATTTACACAAAATGTTTTTCTTTCTTAAAAAAACCACAACTGTGTGGACAAGCCATGTAGAGCAGCGTGAACTCCTCTAGTCCAGAGACTGCTTGCTGCAGGATAGCTGGGATCCCCAAGATGTCATCTTCTCTTACGGTGACGGACCCAGCAACTGAGCCTCACAGGACTGCATCGAACAAAGACTTTAGCAACAAAGAACCAAGACTCCCTGAAGCTGATTTTGCTGTGTCCTGAGTGATAAAAATAAAGTCACTGTGTTACATAAACCATGCAGGACATAAGATCAGCAAGGATGAGTTAATTTTGCAATGGTGATGAGTGCCAGCACCTTTGGGCCACGAACCAAGGAGCGTTTCTTGAGCAGCTCTGCCTTAAGTAATACCAGGCAACGGCCTCGGTGAGAAGCGCACAGACCATCCTATTGGCACCCAGCACTCGGTCAGGGCATCTCAGGGGTCTAAACGTGACCAAGACTCCGTTTACTTACTGCAAATGTCAGGAGGAGGAACTTGTTGAGGAGGACGGGGTTTTTGAGGGCAGCGCCCGATTTTATGGCTTCCCAGATCTGCGAGAAGAAAGAGAAGTGTCAAGCCAGGTTCTCAGGCATCACGGAGCTTCTCATCTCGAGTGGCACAGAGGGGAAAAGCGCCAAGCTCTTCTTTCCTCCGGGCCCAGCACTGCTTACCCCACGCAAGAAAAGAGTGAGTTAGCTCACGCTGGCCACTTTGCATGTCCTCTCTGCCAGCACACTCCTTGCAGGGCCTGCGGAAGATTCAGAGAATCCAGAATCCTCCTCTCAGAGAGTCTCCGCATCCGAGGAGGCCAACTGGGCCAGTTCCATGCCTTCATTATTTCCTCCAGCAAGTACTTACTGATTGCCCATTATCTACCAGGCACATCATGATCACAGCATAAAAGACACAGTCCCTATGCTCAAGATGCTTTGGGTCCAGTGAGGGAGACAGACGGAAGTCTGAATGTACCATCAGGTAGGACGTGCTACCTCAAAAGGATGCAGAGTCCCTGGAAGGGGCTCAGAACTGGGCTGGGGAGGCGGGAGGGGAAGGAACCAGGAAGGGGCTGTGGGAAGCAGCGATCTGAACTTGGTATAGTGGATTTCTGGAAGTGCTGCTTGGGATTATCTTGCCGAGACATGAAGGAGAGACAATGATGAGCTTATACACACTCAGCAAGCACTGTGACCAGAAGCAGGAGCTGGCACTGGTCTGCAGCTGCTGATCACAAGATGTTTGACTCGCTAAAATTAACCGCTACACTTTGTGCCACTAAGCAAGACACACAGTTGCACCACAGGAGCCGCTGGGCAGAAGAGGGAAATAAGCAAAGAGAAGTTCCTGCTATTGACATGATCACCCTGGAGTAGCTGGAGCGGAGAAGAGCAGGCCTCGCTCCTGATACACCGAGGGGGTGGGAACTGTTGGGGAGCGTGGATTGGAGTGAAGGCTGAGTCCTCGCACAAGGGGTGGGATTTCTATGGTGAGCAATCTGTGGTTTTTGATTATAGATGACGACCTGACCCAACTCTGTGGAGACAGCCTTTTAACTGTGCAGCCTGAGCGGGAGGCCACGAGCAGTCGAGCTGCAGGCCAAGGACAACCATCATCACCTGGGTCCCAAGCTACAACCATCTAGAGGGATGCAAGGGACACCAAGGGCAGAAGACGTCCTTCTCTGACCATGGCACCCACATACGGCTTTTTTATTTTTTAAGACGAGTGCAAAGACCACTCAATTAAGTGGATTAGAGGGGACTGGGAGAAGCTGTCCTACCACTTCAATTCCTCACACTAACTCAGACATGAACAGGTAAGGGAAAGACACTCCCGGCATAGAGAAGGCCGTGTGCCAAGGACAGAGGTGAGAACCAAAATGGGTGGAGGAATTATAAGTGATTGGCTGTGACAGGGTCAGAGAAGGCAAGGGGAAGAGTGACAGGAGAGAAAAGCCATGGAGACCACACAGACCAGGCCACAGTGCCTTGTAAATCAGAGAGAATAGTCTACATGCAGCCCTCAGTACACTGGAGAGAATATATGGTCATTTTGGACCGCATTACAGTGCTTAGGACTGGAAAGCCAAGGGGCACAAAGAACAGAGAACCCAAAGCCATGCAGACATAGGACTAGGATTCTCAGGGACAGGGCAAGCTGCTGCAAAATGCTAGCTAGAAAGCAACAGCAAAGCTTTTCCCAACTGCCCTGCCATGAAATTCCAGCCTCTCCCTGGCTGAGAGCCTGAATATCTTCTCCTTGACCTTCCCGCCAACACGGGAGAGCTGGGGAAATAAACCAAAGCCCCTGACTATCTTCAAGTACCCAGTCGAGGCCAGTTTCCATGACAGATGCATGCACCTGCTCAGAGACGCTGCGCTGACAGAGGTCAGGGAAAACAGAACACATGCGGCATATTTTCCCAGCTAACCTCGTCTGCTGCTTGTTCCAAAAGGAGCTTCTTATCTGCGGCCTTGAAAGCCTCGAGTGTGTTGGTGTTAAAGAGCGTTCCAACAGCCGGGCAGCAGTGGGCGGGCGTGGGAGCACTCCTGGACACGAGAGACACATGGTTAGGCAGGCACAGCTGGGACAGCAGTGGGAGACAAAAGACACTGCTCCGTAGGGTAAACAGGAGATCAGCCACACGTTTCTTTGGGAAAAGAGGAGTATCCTCACTTAAGAACTACAAAGAGGCACTGCACACACACACACACACACACACACACACACAGCCTCTACACTGGGTGTTGTATGTAAGCTGATTTGAAAATAAATTATATTCTTTTTTTTAAAAAGCCTCTATATTCCCTTTACCCTAATCTCTTGGCAGGTTGCTCTCCCCCTGCTCTTCTTCCAGTATAAGTTGATTTCCTAGTTTTTATTCTTTCCCATCTTTAACCCAAAAGGGAACCACCATTTATTGACCTTCTCCTGTGCCAAGAACACACTAGGTTTGAATTCTCTTAAGAGCTCTTTCTTCCGGTTAAAGCTTTAAGTAACTTGCCTAAGGTCACATAAACATAAGCAGAGCTGGGATCTAAAGGCAGAACTAGCCTACTCCAAGGAACCGGGTTGCCTACGGCCTACTTCCCACTCAAACCTCCCAGGCTTCAAGGTCCTGCTGCAAACTCTCCCTTTCCAGGGGGCCCCTCCCGTTTTCACTGATAATGGCTTGCACTGGAAACAGAGCGTCCCACCCTAGACAGTCTCCAAGACTGACTGTCACATACACCCAACTAGAGGACAGTAAGCTCCCTGGAGGCAGGGAACTTGTCTCCCTCTTCCGACTGTCCCCAGACCTCCCCAGCCCAAACAGGTTGCATGCAGAGCTGCTGCTAAGCAAACTCCTAGTGGTCGCCTGAGTCATACAGACAACACGTGTCATACCTGGGCCACCTACCAATCTGTTGCATCACAGGCATGTCACACTCTACACTGTCCCCTTATAGTCTTCAGAGTAATCAAAGTCAGGGGAGCAGAAGATGGTTAATTCTGAATACAAACTCAGATGTGGAAACATCTGGTCTCTTCTCTGAAATGATTAACCTGTGTTTCAGAAGTTACAGAGGCCTAATAGTGTTGTCAATTACAACTGCTGCAGAGAGAAAACATTTTTAACGATTACATCGATGGTTAGCTGTATGGTTTCAAAGACCTCGTGTCTCTTCACTTGGAGTCTGTGTAAAATTGGGTTCACAAGGGCTCCAAGCGGAAAAGATCAAAACCCAGCACAGGTGTGGAGTGGTGCAATGGGGGAGGGGGGAAAGGGGTCTGTCAAATGCTGTTTGTGGGGCCCAAATGTCAACTCCTGGAGAAAAAGTAACTTTCCATGGTCAGAGCCTTCCCTTGGAGGGTGACAAGTCAGTAAATCATAGGTTGTTTCTCACAGTGTTACTCTAATAAAATATTTTTCATCCACGAGAGAGGAGGACTTCAAAGACAGTCTTAAAGAGAAAGAGATCAAAAAGGGGCAAGACTCAGCCTAGAGGGAGGAGGAAGGAAGCACAATGGTCGGTACATTAGGCCCTCTATATTCAGACTGAGCTTTATGAAGTCACTGTTGAAATAGAAGGAAGGAAGCTCTGAGCTAATCTGATACCAGCACAAGAGGAAGGTCCCCTTCTTCCCAAGGGCCCAAGGGCCCCAGGTGTGTGAATGCTATGTCAAAGTGTCATCACAAACATCTGAGCAACTGCCAGCACACTGGCCAGGCTCCGAGAACATCAGTGCTCATGCGGTGAACCAGTGAAGTTTCAAAGAAGAACTTTTCATGAGGAAAGCGCTACCAGGGGAGGTGGCCAAGGAAACACATTTAAAAGGTAATAGTGGGAGAGAAAGCCATTCTGCTGATCCCTCCGGGTTCAAGTTCACTTGTTCCACACAGAGGTGGCTCAGATGAGGAGTGGAAAGAGCCCTAGACTTGGAAACAAGAGAATTTGGTTCAAATCCTGCATCCCAGGTACATATTAGTTTAGTTTCCTGCAATTCCATTGGTATGAAACGTCCAGAGTAATCAAATCCATACACAGAAGGCAGACCGTGGCTGCCAGGACAGCGGAGGGAGGAGGGGGGCATGAGTGGGAGAAGGGAAGAAGGTAGAGAAACTGTGAATGGGCATAGGCTTTCTTTCTGGAATGATGAAAATGTTCTGGAACTGGTGATGGCAGCAGCACAACCTTGTGAACACACTAAAAAATGCTGAATTGTACATTTTAAAAGGGTGAATTTTATGGTATATAATGTATACCTCTACAAAGTTGCTATGAGATCAGAATTAGAAATCTTCTGCATATACTAAAGCCAACAGTGAATTCACAATGATGTGTAGTCTAATCAGGTAAAGGATTGATCTTAGAAAGGCCTCAAGCCTGAGCCTGCTTGGGGATGCTACTTCTAGAAACTTGGCCTTCACTTCACTTAGTCTCATGGTGCTTACTGAGGAAAGTACTGGAGCTGGTTTGCACCTGTTATTTATACCTGGCCAAAGGCAGGCATGTGGCCAGAGCCTCCAGAACAGACAGCCAAGGTGGTGGCCAGGACGGGATAAATCCCCCAAAAAGAAAGACTGAGGCTGTTTTCCATACCTGCAGGAACCTCTGCTCCCCATGCACCGCTCTGCATGCCCCAGGAACCTAGGATGTCCTACTCAGTCTGGGGGTATGTACCATTACCTCCTGGTTTCCGTAATGATCTGTGAGTTTCTGTTTGCAACACACTCTAACAGAGTCCCCTGGTGTCTATCCACCAACCACACCACATCCCACTTTGATAGCCATGCATTTCGACTGCTTGTAATTGATTTCAAGAGTTATCGGAGCAACTGGCACACATCAGACCTGTGTTAGGGGCTAACGAGATCACAGAGATAAAGAGAGCCTGGGTTCCACATAGATGATTTTACCTAAGAGTCTGACATTCCTTAACTGTTTTTTAGGTTTTTTTTAACCTTTAAAAAAAATTTTTTTAATGTTTATTTATTTTTGAGAGACAGAGGCAGAGCACGAGAGGGGGAGGGGCAGAGAGAGAGGGAGACACAGAATCTGAAGCAGGCTCCAGGCTCGGAGCTGTCAGCACAGAGCTTGATGTGGGGCTCGAACTCACTAACTGTGAGATCATGACCTGAGCCAAAGTCAGCTGCTTAACCAACTGAGCCACCCAGGCGCCCCCCCCCCCGTTTTTTAGGGCAAGGGCTATGTCTTCTATTTCTCTAAGTCCAACCTGAGGCTTAGAAAAGAATATATTTATGACTACAAAGATAAATGTTCCTCAAGGGAAAGCCCAGAGAAGGGAAAACTTTTTTTAATGAGTCAGTTTCACATATATACAAAGAATGTCCACCCAAGTCTGTCCTTCCCTTTTTAAGCAGAAAGAGAGCACACATGTGCGGCCTGCAGCTGGGCACCATGTTTGCCAGTTCTCCTTACAACACAGGCGAGGCCTCATGCTCCTCCCCATTAACCTAAGTGAAGGGATGCATGTCTCTGCCTGGAGAGGTAAAGTGACATTTCAGTTCTTTTGTTTTCTTTTTACCTTTTTTTCCATTTAAAAAAAATATTTATTTATTTTTGAGAGAGAGCAAGCAGGGGCAGAGGAAGGGCAAAGAGAGGGAGACATAGGCTCTGGGCTCCACATTGTCAGTACAGAGCCTGACTCAGGGCTTGAACTCACGAGCTGTGAAATCATGACCTGAGTGAAAGTCAGATGCTTAATTGACTGAACCACCCAGGTGCCCCATCATTTTTTTTTTAAGTAGGCTCCACACCCAATGTGGAGCTTGAACTCATGACCCTGAGATCAAGAGTCGCACACTCCACCAACTGAGACAAACAGGTCCCCCAACAATTCCATTTTAAGCAGCACACAAAGGAAAGCCTTCCAGAATTATGGACTCATAGAAGAAAGAACACCAGACTATTAAGTGGCCAAGATATAAACCTCCTTTGTGTTTGGGCCATTACATTTTTGAGACTGGTTCAGCAGTACATCCTACCAGAAGATAGCAATCTCCGCAGCAAGATGGTTGATGCTTGACGCAACACTACCTGAGCACTAACTGACCTAATACACTGTAGAAAGGAGGATCTTTGGTGCTAACTGCTGGCAGAGACCCACTAGGCTTCCAGGGACTCCAACGATAAGGGATTTTTCTGGGGCTACGCAAAGCTGAGATACGCCTGGCATCTACAAACGAGCACTAGGACTGTTAGCCTTTCAGCTGCATCTTACTCTTCTCTGTGTGCCCAGGGCTGACCACATTCTATTGTTACGACACAGAGGAAGCAATCAATAAGTATTTCTGAACTAAGTATTACCTCTTCACATTTATTACAGCACAAAGCACGCTACAATGCAAATAGTTGTTTTCCACTTCTATCCAGAGCTCTGTATTTCCTAAGTCTTTGTGTTCCCAACACCTAAACACCCTGCACTTATAAGAGGCATTCAGTCAGTGTCTGATGATTAAATTTATAAAGATTTGCCCTACAAACCAAGCAAATGTACAGCAATAAAAACAAAGGAGAATTAATATTGAAAATAAGTTGGATATGAAGAACTCCTTTCTTCTGTGAAGCCCCAAGCACTTTCACTATGCCTTAGTCTGTTTGGTCCGCTATGACAAAATGCCACAGACCAGGTGGCTTATGAACAACAGAAATTTATTTCTCATAGTTCTAAAGGCTGGAAGTCAAGATCAAGGTGCCAGCATGGTCAGGTTCAGGTGAAGGCCCTCTTCCAGTCACAGACCACCCAAGTCTCACTCAAGGGGTCTGTCATAGGCACCAATCCCAATCATGAGGGCTCTGCCTCCTGACGCAACCTCCTCCCAAAGACCCAACTTCCTCCCAAAACCCCACCTCCTGATACCATCACCTTGGGCATTAGGCTTTCAATATACAGATTTTGGCAGGGACACAAACACTCAGACCAAAGCACCAATCATCCTAAGACAGAGGGATTCAGAAACTCTCAGACTTTTAAAACCAAAAAGGACATCAGAAGCCCAGAGCTCAAGATGAGGAAACCGAAGAAAAGGAAACCAAAAAGACTTATTCTAGGTAACAGAGTTAATCCAATGCAGACAACAGGCCTTCCAGGTCTAGCTCCACCACTGGGGCCATGTGTCATCCCTGCTCATCTCTCCTAGTGGCCCACCACACAGCCTCACACTCTGTGAGCAGTCAACAGCACAATGAAAAAATACCACCAGTCAAATTGGGCAATTTATGTGAAAGTCATACCTGCGTGATAACAGATTTTCTTATCTCTTTCAGCTAAAATTTCTGGATCACTCAAGTGTAAGATGTTTGGATTTTGTTATCTGATCAAATCTAACTTTTGGGAGCAGTTTTTTCTATAATTAATTGTTCCAAAGGATAAAATTATTAAAATCTTTAAAGGAAAAACCTTCAGTCTAGTGTCAGAATAAAGTGGGAGCAAGTCTAGCTTGCAATGAATGTTAGATTCTCCATATACACATTGTGTACATCACACTGTTGATAGACCCCCTTGATCATCTTCAGATAATTTAACATTTGTACTTTGCTGGTTCTTTTCCTTATTATCTTGCAATTGCCTCAAAGCTAAGTTAGTCTCTATCAAAACAAGAGACAGATTATTAGGATTTGATTTGTTTTGACAAGCAATTACAAGCAATTACAGAGCAAGAGAGCTCTGAAGAGAAAAAGAAACACAAACACATACCTTTTAAAGGTATAAAGACTAAAATATTTTTATCAAGACTGCATTTTATTTGTTCTAAGCCATTCTTTCCCCTCAAAGTATGGGGTATTATTTATCACAGCCTATCAAATCCCTGATTTACATGGTATAGAGGAAAGGGCCAATATCATCTTGGATTTATGTTATGCAATTAAATTTTGCAATTTGAGATATAGAATCAAATGTATTGACTTTTGGGGAGATTTAAAAAATACAGTCTAAGGGTAAAATCAACAACATAAGAGACAACAGGGGTTGGCAAGGATGTGGAGAAAAAGGAACCCCTCATGCGCTGCTGGTGGGAATGCAAACTGGTGCAGCCACTGTGGAAAACAGTATGGAGGTTCCCCAAGAGTTAAAAATAGAACTACGCTACCATCTAGCAATCACACTACTGGATATTTACCCAAAGAATACAAAAACAGTATTTCCAAGGGATGCATGCACCCCTATGTTTACAGCAGCATTATTTACAATGGCCAAATTATGGAAGTAGCCCAAGTGTCCACTGATTGAAGAATGGATAAGGAAGACGTGTGTGTGTGTGTGTGTGTGTGTGTGTCACATATATATATACATATATATATACAATGGAATATAATGGATAAGGAGGATGTGATGTGTGTGTGTATATATACATACATATATATAAAATACATATAATGGAATATTGTTTAGCCATAAAAAAGAATGAAATCTTGCCATCTGCAATGACATGGATGGAGCTAAAGAGTAAGATGCAACATGAAATAACTCAGAGAAAAACAAATACCATATAATTTCACTCATATGTGGAATTTAAGAAAGAAAATTAATGAGCAAAGGGTTTAAAAAAGAGAGAGTGAGAAAGAGAGACAAGTCAAGAAACAGACTCTTAATTATAGAGAACAAACTGATGGCTGCCAGAGCGGCAGGGGTTAAGGGCGTGGGTTAAAGGGGTGACAGGGACTGGGGAGTACACTTGAAACGGTGAGCACCAGGTGATGTGTGAAGTGTTGACTCACTGACTCATTATATTGTATATCCGAAATGGATGCAACACTGCACGTTAACTAACTGGAATTAAAAAAAAAAAACTTAAAAAGTCATAAGTAAATAAATAAATAAATGTAAAGAATCTCTTATAGAAATCCTTTACTGGGAACACCCTAACCTTGGACTACTGCTACTCTGAAAAGCCCAGCAGTCCTTACAGAGACCGCCTGGCCTTCCTCATACCCTGCATCTTGACACTGCTAATGTGGAGAAAGCAGAAGACGCTGACCACTCCAAACCTTTCCGTTCTTCCACCTTTAATTGTCTGATAGCCCCTCCACATGGTTTCTGCTCCACCCTTCTGTGGAAAATTCACTTTGGGAAACTGAATTCTCCAGAACCGCAAAGGGCCTCATCAACAAACCCAATGACCCTTGCACTGAACTCTGACCGTTCTGCTTCTGATATTGTTGGTCATCTCTTTCCTTCCTGAAAGCATACATCTTAGTTTCTGTAACAGTTTTCTGGTTCTTCTTCCTCTGTGACAATTCTTGCCTACTTAGCTAGTTCTGTGTCTTCCTTTGTGGACTCCTTGATGAGATCCATTCACTGTTCTGGTCCTTTGTTCCTACACAACAGTCTTCCTCTCTTATGGCCTCACTATCTCCTCTACACGTTGACCCTTCCTCCTTGACTCCAGTGCCTCGGAGTCATTTCTACCAGATGACGTCATCTCAAACTCAACATGTTCTAAGCCAAGCTTACCTCCTCTTAAAATTGTATGCACCTCCTGGTCGATTTCTGTAGCAGAGAATAAAATGCTCCTAGCTACTAACACTACAACCTCAGAAATACACTGCCCTTTTCTCTCATCTTTGCTTCCTAAATTTGGCCACATGTGACCTTGGGCAAGCCACTTTACCTTCTGACCCATTGTTTCCCTGTCTGAAAAAAATAGAGCTTACTCACATCTGGCAGGTCTGAAGGGATTACATAGGTGAAAACACCCACATAATTAAGCCAATAAATGTCTCTCTTCTCTCCAGTACTCACTGTGGCCTACAACCAGGGAGAAAATATTCTGAGGGGATATTTCTTTGTATATTCTCATATCATAATGCCTTACACAGTGGCTTGTATACAGAAGTAGCCTAATAAATGTCCACTGATGGCCATGGATAAGCATCTAAAGGAGTAAGTCAAGAAGTACTAATAAAGGATCACAAAATACTAACTAAAATCAAAAGCAGGTGGGATATTATCTAAATGTCAATTAATCTAGATGATACTCAGCAGTCACCTAACAGGCTTTGACAATTATCTACCGAAAAAAATATATCTGATAGTCCTAAGCATCTAACACTTGAATTTGTGCCATGGCGGGGACAAAAGCATCGAGGACCTGGCCCTCCTCCCAAGGGCTCCCCTAGTTCTCCCTGTGGTCCACCTATGTGGAAAGTTAAGAATGCTCATTCCTCACAAAAAGCAAACACTTAGATTTTAAGAAAAAAAAATACTCACATGTCAAAAGCACTGAACTCCAATGTTAAGCGAGCTGGAAGCCCATGAGAATCACCTGGAAGGAAGCATTAACACATTTTCCATTATGAGTCAGTAAGAGCAGCATTCATAACTAAAACATTTGTGAATAAATGTGCTCTTCCTGAGCCCAAAGCATTCAGTGCAATTCTGGTCATCGATACTCAACAGGAACTTCGCAGAAGATGCCAGAGCTTTTCTGAATTTCAAAAATTTGTCAAGAATTAAAACAAAAAAAAAAAAAAGATTCACTTGGAAAAATGATTTCTAATCTCCTCCCTCAGCAATCCTAAGTAATCAGTATTCATTCTTTGGATATATAACTGGGGTCTCATGACTCCCTTTCTTTTCCCTACAACAGAGGAAAAGAAGTGAAAATGAACTTGGGTAGAAAGCCGGGAAGTAAACTAGGGATAAAAGGTGCAGTGCAGGGAACATAGTTGTTACTGTCACCATGCTATATGGTGACAGACTGACTCACTACAGGTGTGGGGAGGACGGTGTAACACATAAGCTTGATGAATTGTCATGTTGCAAACCTGAAACTAACATAAAATTGCAGGTGAACTACACTCAGATAAAAATCAGTAAATAAATAAATTTGAAGAATTAAAGAAAGAAAGACAAGGAGTAAAAATAGAAACCGGTAAAGATCATTAATTATAAAGGACAAGAGTGTCCCTTTCTAAAGGAAAGCTGACCCTATTCTGGAGGGCAGGGAAGGTAACAGAAAATGATGGAATATGGAGAGAAGTGTTTCCTACCATTGTAATAATAGCCCTTAATGTCCTTGGGGGCCTCATCCAGCCGATATTCATTCAGCTTCCTCTGGGTCAGCTCATGCCAGAAGCCAACATCCAAGGCACTGCTAAAGGGGGCGAACTGCAGTTTGGAGAGCCCAGAGTCTCCCGGAGCTGCTGCCATTACTTCCTGCCCACCAGAAAACAAAACAGAACACAACAAAATGGCATCAAATGTGGTGAGAGAGAGAGAAAAAAAAGCATTTATAATAAGGCATAATCAAAACAAAAAATGTTGGGAGCGAGGCAGGCTACCTGAAGACATGACTGAAAACGACCCTGAGTAATGTGCCTGCGTTGCCAAGATTAGAACAGCACAACTGATTTTCGAGGTGAAGTCCTTTTGCTGCGGCCTTTCTGGCCTTCACCTATGTGCATCTTCTTTCTTGCTCAAGTCGGTCTGACAGGTGCACAAGTGCTACCCCTTCTTTGACATAATCACAGTCTCAGAAATCAGTGCCCTCCTGTGTGATCCTGCAGAACTTCCCAAGTACAAAATCCAGGCCCAGCCGATCGGAAGCACAGAGCCCACCGGCAGAGCTCTGAATGACAGCAGCACTTGAGCTGCTGAGGAGAACGAAGAAGTTTCTGGCCCTCCTAACCATAGAGCCTGCTTTTTTTTTTTTTTTTTGACATCTCATCTTTCATCTTGTAAATGCATGGAAAATTTGCATCTTACTCTACTATCTATGTATTTTAATATTCTGTCCTCTGAAATCTCCCCCGGCCCTCCCAGTTCAGGCATGCACACACTAGAACTCCCGTAGCCCTGCACACACTACCAGGGGCACACCTCCCCCCACTGGAGATGCACAACACTAGAGAACTTGATATTTCCGAAAAGTGGACGAGGTCTCTTCGCTTTCCACCCTGTCCGTCACTGTCCATCCCTGTGACCAGACAGAATATTATTTCTACAGCAGAAAGTATGAAGAGTCACACTAGATGACAATTGTTCACACCTACTGCCTGAGTTTTGAGCCAAGATTATTACCTAGTTTTTGGTTTTCCCAATGTGGTCAATTTTGTAATTAAGAGATATATATATATGTATATATAATTTGTAATTAAGTTTTGGGGGAGTCAAAAGTTATACATGAATTTGGGGGAGTCAGAAGTTGGCATGGATAGGAGTCAGCACCCCTACCCCTCAAGCGGTCCAAGGGTCAACTGTACAAGTGTGTTTTAAAGCCAGGACTTGGACGTGCTCCTTCGGCAGCACATATACCTAAGTCAGGACTTGGATTTCTCACAGACATCTCAAGTCTGACAAATCCAAACTAAACATTTCTTTTTGCAAAATTCTGCCTCTTTTCTTACATGTCCTAGTTTACATAATACAACCACCTACAATCCAAGGTCGAAAACTCAAAGTCATCTTCCATTTTCCTTTCTCTCACATTCAATAAATCACTAATTGCTAGAGCTTCAACCTTAAACAGACCTCCGGAATGAGACGAAGGCGACAGCTACGCAGCAGTGACCTGGACCAGGCACCACAGCAGGCGTGTGCACCCGAATGTAGTCCTCTGAAAAGCCCTAAGAAGTGACAGTTCCAATTTTACAGAGGAAGAGCTAAGGTTCGGAAAGGGATGAGGTCCACAGAAGGACACACAGTTAGGAATTTGGAGGCGGGGGCGGGGCGGGGGTAGGACAAGGACCCAAACTCCATATTCCAAACATGCGCTTGCGTGCTTCCTGTCCAGGTCAGCTTCTCCTCCATCCATTCTCCCTGCCACGCATCAGGCCCACCATCTCACCCCTTGGCTCCTGCAGTAACATGCTCACAGGCCATTGCCTTCTGTCCCGACCTTCTCCAAATAAGCGATCACGTTGCCACCAGATTGGATCTGTGCCAGGGCCTCCCTTGTTTAAACAAACAAAACCTTACTGGCTCCACACCACAGAGAGTTTCCCAGCCTTTCACCTTTTCCTAGGAAACCTCCCCATCTCTATCAGGAAGACTCCTTCCCGTCTACTAGGATTCTTTATGAAGCCCTCATTAACACCCACTGTCAGGGGGCATCGTGGCTCCCTTCTGTGTAATGACAGAGGGAAAGTTCCACAGATGAAAAGTTCCACAGTACAGCATTTACCATCATGAATCACACGTGCTTTTTTGATCATACCTTTTTAAAACAACTTTTTAAATAGTATCAGTAGCAGTAGTAACTGTTCTAATTGAATGTTTATTCTGTGCCAAGTGCTAAACAGTCACCTATTATCTTAGGACAATCCCAAAGTGGTTGCATTATGCCTACTTTACAGAACAGAAATGGAGACACTGAAATATCAAGTAACTTGCCCAATGTCACTCCATGAGGAAGTGGGAGAGCTGAGATCAGAACCGTGTTGACTGGCTTCAAAGCCCCAAATTTTGTCACTATACCGTATCGTCTGAAAGAAGACACCACCTTTCAGAGCCTGTATATTACACATCAGCCCCACATAAGCTAAAAACAATAACTATTTTGAGAAAACAATTACATATGAACCTCCTCTCCAAAGAGGAGAGTCAAAAGAAAAAGGTCAGAGCCAGAGTAATCATCCAGTATAGAAGGAAATCAACACAGTACAGACGGTGGTACAAATGGATCCCTGAAATGCTCCGCGGGATGGGGGACCAGGCCCCTACATGCTTTAGTCATCCACGACTTACTCTTAAAGGTTAACAGTAAGTCACCATCATTTTGATGACCGCTGAGGTCATCAAGATGGAATTTTACCAGCCCCAGAGACAGAAGAGAAAACTCCTCTGTACAGCACATCAGTAGCTGAGAAAAAGTGATTCAGGAAGACCACTTAGAAGATAACCCATAGGCATACTAAGAAAGTAATCTGCATAAAAGACACATCCTTCAAACATTTTCTGACTTACTTGATCTTTGAGAAATTTCAAACAGAACTCAAGAGCTATTTCACAAGAGGATGTGGTTGGTATTCAGCTGCTGAATTCCTGCTTGACAGGCTAAGAAAACAGAAAAGTCCTACGCAGCAGCAGCCACACACGATGGGGAATTTGCTGGAAACATCTAAATAGGATAAACAAGTATAAATGCATCACTTAGGAACCTATACATCTGTGTCACACTGGCATCTTCCTTAAGCCAGAAGGGAAGATTTAAGAAGAAATGATCAGAATAGAATTCTGGAGGGAGCAGTAGGTTATAGGTACAAAGTCATTTATGTGTAACTAACCTACATCCAAACATCCCCTGTTTCATGAAAATTAAGACTTGCCTACACATCCTCAAACAGAAGCTAGAAGTCAGAATTCTAGCTTCTGCTTCGCTTAGAAAGTTAAAAAATGACTTCCATCATACTTTGACACTCTACACAGATATATTCCAGGAAAGAAACTGACAAGAGGCCTGAATAGGAGTGTGGTTCAACTTTATTTCAAACTATTTTTTATCACATTCAGGATGTGAAACCCAGGAGTTACACAAGACGGGACTGTTTTGCTGAAGATTCAATGTGGTAATGAATAAGGATCCCCGCCAAGGTTACACTGAAATAACAGATGGGTGAGTAAGCAATGCAAACCCTTTTGGGGCTATGTCAACCACCCAAAAGTGGTGCAAATGTTAGGCTTTTTATGAAAATAAAACTAAATCACATTCTGCAACTTACATAAGTACAAGCTCAAAAATAAAACAAACACCACTGTCTGTGTATTTACCAAAAGTTTCTGTCCAAAGGGTCCTGAACCTTGGGTAGTGCTGTTCTTCAAAGTCAAATCCCCACAGGAAATGGGTTAATAGTGCTTGTCTCCCAAGAAAGGAGAAATGGAGTCAGGAGACAGGGGTGTGGAAAGTTATTTTAAACTGTATGGTCCTCCCTTTGAATTTTGTGTTCAAAATTTTGGGCATGCGGAGCAACGATACAGAAATAAATAAAATAATTAAAGAAAAAGGTTCTAACCCAATGGCAAGATGGGGAAAGAAAGAGACATAAGACTACCGGCACAACTGCTTTAGTTCCAAGAAATAACACCCAAGAGATCTTTGACGCAACAATCATGTTGTTATTCACCTTTCTTCGGCACTTGCCACATTGCCTAGAATATATTAGGAGCTCAGTAAATGTTGACATGAAATAATAGCTCTCTTCCTCCCAGAAAAGGCCAATAGATGGGTGCTATAATGAGACAAATTACAGCAGACTTTACAAATTACTAATAGCCGGAATTGTCCAAATAAGAAACAGATCGGCCGAAGAGGTAACGAATTTTCCATTAGTGGAAGTGTTCAAGCATATATTAAGATGATTATTTGCCAAGTCATAATGTACAAAGGATTACTGTATCAGGTGGTCGGACGAGCCCAGGGGTTGGCAAGCTTTTTCTGAAAAGGGCCAGCGAGTAAATATTTTAGTCATTTCATGCCAAAACAGTTTCTGTCACAGTTTCTTCTCCTTTTTTACAACTCTTGAAAAATGCACAAGCAATCCTTAGCTCACAGACTGTGTGCGCACACACACACAGGCCTGGGTCAGGATCTGACTTGCAGGCTGTAGTTTGCAGACCCTCGGACTAGATGAACTTCCAAACCTGTTATTTGGGTGAAGCAGGTTGCAAGGTGACAGTTGCTGGTCCGTGAGAGAAGCCTTGTGATGCTGCAAATCCGTCTTTATGAAGAGGAAAACGAAGTCTGCACAGAACACTCACACACACAGATCAACGTCGGTAATCTACCGTGAAGCCCCGTTAGTCTTCACTTTGGCTCATGATGTGTAGGAAGACGCGGCAGTGGCGTGGCACATGCAGAAGAGGCCCCTCTGAGCGTTTCCTGCATACTTTCTCCTGGACCCCTGCTTCTGCCTCCCAGCTTCTCTGGTGGCCCCGCCACTCTTCACCTCTGACCTGAGGCTGAAGAAGCATCCAGCTGCTTGGTTGACCCTCGAACACACCTGCTGTCTTGCCTCCACAGCCCTGAACAAACAGCTCCCCGTGTCTGAGAGGCATCCCTGCCCCTGTGACTGGCACTTTTCAAAATCCAGCTCAAAGGTTCTTTGCTTCATAAAGCTTTCGCAGAGCTGCCTTTCATTTCCTTTACCCCTTGCTTTCTCTTCTCCATTGGCTATGGTTACTCGCTTCTGGCCCTCAACTACCACTACATTTAGTATTACAGTTCAGCTTTTTGCTGATGTGTTTCACCTCCATCAATCTGATTGTAAATTCTACAGCGAACAGATCCAGGCTCATATCCCTCTCGACACACCACAGTCACTTGCAGAATGGCTCTCAGATGTTATTAAGATGAGTTCTAGAAATCTTTTATGGTTATCTTCCCAAAAAAGAAGCAAGAGAAAGAAATAATCCAGGCTTCTGTGACTGGGGAGACAAACTCCAAGCCACAGAATATGGAGATTAAAGTAAGGAATCATGAAGAACACTCAGAAATATACCATATGATGTAGAAATAAATCTATTATTGCTTTTTAGGACTAAGATCTTAGGGGACAAGAGATATGGGTGTACAAATCAACTGATATGAACTCCGACTCAACCAAAAACAAAGTTAGTAACAAATAGACCTTTCTTCCTGAAAGTGTTCCCATTGGTACAGAAGTCAAAGGTCTACATTCACAGTCTCAAAGTATCTCTCCACCAAAAAAATGATTAATTTCAAAGAAGAGAAAAAGTAACTCTACAGTGGCAAAATCTGGCAGACACCATCTTACTGCAGGGATTGAAGTTAACACCAGCAGCATTGGGACAAACAGACACGCATGCTAGCTGACAGAGTGCAATCAAAAGCACAAACATGTACGCTACTCCGCTCAAAACATACAAGGTGGTCTCATCAACAGGAAACATAAGGTAAACACAAACTGGAGAACATTCTACAAAGTGACAGAGACTGGCTTACAGTCTTCAAAGTGTCAAGGTGTTGGGGTGCCAGGGCGGCAGTTAAGCATTTGACTTCAGCTCAGGTCATGATCTCCTGGTTCATGAGTCTGAGCCCCATGTCCAGCTCTGTGCTGAGAGCTCAGAGCCTGGAGCCTGCTTCAGATTCTGTGTCTCCCTCACTCTCTGCCACTCTCCAGCTCGCATTCTCTCTCCCACCCCCTGAAAATAAATAAACATTAAAAAAATGTCAAGATCTTAAAAGTCAAGGTAAGACTAGTAACTTGTTCCAAAGTGAAAGAGAAAGACACAGTGACTGGAGGCAACATGGGATGCTGGGATGACATTCCACTTTCAGAAAGGGTACTACTGGGACAAAACCTATGTGGAGTCTCTGGAGGAGGGGACAGCAAAGGTGTTTGTCTTATTCTTATAAGGTTTCTGCAAATTTGGAACTTCCAAATTCCAAAATCAAATATGAAGACAATTTTAGTGCCTGTGCACGCTATGGTGCCTATGCTGTATTGAACAGGCAAAACCAATTACCGTGAAAGAAGTTAGAATAGTAATTACAGGGTGGGATGGGCTACTGACTGGGAAGGGGCAGTAAGAAGCCCCCTGGGCAGCCAGAAACATTCCATCTTCCTTGAGCTAGGAAGTGGTGTCAGGGCACACACACACATGTGAAAATCCACAAGCTATGTATTTATGATTAGTGCACTTAGCCACAGGTAGACTGTACTTGAACAACAAAAAAAAGTAAAACCAAAAGCCCAATATTCAAGCTATAATGATCCTACACAGAACCTTCCTGTATTCATTTAATAGTTAACAGATGACCCATTTAAAGTCTAGCTTTGGTGAAAAGAAACTCATTGCTCTAAATAAGTCTAAATGAAATACCATTTCCATAAATTTTTTCGGCATTTGTTATTAAAGATGCTGAAGACGGGAGTATTATGGCTTTGCTGCTGATGTAATTAACTGGAGCGGCGATGCTCCCTGGCGAGTCTGTCCAAATAGGCTCCTTCCAAGGGAGGGTAGGCTGGAGGACTGGATGCAGCAAATATCACTCCAGGATAAGATATCTGGATATCAAGCAGTGAACTGGTTGAATATAAACAACAATCACAGTGGTGAAACAAACAAACAAACAAACAAACCTGTCTTTAGGGAAACTAAATCCATGGAGGGACAACAGAGAAACAGACCAGCCTAACTGTACTCTTAAGCAGGCCTTGCTCTGACATTTCCCTGCGTGCTGTTGGGTTTTTGTTTGTTTGCTTTGGGAGGGCAGGGGAACTTTCAGTGGTTCAGAGAAAGGATGCTCACGTGACAGTTGAGAGCCTGGTCTTCAGAAAGACCCAAGCGTGAGTCCCGATTTCACCTGGTGCTGCCTGAGGAGCCTCGGGGAGGTAACTTCCTCATCTGTGCCTTGATTTCCCCTTCTGTAAAATAAGGGTCATTCTATCCAACCCCTGAGGTTGCTGGGAGGGCTAAATGAGATAGCGCGAGACGTGCCTGCTGAGGGTCTGGTGCAGTCAGCAGTCAGCAAGTGGCAGTGCTCTTAGATTGTCAACACACGCCCCACCCCCCACACATTTGCGGAGGCTGCCTGCCTAATGCAGCTGCCCTTGTGCGTGCTCACTGTGACAACTCTCTCTGCCTCAAATGTGCCTTGGGTAAGCCTCGCCTCCCTCAAAAGAGCACTGTAGACACAGCAGAGGTTCAATTAAATGAAACGGACGGCCTCCTGCTATATAGGTCGTCAAGGCCAAGTCCAGAGGGACAGGTACTAAGGGTTAGGAGCACTTTGTGTTCAACTTCTGGGAGGCCATGTGGGGCCGTTCACTTAGCAGAAGCACCAGAATTACTGCAGTTTGGCCCTGAAGTCCCATCTCTGGGCCAAAATGGAGCATGGAGAGCAGACTTCTGTTCTCGTTTTCCCAGCCGCAGGGCTGTGAGCTCTGGCAGTCATTAAAATAAGCACCAAACCACAGGGCCAAATCCCGCTGACAAACAGAGCACGTTCTTAGCTGCTGATGGGTTAAATAAAAAAAAGAACAAAAAAAAGAAGGGAGATGGCCAGCCATGGGGAGGGGGCCTCTTTGGCATATGGAGCCAACATACACTTGGTCGGCTAATGTAGCTCTACAACTTCACAAGCTTTGGAAATAATGTGCGAGGCTGCCAAAGAGGGCGGTTTACAGGCCTTACCTTCCAAAAGGAGCGGGGCAACATTCCAAACTTCGAAGACAGATGAAGCTCTACTGGGAGATGAAAACTCAGGACTCACAGGGGAACCAGCTGGGTTCAGAGGCCTCGATTTCTTTTAAAGATTGCATCAGAGTCCAGATGCTCCTGAGCCAAACTGAGGTCTCCACGAGTCACTGAGTCATCTAAAATGGCCGTGTGTGTGTGTGTGTGTGTGTGTGTGTGTGTGTGTAACTGTGCTGGTAGGTGATCACAGCTGATCCCAGAAGCAGGCAGGATAACTGTCTCCCTCACCGCCATATGCACCACCTTGGTCAGAGAAGTGGCAGTCACTGCCACTGTCATCAAACTGTTACCTTCATTCTCACTGGTTACTTCTGGGAGTATTTTCCCTTTGTTTTCCTTCTGCTATCATAACCTTAACCTTCACATACAACGTGCTCTTGTTCAGCTTCAGATTTTGAGAATGGACACACTGGATACCAGTGTTGTGGGGCGTTACAAGCCCATGGGGGAGTGAGAGCGAAAGCTGGGAAAGCCTGTGAGAGATGAGAGAGAAAGACAGCACAAGGAAGGCAGAAACAGTATGTCTGCTTCTGAGTCCTTTTTGTTACCTGCACCAACCCACAGTGTCATGGGGCTTCATTCTGAAATAAGGGACAGCCACGTGGATCCACCAGAATCACTAGGGAAAATCTGTGATAGTCTCCTAAAAGCTGGCTGAGGGATGGAGGCTAGCTTCTGAGTAACAGAAGCTCTGGGGTTTTCATTTCTGCTCATATCTGAGGAGTTCTGGAAAAGGAAGAGGTGAAGAATTGGGCCAACCCAACACTGTTACCAGATTTCCAAAATATTCGATTTCCAAAGAGGAGAATATGGATGGATTCTACAGCCCCCGGGACAGAGATTTTGCTCCCAGGAAAGGTGTCATGTGGGTCATTCCAGACCATATGTCACTTTTGTGCAAGCAGAAAACTGTACCCCTTCATTGAGACTTTTTACTTCCTTTCCTTAGAAAACCGCTTTAATACATTGATTAGGTTGGCTCAAGACATTTTACTCTTGTCTGCCAGAAAATCGTCTACAAAAGTAAACTCATGTTGCCTATGATCCAAATAAAACCTCCTCAAATGTGGCCTCTTGCGCAGTGCACAACCAACACAACTGTATGCAGCACTCTTCAGTAATCATAAGAGGCCACCATGGTTTAAGAATGAGTCATGAGAGTAACTGCATTTCTTCTTTGATCAAAGAAGAACCAGTAATAGGACATAGGATATCTGGACTTCAGTAAGGCCTCTGACAAGACTGCTCCAAATATCCTGCTAGACAAGATGAAGTTGTTGTAACTGGATCCCAACATAATCAGAGGGATTAAGAACTGGTAAAATAATCTTATTCAAAGAATGATGGTTAAGGTATGAACTGGTGTTAATAAGAAAGAAGCTAATAGGGGCACCTGGGTGGCTTAATCGGTTAAACATTCGACGCTTGATCTCAGCTCAGGTCATGATCTCATGGTTTGTGAAATGGAGCCCTGTATTGGGCTCTGTGCTGACAGGGTGGACCCTGCTTGGGATTCTCTCTCAAAAATATATCTTCATAATATAATAATTATGATGATAAATAAAATTATATAAATAAAAATATACATATATATATATAAAAGAAAAGGGCTAACTGTGATAAGTCATTGGCTCAGTCTTTGGTCCTGGTCAATTTATTTTTATTTATCTACATGAATGAATATTCATCAATGTATACTAAGTATTTGATGTGTGCTGAACATTGTGTTAGGGGCTTGGAGCAGGGAAAAGGACACGTAGACCACATAAACATATAAAAAAGCCTGCTTCAGATTCTGTGTCTCCCTCTCTCTCTGCCCCTCCCCTGCTCACACACTCGCGCTCTCTGTCTCTCAAAATTATAATTAACACTTTAAAAAATGCATGTATCTGACACAGAAGGTATTCAAAAATCGAACTGTTATCAACAAAATATGTGTCAAAGACATGGGGATTTCCGTTTAGTTATTACTTCAATAAATATTATATTATGACTAGTTCCCATGCTGTATTTCAGCACTTAATGGCAACAACGACTAAAGTCTCTGCCTTTCAGGATCTAAGTGCTGAGGGCTATACAGACCAGGAATGACAGTGTAGCAATCTGTGGATAAAACAAGCACCGTACGGTGTGGTGTGAGAGTTCGTACAGGGTGTTACGTGAGGACGGAGGGGAATCTAAATTAGACTGAAGAAGCAGGAATTTGTATTTTAGCAAAGATCTGTATTTTAGGAAGCATACTCCAGTACCAGTGAGCACCGGACAGGGCAAGCAGCTCGGTGGCCACGCAGGAATACAGGGAAGAGGTGAGAAGAGCCTGAACTGAGGTAGGGGAGAGGAAATGGAGGAGATGAGACATGTCAGGAGATCTCAAGGAGGGAGAATCCATGGACCTCTGATGACTGCCTGGGGTGGCATGAAGGGGGAAAGGCCAAGACGGCCGCAGAGCTCTGATGTGAATGATTAAATAGAAGAAGGGGGTGAGTCAGAGTACAGGATAGAGAAAGAAGTGAGGCTTTGGAGGGAAGCTGATGACTTTCTGTGAGTCTGAGGGCTGGCCCTGAGGCAAGATCCCAGCTCAAGATATGGAACAGGGGTCCTTGGCACGCAAGGGAGCTGAAGGTGTGAGTGAGAAGAGCACAGAGCATAAGGTAGAACCTTGGAGAAAACTAGCATTTAATGAACAAAGGGGTGGGGGGAAGCCCACATGGAAATGGAGTGGGAAATGGCCAGAGAGATAGCACAAAGCAGGAGTGGTTTTCGCAAGTAAAGGAGTATCTATCACATCAGACGTGCTCAGAATTCAACAGAGAAGAAAAATCGGTCAGGGGCTCTGAAGACATGGAGGTCTCAAAACTCAGGAGAGCAGTCCTGGGGGATGGGTGGGGCAGAAGGATTTTAACAACGCATGACTTCAGGAAGTCAAGAAATGTGGATGGGAAGAGATGATGTGATGTGATGGGAAGGTGCTTTGTTCTGGCCAGATATTGTCATGAAAGGAGATGGTTAGGGGCGCCTGGGTGGCTCATTCGGTTAAGCACCCAACTTCGGCTCAGGTCACGATCTCACGGTTTGTGAGTTGGAGCCCCGCGTCGGGCTCTGTGCTGACTGCTTGGAGCCTGGAGACTGTTTCAGATTCTGTGTCTCCCTCTCTCTCAGCCCCTTCCCTGCTCATGCTCTGTCTCTCTCTCAAAATTTAAAAAATTTTTAAAAAGAAAATAAATGGTGAAACGGCAAAGAACCTGGAACACGGTCTGAGGAAAAGGAGGAGATGGAAACTCAGCACAAGTGAAGAACAAGCCTTAAACACGCTTCCTTCTCAGAGGCGAAGTGACAGGGTCAGCCTGAGGTAAGTCAGAAATGACAGAAGCTGAGGACTCTTCACTGATGGCTGCAACTCAGCAGAGTCAAAGGCAAGGTTAGGAGGCTGGGAGAAGATGAGCGAGAGAGCTGTCCCAGCACAAGGGGAAGTGGCAAGCAGCAGGACAGTGTCAAGGGCAGGATGCATCTACAATGAAAACGGTGGCAGGGGGTCAGATCACCACAAAAAAAGCTTAGTCCTGCTCAGTATGGTCAGACTCCTGGAGGAAAGAGGCCTCCCTTTTCTACACTACATACTCAGAGAAACACTGCCAAACAGGAACAAGTCCAAAGGAAAGAAATCACAAACGAAGAAGGTGTAAGGAAACCCCAGAGGTGATCACCTGGGGCAGGACTGGGGCTGACCTGTTAGCCAGGGTGCCAAGGCCATGGAGATGTGTACTGTCTAGTGGGTAACAAAGCAGCAGCTAATGACTCATCCTTGGATACACAACTAGGCCTTTCCCACACTGGAGATGGGCAGAAGGATCAGGAAACAGGAGAAAGAGGAGGAAGGCAGTCCTGAACGTCACCTCCCAAGGGTAAAAGTTGACATCTAAATAAAATCTAGAGGAAGTTGGGGATAACCAACCGAGGGCCACTAATCAGAAGAATTTTGTTATTACTTATGTCCACACACCCAGGGTCCATCCCTCAGCACCCCACATCCCAATTCACCTTCCTCCTCTCCTCGTGTGCTTGCTGTTACCCAGCTACCCAGTCCAGCACCTCCTTTATGCCAGAAACCCACCCATCTTTCTCCCTCGGCTCAGCCACTGCCTTGGTGCAGGCCTTCCTCCTCTGCTAATGGACCACAGCAACAGCGCCGGACTGGCCTCCTTTCTGGTGCTGCCCCATCAGGTGTAACCACCAAGGGAAACCCTGAGTAATTTAACACAGATGACAGCAGGGGCGCCTGGGGGGCGCAGTCGGTTGAACGTCCGACTTTGGCTCAGGTCATGATCTCATGGTTCATGAGTTCGAGCCCTGGAGCCTGTTGGGATTCTGTGCCTCCCTCTCTCTCTGCCCCTCCCCTCCTCATCATCTGTCTCCCTGTCTCTCAAAAATAAATAAATATTTAAAAATTTTAAAATAGATGAGAGCACATCATACCCCATCTTTAAACTTTTCACTGCCTCAACTCTCTAACACCACACTTTCAAAATAAAGTCCAAACCTCTTGGCCTGGCAATATTAATTGCTACTATTTTTCATTTACTGTCTATCAGGTAGGTAACGTCTATCATTCACTGCTCCCAACAACCCTGGGAGGATGGCTTACGAAAAGGAAACTCAAGTTTAGAAAGGGAGTGACTTGCCCAAGGTACCAAAACTAGTTCAATGCAGAGCCAGCATGTAACTTAGAGTCCAAATTCTGCGTTCTCAACATATTATATATTAGATTATATAACCTTATCTTGCCCACCAGGTCCGTTGGGACCTGCCTCCCGCTTACCATTCCAGTCACTTCCTGGCCTGGGTGAACCCCTCCCACGCCCAGTGTCTGCAAGATTATCCCACCTCCCACACCTCTTCACCCAACTCATCTTGCTCATCCTTGAGGCCCTGAATAAAGCAACACCTCCTCACAGAAGCCTCCTCTGATGCCTCAGCCTGACTTACGATCACTCAAAGTCTTCCTCTGGCAAATCTCTATGACAGCTTTATACCACAGTGCTGTTGTCTAGCTCCTTGACTTAAAAAATATATATATTAATTAATTCCTCGAGGACAGGGACGGGCATCTTGCATGAGAGCCCTGTGTGCCACTCCTTAAAGGATTTCACCATCTTGTCACATGAGAGGCAGGGAGAAGCTGGCCAAGGAAATGGGACAGGGGGAAGGGACGCTCTTTTAGGAAGCAGAAGCAGCAGGAGCCAATGGCTGCAAGTGAGATACAACCTGTCAACAGTTTACCATGACCACAGCACCAAACTGGGGGACAGGAAAACAACTAGGCAAGACGAGCTTTCACGACTTTGGCTTTTTCTTTATCCAGGTGTTAGCTCCAAAGTCACCTCCTCAGAGAAGTCATCCTGACCAGCTAGCTTTTCTATTTTTTTTTAATTTTTAAAACGTTTTTTATTATCTATTTTTGACAGAGTGTGAGAGGCGGAGGGGCAGAGAGACAGGGAGGCACAGAACTTGAAGCAGGCTCCAGGCTCTGAGCTGTCAGCACAGAGCCCGACGTGGGGCTCGAACCCACGAACCGCAAGATCATGTACTGAGCTGAAGTCGGACGCTTAACTGACTGAGCCACCAGGCGCCCCAGGGACCAGCTAGCTTTTAAAATAATGAGCATGGAGCAGGGCATTTGTGGGGA
Organism: Suricata suricatta; assembly: GCF_006229205.1. NCBI lineage: Eukaryota > Metazoa > Chordata > Mammalia > Carnivora > Herpestidae > Suricata > Suricata suricatta. Next base: position 51,333,949 of record NC_043711.1, read on the forward strand.
TGAGCACTGGGTGTTACATGGAAACCAACTTGACAATAAACTATATTAAAAAAAAAATAGCTCCCTCCACTAACCCACAGGTACTCTCCATCCCATTACCATTTCTTTTTTTTTTCTTTTTTGATACTATCTAACAGGATGTTAAACACCTACCACCCACTAAAAGCACTGTATTATTGGCAATCAGCACAATGGCCACCACCATGATCAAAATGGAGGCTCCATGAAACAGGGCTTTTTGTTTTTGTTTTATTTTTTAGTCAGATTTTACCTCTACATCACCAGTACCTACAGCGACACCTGGCACATAGCAACATTTTTGGTTGTTGTGGAGTTTAGTATAGGTAAGTATATTAAATATGCTCAGCGTGGAGAAAAAATGGTGTGAGGAGGAAACCAAACCAGCAGCCTTCAAGGGTGTGTGGGCCATACACTGGCAGGGAAATCTCAGGTGGCTGAAAGAGGGACGATGAGCCGAGATTACGGGTGACCGTCTACTGCTCATCATAGGGTTTAAGTCAGAGTTAGGGGAAAATCCAAACAAGAATAACCAGAAATAGTTTTCTGCCACCGAAGAAATGTAACCAGTGGGCAGAGGTGTCATAGAAGAAACGCAAGTATTCAATGGGAAAGGGAGACTGGGACCCAGAGGTCTTTACGTCTGAGACTGGCAGTCACAGAATCGCCTGGTTTCAGTTGCAAAGTTTCAAAAACAATTTCTTAAATTACCTTTGAAAACATTGTAGTCGTCAGGGTTCACATATCAAGAGACGACAGGCGTGCAACGCACACATTTTGTTTTCATTTCTCCAATTTCACATGTTAGTTCTGTGCTCATAAAACTCAACTCGGCAAAACTTACAAGTTTGATTTTTTCCGACATGGAAATCCCTTACACCGACCTTTATCTCACCTGACTGAATAAGCACTAAAGTCTGCAACTCCTGGGCCAAACTGAAGAACCGAGAACCCTGAGCAAGAACGGACTTGATTCAACACCCTCGCTTCACAAATGACGTTATTATCACTCCCATTTTGAAGATGAGGGAAGAGAGGCGCACAAAGAGGCGACATGCCAGGGTCACACGGCAAATCTCGGGCAAAGCCGGGATGAGTGAGAACTCTAGCGTCCCGTCTCCGGTGTTCCAACACCGAAGATTCGGAGCAATCCCTGCCAGACGTCAGGAGGGGCTGACTCAGAAGACCCCGGACTGAAACCAGTCCGACGGGACGCGGCCTGAGAAGGAGGGCGACAGCTGGACTCAGTGACTCCCTGGGGGAGAGAGGACCTTAAATTCTGCCACGACCCTCGTCCTCCCAGCCGAGCTCGCCCCTTCCCGCCAGGCCTCCAAAACCCAGCCCGCACGACCCCACTACTCCCTCACCAGCGCGGCTCACTTACCGCCACTCAACTTCCGGCAACCACGGCGTCGTCCGCAGCGCGCGCCCCGATGACGCAATGTGGCCCCGCCCCCTGCGGTCAGTGGTGCGCATGCGCACAAGGAGGGGCGAGCCAACCTGGTAAATGAGCCCCTAGCACCGGGCTGAGTGGGAGGATCCGGAGTGGCCCGGAAGGCGGAGCGTCAGGAGGTGGGCGAGGCCCTCTGGTCTGAGCCTAGCTTAGTGAGATAAGCCAGTTTATTGGCTATGGTAATGTGTAGATGGCCGTCATGCTTTGAAAAACCTGTTCCACTTTCTCTCTTTCGATTTCAGAGGATGACAGGAATTATGGTCATTTCCATTTTCCAAGTGAGGCGGCATAAAATGTATCCCAGGTGTCATTGAGGAGGCAAGTATGGAGACAGAAGAGAATTTTAATAGGTAAAAGCCCATGAAGGTCGCCAGTGATTAACCTGCTCTCTCTAAACCAGTCATTATTCTCATACCTCCCCTCTGCCAATGGGATAAGGGTATTCATTCCTAATTATTTATTGAGCCTATGCTATGGACCAAGCATCGGGCAGGTACAGAAGACACAATAATGAGTACATATTTAATGTACAAGGTCATTCATTCATAAGGAATGAAAGTGACTCTGGTGTGGCTCAACAGACTCAATAATAACAATAATGACTACCATTGTCTACCATGTTTTCAGGCTGTCATATCTTCTAATTACCACGAAGGTCCTGAAACGTCATATTATCCCCATTTTATCCATGAACACAGACTAGAAAAAGTTAAGTGGCTTGCTGAAGGTTAAAGAGCTTTGGGGATAGGATTATATCGGAAGTGTGGTCTGTGTGTGTTGTGTTTTTTTTGACTCTTCCAAATAAGAAAACAAATCCAGACTTAAAAAGGAGATACTTTATTTGTAAGGATTATTGTAAGGGGGAGGGGAAGAGGGAACGAAGGGCCTATTGCAATAGAGAGACCACTCTGACCTAAAGATCTGCAAGTGTCTTAAGGACTAGGAAAAAAGAACTTTTGCTTCATAGGGAAGCGTGAAGAAGGCTAGAAAGAACTGGGTGTGGGGAAGTGGGAGGAAAGGGTAGCTTGATTGGATAGTAGTAGATCAGAGAATATTTTACCTTGAGGTCAGCCTATTCTAATGGAGAGGTTGAATGCTGGCTCAGGCTGAGGGTTAGTCACGAATAAGGAACCTGGTAGGGGAGAAGCTGAACTAAAGTTGCTTAATATAGCATTTTGTTTTGATTGATCAGTGGATATAAATAGCTCAATAAGGCAAAGAATAGCACTTCAGAAGGACTGTCTTGCCTTGTTGTAGGTAAACAAGTATCCATGAGTCTTACCTAAGCCATACAGGAATGGATATTTCTTTGCAGTAAACCTTTTCTGGAGGACAGAAACATAGAAGGAGGGTGTTGAAAAACCATAGCGTCAGGAGTGCAAGGCTCAGGTCAAATTCAACGCTGCAAATTCTTTACTTATAGCAGTTTCTTCTCTTGCCACTTCCGCCTCCGACTGCATGTTTGGGTCACACCAAACTAATTCTGGTGTATTAAGCTCTCTCTGCTCTTTTAGATTCCACCCCTGCAATAGCCTCATACTTCCTCTGTTTGTGTAGACCTTCCTGTCTTCAAAACCCAGCTAATGCACCAAAAAGAATACTTAGGAATAAATTTAACCAAGGAGGTGAAAGACATATATTCTGAAAACTATAAGACATTGATGAAAGAAATTGAAGATGCCACAAATGGAAAGATGTTCCATGGCCATGGATTGGGAAAATATTGTTAAAATGTCCTTACTTCCCAGAGTAATCTACAGATTCATTGCAATTCTTTTCAAAATACCAATAGACTTTTTCATAGAACTAGAACAAATACTCTTAATATGGAATCACAAAAGACCCCAAATAGCCAAAGCAATTTTGAGAAATAAGAGCAAAGCTGGAGGTATAACCTCAGATTTCAAGATATACCTCAAAGATGTAGTAATAACAGTTTGGGACTGGCAGGAAAATAGATACATGGATCAATGGAGCAGGTTGGAGAGCCCAGAAATAAATCCACATTTTTATAGTCAATTAATCTACTACAAGGAAGGCAAGAATATACAATGAAGCTAAGACAGTCTCTTCAATAAATGGTTCTGGGAAAACCATTTTGCTGCCACATGCAAAAGAATGAAATGGGACTGGTTTTGTACATCACACGCAAAAATAAACCTAAAATGGATTTGAAAACCTAAATGTGAGACCTGAAACCATAAAATCCCTCAAAGAAAGCATAGGCAGCAATCCCTTGGACATTGGCCTTAGCAACATGTTTATGGATGTCTCCTCAGGGAAGGGAAACAAAAGCAAAAATAAACTATTGGGACTATAGCAAAATAAGCCTTTGCACAGCATCACAAACCACCAACAAAACAAAAAAGCACCCTAGTGAATGGGAGAAGGTATTTGCAAATGATATATCTGATAAGGAGTTAATATCATCCAAAACATATGAAGAACTTATACAACTCAACACACACACACACACACACACACACACACACACACACACACACTAATAACCTAATTAAAAATGGGCAGAGGACCTGAGTAGACATTTCTACAAAAACTTAAAGAAGGCTAACAGACATATGAAAAGATGCTTGATGTCTACTAATTATGAGGGAAATGCAAATCAAAACTACAGTAAGATATCCCCTCAGACCTGTCAGAATGACTAATATCAAAAAAGACAAGAATTAACACGTGTTGGCAAAGATGTGGAGAAAAGGGAACATTTGTGCACTACTGGGAATATAAATTGGTGAAACCACTGTAGAAAACAGAATGGAGGTCTCTCAAAAAAATTAAAAACAGAAATACCATATGATCCAGTAATTCCACTACTGGGTATATACCCAAAGAAAACAAAAACACTAATTTGAAAAGATATATGTACTTCTCTGTTTATTGCAGCATTATTCACAATAGCCAAGATACAGAAGCAGCCCAGGTGTCAACCAGTAGATGAAAAGGTAAAGAAGATGTTAACACACACACACACACACACACGCACGCACGCACGCATGCACACATGCACTTTGGAATATTACTCAGCCATAAAAAATAACGAAGTCTTGCTATTTGCAAAAACATGGAAGGGCCTATGAAAGACCTATTACACTAAGTAAGTTAGACAGAGAAAGTATAATACTATATTATTTCACTTATACATGGAATCTAAAAAGCAAACTAAATGAACAAACAAAACAGATGCATAGATCAATGGGACAGAAGCAATAACCCAGAAATGGACCCACAAATGTATGGCCAACTAATCTTCAACAAAGCAGGAAAGAGTATCCAATGAAAAAAAGATAGTCTGTTCAGCAAAAACCTGGGAAAACCTGGATAGTGACATGCAGAAAAATGAAACTGGACCATTTCTTATACCATACAGAAAAATAAATTCAAAATGAATGAAAGATGTAAATGTTGGACAGGAAACCATCAAAACTATATAGGAAAAGACGCAGCAACCTCTTTGCCATTGGCCACAGTAACTTCTTATTAGACATCTCCAAAGGCAAGGTAAATAAAAACAAAATGAACTCTTGGGATCTCATCAAGACAAAGAGCTTCTGCGCAGGAAACAATCAACAGACTAAAAAGCAACCGACAGAATGGGAGAAGACAATTGCAAACAACATATTGATAAAGGTTTAGTACCCAAAATCTATAAAGAACTTAACAAATTCAACATCCCAAAAACAAATAACTCAGTTAAGAAATGGGCAAAAGGGCCGCCTGGGTGGCTCAGTCAGTTAAGCAGCCAACTTCAGCTCAGGTCATGATCTCACAGCCTGTGGGTTCGAGCCCTGTGTCCGGCTCTGTGCTGACAGCTCACAGCCTGGAACCTGCTTCAGATTCTGTGTCTCCCTCTCACTCTGCCCCGCCTATGTTCAGTCTCTGTCTCTCTCAAAATAAAATAAAGACATAAAAAAAATTTATTAAAAAAAAAAAAGAAATGGGCAAAAGACATGAATAGACTCTTTTTCAAAGAAGATATCCAGTTGGCTAACAGACACATGAAAAGATGCTCAATATCACTCATCATCAGATAAATACAAATCAGAACCACAGTGAGATACCACCTCACACTTGTCAGATGGCTAAAATTAACAACATGGGAAATAGCAAATGTTGGTGAGAATGAAAAGAGACCCCTTTTGCACTGTGGATGGAATGCAAACTGGTGCAGCCACTCTGGAAAACAGTTTGGATGTTTTTAATTTAATTTTTTCAATTTTTTGAAAAAACTTTGGTATAAGAAGTGGTCCAGTTTTCAAATAATTTCAAAAAATTAAAAATAGAACTACACCATGACCCAGCAATTGCATTACTAGGTATTTATCCAAAGGATACAAAAATGCTGATTTGAAGGGGCACATTCATCCGAATGTTTATAGTAGTGTTATCAATAATAGGCAAATTATGGAAAGAGTCCAAATGTCCATTGACTGATGAATGGATTAAAAAGATGTGGGGTATGTGTGTGTACACACATATATATGGAAATTTTAATGGAAATATTATATATTCTTACTGAGATGAGGATGACATGGGCATATACATCTGTGTGTGTGTGTACATATACACACACCTTGGAATACTATTCAGCAATCAAAAAGAATGTCATCTTGCCATTTGCAACAACGTGGTTGGAACTAGAGGATATCATGCTAAGCAAAATAAGTCAGGCAGAGAAAGGCAAATATCATATAATTTCACTCATACATGGAATTTAGGAAACTTAGATGAACATAGGTGAAGGGAAGGAAAAGTAAAAAAATAAAAATAGGGGGGCGCCTGGGTGGCTCAGCTGGTTAAGCATCCGACTTTGGCTCCAGTCATGATCTCACGTTGGTGGGTTCGAGCCCCACATCGGGCTCTGTGCTGACAGCTAGCTCAGAGCCTGGAGCCTGCTTCAGATTCCGTGCCTCCCTCTCTCTCTGCCCCTCCCACTCATGTTCTGTCTCTCTTTGTCTCAAAAATAAATTAAAAAAAACATTAAAAAATTTTTTAAAAATAAAATAAAAATAGGAAGGCAACCCATAAGAGACTCTTAAATATGGAGAACAAACTGAGGGTTACAGAGGGGAGGTCATGGGGGGGGATGGGCTAAATGGGTGATGGGCATTATGGAGGGCACTTGTTGGGATGAGCACTGGGTGTTATATGTAAGTGATGAATCACTGGGTTCTACAGCCAAAACCAATAGTATACTGTATGTTAACTAACTTGAATTTGAATAAATAAATTTTAAAAAAGAAACAGACTTATGAATACAGAGACAAACCGGTGGTTGTCAAAAGGGAGGGGGGTTGGGAGGTGGGCAAATTAAGAGGTACAAAATTCCAGTTGTAAAATATGTAAATAATGGAGATGAAAAGTATAGCATAGAGAATATGGTCAATAATATCATAGTCACACTGTATGGCAACTGCACTTACTGTGGTGTGTGCTGAGTAATGTATAAAATTGTCAGATCACTAGAGGTACACCTCAAATTAATATAATACTGTCAACTATACTTTACTACTACTACTACTACTACTACTACTAAAACCTGGTTTTAACATGGGTGATTCTTAGACAAAAATGGAAAAAAAGAATACATATCACGTGAGTCCATTTACTGAAAGTTATAGAATTAGCCAAACTCATCTATGATATAATTTAGAAGTCAGATCGTTGGTTGCCTGGAGCATAGAGGGGGCATGAGGAACTTGCTGCGACGATGGAAATGTTCTGTATCTTGATTGAGATCGGGATGACTTGGGTGTGCACATCTGTCAAATTCACTGACCTCTACAATTTAAATGGGTAAATTTCACTGTATAGGTTGAATATAAAAACTTGATTAAAAAGACAGTAGGATGACACCCACCCACCTCTAGGCTTCACTCTATTAAGCGTCTATGAACCTGGGTTGAACTTAGTTCTTTATAAGCTTGTTTTCTCTATTAGACTTCAAGATTCTCATAATTAACACCTTTTGGAGTTTCTACCCAGCTCACAATGGTTCCACGTCTCTAGGAACTGCTGGTCCTCCAGCCATGTTTGTACCACATGTGCCATCAGGTCCCCAGTCCCCGTCAGAGTTAATGGCAGCAAAGGTAGACACAAGACGACTCTTTAAGCTTTGGACTGCTGAACTGATGTTCATACCCTGGGGCACCAAGATGATGGACATCATGAAAGAAGCCAGACCAGGACACAGAAAAAGACCAAGAATATTCTTGGACACACCAAGGCAATTAGGCCCATGACATTTATTCAAGACTGCAGTGATTCAAGTCAGGCCACCTTCATCATTTGTCTTGTAGCTCAATGGGAACCATATACTGCAGAGCCTATGCTTTGAAAGCCCAAAAAGCTGTGGAATGACATATTGGCAAATTAGATCTTAAAAGCGTTATTTATTTGCAGAACTTAGAATGCATCTCAGCCAGCATCCTATTCACCCTGTGTTAAGACTTCAATCTCCCTATGGAAGGCCCATCTTCAAAAGAGAGACCAGCAATTTGGCCAAGTAGCCAAATGACCAATCCATCAAGTGGCCAATCTGCAGATTAATGGATTTTCTGAATGAACACTTTTATTAACATTACCAACGTCTAAGATTTATAGCAATTTCTATTAGATGGAATAGTTTCACAAGCTTTTAAAGATTTATGTAATGTACTAGTTGGTTTTCATGTGATCTTAAGAGAATCATATGAAGGAATTTCTACTTATCAAAAGCTAAGGATGCTTTATTTTTCCTTTGAATATATTTAACTTATGAATACATTAATGAAGAATGTTTTTGAATGTAGATTTTTCTTGAGTGCATGAATATCATGCCATTTGGTTTATGCTCCTTCTGCCCTCCACTTTCTACTTCTCCTTTTCTGTCTCCCCCTTCCTTCATTTCTTTCTGTGCCTCAGTTTGCCTCATTGTAAAAGCACAGAAGTCTCCCTCCTGAGAGCAGTGTAAAGGCTAAATTAGATAATGGTGGTAAAGCATGGGGCCTGGCCTATGGGATGCATGGTATGTTTTAGCATATGGGCAAGTAATAAATTATATCATTTATCTTGAATGTATCATAGATAAACTGCTATATAACGATTGCCACTTCAGATAGCTATGAAATTAGGTGATTAACTAGTTGTTACTTAACCTTCTAATTTCTGTATAAGTCTAATGACATGAAATAGAAGTTGGGGTTTTGATTTTTTACTTTGCTTTTTTGTTTGGAGTGTCATTGTAACTACTGTATTGTAAATGATGGAAAATAATTGCATATGTTAAAAAAAATAAATTGTGTTATATTAAAAAAAAAAAAACAAAAAACTACAGGGCGCCTGGGTGGCTCAGTCGGTTAAGCCTCCAACTTCAGCTCAGGTCAGATCTCATGTTTGTGGGTTCGAGCCCCGCGTCAGGCTCTGTGCTGACGGCTAGCTCAGAGCCTGGAGCCTGCTTCCAGTCCTGTGTCTCCTTCTCTCTCTGCCCCTCCCCCTCTCATGCTCTGTCTCTCTCTGTATCAAAAATAAATAAAACATAAAAAATTTAAAACTACATATGAGTCCCCACTGGGTACCAGATACTCTGCAGGCACCATAAACACTGTAATGCATGGGCCTTGTTTTGTGGGCCCTGACAATTTATATGGACCATTTCTTGTTCTTAGCAGCCTCAGATCCAGGTCTCTTTGACCCAAAGTCAGAGCTCATAACCACTTCTCTTCACTAGTTGCCTCAACCATTCATCAGCATGAATAACAGGCACTTAGCCATTTGTCTGTGTGAGGTGATCTTTTTCATGTTCCTTCATCATGAGGGATCTTGGGGAGAAGTCTCTCATAGATCTTCTGGGAAATGCTTTTTGACCTAGAAATAGACCAGCTGCAGCTTTTAAAACCAGGATAAAAGTCTTGTTAGCTCTCCCAAATTTGACCATGAAGAGTTTTGGGGGATGCCAAGCAGAGAGTGAAACTTATTATAAAAAGTACATTCTTTTCTAAAGACATTTACACGTGGGACCAGAAACCAAAGGGATATCCTATATCAGATCTTGTAATATTTGACAGCATGTTTCAATACATCTTCTCAGTGCAAGAGACTCAGAAAGGTAAATTAAATAAATCGAACTCATAACAATGTAGTTTCAAATATCATATTTTAGATAGGTAAAAATCTGTCATTTTTAACAGATCATGCAAACAGGAACACAGAACACAAAATACCGGCTTGCACACGCACTCCATTTTGCTACATCCATTACAGTTTAGCATTAAGTTTTATACTATAAATCACAACCAGACTGCAACATAAACACCAAGGAAAACTGTATGTTCCCATATGCTAGTTTTTACTGAAGAGGTGTGAGTATAAAAGAACAGGATGACATTTTTTCAACAAATACAGCAGAACTCATAAATAAGAACGCACTGTCCCTTCAATGTATCACTTCCTGTGACCTCAGGAATATTCTATGTCAGCTTTTCCTTCTCTCAAAATATCCTTTTGAGAATTGCCACCACTCTCAGGCATAGCGTGTGTGTGTGAGTGTGTGTGTGTGTGTGTGTGTGTGTGTACGCGTGCACATACTTAACAGGACAAATTTTTGTCTTTTGGAGAAAACATGTTACAACGAGCCAGAATGCCACTGGGTTCTCATTCTAGCTCTCTCACATAACCAGCTGTGCGATGTTAGGTCCTTTATGCCACCTTGCTACACCACAATGTGCTCTTGCAGTAGCACTGTCCCCCTGCTGCAGCGTGCAATGGGGCTTACAGGAGATAAACCTGGCCCAGCCCTCAAGAGATACAGTTTCTCTTCCCGATTCCTTTTTTTATGCTTTCATTGTGCAACCATTAAAAATACCCCCTTTTCTCTTTATTTTGAGGGCAGCCTTTTATCATTATTTTATTAATAACCAAAAGAAATTTAGGGTTGAAAACAATGAAATGTATAAGCTGCAACATTTCCTATCAGCTCTAAGATGTGCATGCATGAGAAATAATAAGGCAGAATTTCCAAGGTGGTTCAGACACTGGTTCTGGAGAAAGCTGTAGGAGAGGCTCAGACGAGAGGTGTTCTGAGAAGTGACAGTCATGATGGGATAGCTGTCATACCTATCAAGATGATCCCTGGAAGGGGACAGCATCTATCTGCATGTGTGAAGTCTCTGCACAGTCATATGACTCCATTCCAGGAACTGAGAGTTCTAATTCTCCAGTACGACTCTACCTGCGTGTCCCTTCAGTTTCCAATTAATTCAAGTCAGAAACCTTGAATGACAGAATCTGAGACCCCCACATTTCCTGAGGAGCAGGAGAACTCATCCAGATATGATTCTCTTGCTCTCTACTCAGAGTACAATCTCTCTGCTGTCCACCACCATCTGCTATTCTGCCAATGGTGCCTAAGAACCTTCCAAGCTACCTAGTCCTTAAGACTATTCTTTTGACTCCGGAAAGTCCAGGTGCCTGGCAACGCACAGGTCTTGTCCTCCATTTTCTTCAGGGACATCCTAAGTGTCATTTTGGTTGCATCCACTTGTAGCCTCCCCTTAGGAGCGAATGTGGAGAATCTTCTTGAATGTCTTCTTGAAGTTTTCATTGCACAAGGGGTAAATGAGAGGGTTGAGCGTGGAGTTGATATAGCCGAGCCAGATGGTGAACATATGCACATGCTCATTGCAACAGCTCTTGCAGAAGGCAATGACCATGAAGAAGATGAAGTAAGGGATCCAGCAAAGAATGAAGGCTGCCATAATAAAACCCAATTGTTTGGCGGCCTTCCGCTCTCGGTTCATGTGCAACCCAGACACATACTGTCTTGAATGTGAGCGGAGCCTCTTCCAAGTGTACTTGATGTAATCCAGTCCTGTGGCAGACCCGCTTCTAGGTTTGCTTTTCCCTGATGCTGACTCTGGGGGCGTGTCTGAGTCTGTCCGGGAAAAGGACTGGCTGTCACCTAGGATCTGATCCTCTGATACCTCATTGGCCACATGCATGCTCAGGCTCTCTTCCTCCATGTCCAGCTGGCCGTGGCTCTGGGTGATAGCTACATAACTCCCGTCACTCCCCTCTGCCTCAGTCTGCATCTGCACAATGTTAGTTGGAAAGCAGTGGAGTCTGTCCATTTCTCTGTCCTCTTCTCGGCAGAAGACACCAGGGCATTTCATTTCCTCTGAGTCTTGGGATGGTGGCTTCATGACAGGCTTACCACTGGCGTCTTTTGTCTTCCTTTTCAGAACCTCGCAGGGAGACTCCTTCCCTGGTTTCTTGGCCCCCACCTTGGGGTTCTCTGGCTTCAGCTTAATTTCAGAGAAGGAAGGGAGGGATCCATTGATGAGCTCTCGGTGCTGACAGTGTTGCCGTACAGCCTTGTAGATCTTGGCATAGAACCAGAGCATGAGCAAGGTGGGCAGGTAGAAGTTGATGATGGCGGTCATGATCTTGAACCAAGTGACATCATAGAAGTCTGTCTCGCACTTGTCTTCCCGGTGTCCCGAGGCCGATGACATAAAGTGATGCCATCCCAGAATTGGGATAACCCACAGGAAGGAGAGAAACCAGGCCCCCAAGATGGTGGCTGATGCTCGGGTCTTGGTACGATACCTCAGGTATCTGAGGGGCTGCTGAACAGAGCGATAGCGATCAATGCACAAGATGAAGACACTGAAAATTGATGCTGTGCTGGCCACGTAGTCCATGGAAAGCCAAAAGAGGCAAAGAGGGTGGCCCAGGGACCACCTGGTCATGAGGAGGTAGAGAATGTTCATGGGCATGACAACAGCCCCCACGATCAGGTCTGCCACAGAGAGGCTGACGATGTACAGGTTCCCCACCGTGTGGAGCTTCCGCTCACTCCGCACAGCATACAGGACCAGCAGGTTGAGTCCCACTGTGACCAAGGAGATGGCACTCAGGAACACCACCAGGGGCATCAGTTGGGGGTTGGCTATGGTGGTCTTGTTCCCCTCGCACATCTTGTCTTCTACGATACAGGAAGAATTGGGAAGGGTCATTGGCATGAGAGCAGCCTCCAGCTGTGGCTCCCACCCTAGGAAGAAAGACACAAAGATTAAGGTCAGAGCCTCAGAGATCAGTAGAGTCACTTGGTACCATCAAGAGGATCTAAATGGGGTTGTATGATGTTGGTGGCAGCAGATACCGCCTACAGTCCAAATCCCCTTCTTCCTTAGTCATTCATTTCCTCACTCATTCAATGACTATTTAGTGAACTCTGGCATCGTTCTGGGTTTGGGAATATAGCAATGAATAAAACAAAACTCTCTGCTCCCACAGGGTTTACATTTAGTGAGGGAGTTGGGCAAAAGCAAGGCAAGGTTTGTGTGAGTCCCATGTGGTATGTGTTCTGGGAAGGTGGGCTGCATTATGACGGGTCTGAGCTGGATACAGCACTCTAGTTCCTCTTTGCCAGTGGCTGGTCTAGGAATGGCCACAAGACACAACCGTGGCCAAGGAAGTGGATGGGGAAGTCTCTGGAAATTTCTTTCTCTCTGACAAATGATCACAACAAAGGAAAGTGTTGCTTCTCCTTGCCCCCTTCTTGACAGGAGGTGATGTTTGGGGCTATGGCAGTCACCTTGGGGCCATGAAGGAAACACCAAGGAAACCATGGTGATGCCAACCCTGAGTCCTATTATCACTGAGCTGCTGAACTAACCTTGGAATCTTCTTCCTCCATATTGGCTATTAATGGGAAATACTGAAATGTCTTCTTTGCTTAAGTCACTGTTCTTGGAGTTTTTACTTGCAGCTCAAAGCATCTCTAACTGATACAGGGAAGGTTACAAGGGTACACAAAGCATGAAATAAATCTAGCACATCTCTTTAGACTAATGGTTCTCAAGTGGGAAGGGAGTTATGTAGTTTGAGAAAGCCTACTTTATCTTTTTTTACTTATTTTGTTTTTGTATTTGAAAAAAAAATTCATTGTATAAACTATGCAAAGTAATATGTAACAAAACTTTCTTTACTAGTGAGGCTATACTGAAAACACATTGTATCCTGTTATTGGTGATCCTTGGTTGGGGTGGGAGGTAGAAGTATGTATTAAATCTTCTGGAAGAGGTTGTGAGATTTTGATATTCATCAAAAAGTAGTATAATTTTGAAGAAAACTTAGAAACTCTAACAGAGTGTAAATATCTCTCAATAATTTGGCAAAACCAAACAAACATTAAGACAAAGGCAGATACATTCATAGCAATGTGGATGGAACTCAAGGGTGTCATGCTAAGTGAAATAAGTCAGGCAGAGAAGGACAGATATCATATGTTTTCACTCATAAGTGGAACAGGAAAAACTTAGCGGACCATGGGGGAGGGGAAGGGGGAAAATAGTTGGGGAGAAGGAGGGAGGCAAATCATGAGAGACTTTTGAATACTGAGAACAAACTGAGGGCAGATGGGGGAGGGGGAGAGAGGAAAGGGGGTGATGGGCATGGAGGAGGGCACTTGTTGGGATGAGCACTGGGTGTTACATGGAAACCAACTTGCCAATAAATTATAAAAGAGAAAAATAGACAAGGCCAGATAAATTCTTGAGAAGAAAGCTAAGTTTGTATGACTTTTTTTAAAAATAAAAAGCAAGACCCTAAGGCATTTGATTCTTGTGGAAGGAACACTTGAGTTGCTTCATTGGAAAAGCACTGATTTTGCCCCAGCTCTGCCACTAATATTCAGAGTGGTCTCTCAGCCTGCATTTTCTCACGGGTCAAATGTGAAAGGTGGCACAGGTGATGGCTGAAGTATCCTGTTTAGAGGCTTCTGCTTTGGGTATTTTTCTATATTCTCCTCCAGCTCTGAACCGCCCGTCAAAGCAACCCTCCACCCTCTCTGAATGTGCCTCCTCTGAGCAGCGCCACCCTCTCCTACTGTGCCCCAGTCCTGCTCTCTGCTCCTGTCACTGTCCGCTGTCAGCCTGAGAGCCTTCACCACTCAAGCCTGTCCCCCCAGCCACCAGCTCTGTGACGACTGTAACTCCCAAACATACAGCTTCAGCCTGTATCCTTCTCCGCTTGTACATCCCAGACCCAGGACCTTGCAGCTTCACCCTCAGCCCTGACCAAGTTCACACCCCCTTGAGTAGCCCACAGCCACCTCAGGAAGGAGGAAAGAGGCTAAGGAAGTTCATCTCAGATTTTCAGGTTTGACTTTGGTTGGGAGGAAGCAGGAAGCAGTTCCCACAGCGTGGCAGCCTCAAAGTAGCTCCAACCCCCTCTGTTACAGGGTGTCTTGTTTCTCTTTTCTCCTTGTTACCTTAAGGAAAGCTCTCTCGTATTTCTCTCTTTGCCTCATTGCACACAGAGGGGAACCAAGAATGTCTTTTCACTCTGTATACACTATTTGTCATTCAATAATTGTATTTGACAGAAAATGATTTGTTTTTATATAAAAATCATTACTTTTTTTACTTTCTGACTAAAAAAGGAAAGTGGGTTTTTTTTTTTGAGAGAGAGAGAGAGAAAGAAAGAGAAAGCAGGGGAAGAGTAGAGGAAGAGGGAGAGAGAATCCCAAGAAGGCTCCATGTTCAGCATGGGGCCTAATGTGGGGCTAGATCCCACCCCCACACACTTAGGGATCATGACCTAAGCCAAAACCAAAAGTCCGGCCACGTAACTGACTGAGCCACCCAGGCACCCCCAAAAGAAATTAGTGTTGCATATTTGTGGGGAGTGGCAAAGATCTCAGCTGCTTGGCCATTTGCTAGCCGGATTTGTCACTCCCTGAGGGGAGTTGCAAAATAGGCAGGGGAGCGCCACTCCCAGTCAGAGCAGCCAAAAGACCAAAGATCAACCGCCTGCAGGCAGGGTGGCATCGGCCCCTCAGGCGCTGTGCTAAAACACTTTAGTCTGGTTCCCCTTTTACTCCAGCCTTAATCCCTTAACCCTGTTTCCTAGCAACTGACCTAGGTCAGCTGCCTTGTTTTCCTGCCCTGAAACCTTTATAAGAAACAGTTTTCTGAATAAAGCTCTCTCTTTTGCCTGATTGGAAACCGTGAGTTCTGTCTTTACTATCTGCGGCTCCCTCTCCTGCCCCCTTTTTCTCTCCCTCCCTCAGGAAAAGAACCCGCGAGGATTCTTCGCCCTGCCGGTCGGTGGGTCGGGGCGGATGAAACTGGTACCATCAAACGCCGGGGACGAGCGCCGGGACCTGGCTTCGGTTACGACACATATTAAGTATTTAGGGGTGAAATCTACTGAGGTCTGTAGTTTACTTTGAAATGAATCAGAAAAATAAGCGGAATGAATAGTTGGTTAGAAGGACTAAGTAACAGACATCAAATAAAGCAAAAAGAGTAAAATGTTAATTTATAACCTAGATGGTAGATATGTAGGTGTTCACTGTACAGGGCTTCCAACTTTCCTATTATATCAATATTTTCCATAGGAAAATGTTGGGGAAAATATCACATATACATATTTATCCTCCTATCTCTGTAAGTGTAATTCTTTATCACATGTTCTCCTTTGTAGCTTGGATGTATTATTTGGCTTACACATTAAAGCCAAAAATAAATGCATATTTGTTAAAGGGATGAGTAAGCAAATGAGGGGCAGGGTGCTATGAAGCATTCAACAGATACTGACTGGTGAAAAGTTCCTTTCAGGTCTGTGATCTGCTTCAGAAGCAAGAAAATCCACTTTGTCCTGTGAAACCACAGAATTGAGCAGGATTGCTGGAAAGGCAGATGGAGCGCCAGCCTGCTGCAGATGTGCGCCTCCCCAGAGGCATGTGGCATGGGGGTGGGGGGTCAGGGAAAGAGGAGGAAGCCTGAGGGAGCCCTGAAAGGTGGGTCCCATGGGGTGAGCACCCAGAGGGTAGAAGGAGCAGCCACATCAACGCTGACCTCCTGTCTCACTCAGGACTGGCTCTGTGACTTGCGGGGCCCAGTGCAAAATTACACATTAAACAATTATTAAGGATTTCAAGATGGCAACAGCAGAGTGTGAAACTGGGATGGGGGCCCTCCTGAGCACAGGGCCTGGGTGGCTGCCCGGGTCACAGGTCCGTACGCCATTCCTGGTCTCCATTCCTCTTACCCAATTCCGGAAAGTGCCCTACTCAGTGAGGTAACTAATGGAAGGTGCTTTCCCCTCCCTCGGAGATCTGCATTTTTAAAGACAGGTCATTGAATGGTTTTCTGTCTATAAACGCCAAAGGGATATCAGGCTGAGTGTGGGAAGCATGTGGGGACATGGGTCCTCACGGCATCTAATGCTACACAGGTGGCCATCCATGTTCTGTTCAGGCTGCCCAGGCCCCATTGGGTTCTGAGGTGCTCCTCTCTGGGATCAAGGCCAAGCCTACAGAGATGGTGCATGTGAGAGGGTGCGCCCTAGGGAGACGGAATGGAAGCTGGAGGAGGCGCTGCGGGCAGGGCAATTGGGGAAGAAAGGTGGGCACCTGCAGCCTCCTAATAGCACTGTCTCTAGAGGCAGGTGATGGAAGGAGAAAGTTCTCACCCGGGCTCTGCCACTTGACGGGCTGTGTGGAGCTTGGATAAACAGCCACGTCTCCAATTGCCTTACCTGTAAAGTAGGGGAAACATCATTACCTCTCTGAGCTGTGGGGAGGGTCGTCGAGATACTGGGGTGGAAAAGCTCTGCTAACCCCCAGGTGATGAGGACCGGGTGACGAGCAGAGAACCCCTTTCCCTAAGAGGCTCGTGTGCACAGGCAAGCCATCAATTTTGAATTAAGGGAATGGCTCCATTCCAAAACCATTAGCTGCAGTGGGACTTTTTCCAGAGTGATTACGGTCTAATCTAATCAGGCCCATGTGCCAGCAAATAAACAAAGGTGGTCAAAATTCCTTCCACATCCTGGGAATGCGGATTAGCGCGGCTATACCAGTAAGGAGCCAAGCTCTGGGCTTTTCAGGTATCAGTTACTAAATGTCTGCCACAAGCACATAGGGAGGTCTCGTGATGGTTGCTAAGGTGGACAAAAGGAAACAGCTCAGTTCAGAGGGGTGAAGCAACCAACTCAGGGTCACACAGCTAGGAAGAGACAGGCGATGTCAAGACTCAAACCTTAGTCTGTTTCTCAACCTTTGTCCTAGTGACATTTTGAGCTGAATAATTCTATGTTGTGAAGGGCTGTCCTGTGCTTTGTTGAATGTTCAGCTGCATCCCTGGCCCCTACTCGCTAGAGGCCAGTAGTGCCCTCTCACCCATTCCCAGTCATGACAACCAAAAATATCTCTAGACATTGCCAGATACCCACTGGGAGGCAAAATGATCCTTAGTTGAGAACTACTAGTCCAACTGAAGAATAAATTTGGTTTGAACTACCAAATACAGTTCTCTGCTGAAGGTAAGAAAGGACTTTCTAGAAAACAAATGTTATCTAACAATGCAATGAATTGCCTTGATAGATAGTAAGCTCCCCATCATGGGAGGTATGCAAGAAGAGGTGGCCTGGACCTGACTTCAAATTAGAAATGCCCCTTTCTTAGTGGCAATTATTTACCTAAGTAGAACTTGCAGATGTTGGTTTTAGATAAAAGAGACCAACAGGTAGGGATCTCTGCTAATCATCAGGAGGGGAAAGCAAAGAGAAATTGGTGGGTTTGGAGGGATGCTACACATTAAATGAGGCTCCCAGTGGTCTCACCTTCCATCTTCCTTCCCATTTCAGCAGTGCTGATCCAGAGAAGGCTTGGAGCTCACTTGGATGGAAGAATTGGGCAGCGGTTAAGAACCCAAGCTTTGTAAATCAGCCAATCTCTGCTCTAATCCTGTTCTGCTCTAATTAGTTGGGCAAGGTATTTCACTCCAGCAAGTCTCAGTTTTCCTCACCTCTAAAATAGGGAGGAAGCACCTAGTACAGTGCCTGACGTATAGGACACACTCACCTAATAGCAGCTGTTATGTTTTCTTCCATTTGTGGGTAACACAGTGATCCTAGAGCTGGCCCAGTCTGATTCAGAGGAATCATCTTATACCTCGTTTTTCACTATGGCAAAAACTGCTAATAGTCTTCCATAATTAGTTGTCCTCTATTTAGGAATAGACTTCTGTTTTTTAGCTGAATACACAGCTACTTGGAGTAGAGACTACATTTTCCAGACTCCTTTGTAGCTAGGTATGGTCATGTGACTAAGTTCTGGTGAAATGGACACAGAAATGTAGGTTGCAACTTACAGAAGGCAGCCCTAAAGGGAGGATGTATTCTTTTCTTTGGCCCTTCATTCTCCAGCTGGCTGGAATGTTGATAGGATGAACAGGGCTTAAGCAGCCTTCTTGGGGCCATGAGGAAGAGTCACAAAATCAGAACACTGAAGATCTGGACAGAGCTGAGTCTCTGATGACTACAGACTGCCAAACCAGTCAGGGCTCTCCACCTCTGAGTTAGCAGAGGTTTTCTATCACACACACACACAGCCAAACTGAATCCTAACTGACACACTGCCCCTGAGTTCAAGGAGTTTGTCATTTAACAAGGAGTTTGTCAAAAGATAAATGAACAGCATCAAAAAAAGTTTTAAATTATTTTAGAACACTAAAAACTCTAGCATGTAACTGGGACAAAGATGATGATTGAGGTAAGATCAAAACAGGAGACAGGACACAGGAAGGAGAGACAGCCACTCTCAAGGTGGAGTATGGATGCCAAGAAGAACACCAGGAGAAGGAGGGGTGTGTGAGCTGGGCTTTGAAGGATAAGTTCACCAGGAGGAAGGAAGAAGAATTTAAGGATGAAGAAAAGAAAGAATAAAAGTACAGAACTGGGTTCGAGGAATTGGGAGGGACTCGTTGGAATGGCGCCTCTTTACATCTCTGTGCCTTTGCTTGTGTTGTTTCCCCCTCTGACACCAGCTCTCAGTTACTCCCCTTTCTGTGTCCCCACAAGGCTTGTCACACTTCCCTTCACATCACCTGCGTGCTATTCTTTTCGTAGCTGATTGTCCCTCACTAAACAGAACACTTCTAGAAAGTGGAAATTGTCCACTATTTCTAATGCGAGGCACTGGTGACCATCAAGGGCATGCCCCCTTCTTCGTGGCAGGGGTCACGCCTTTTCATTCACTGCCATTCTCTCGTGCTGGCACCAGGCTGGCACACAACAGAATCCACCAGGAATTTATGGGATGGGCTCTGGAAAAGCACACGGATGAAGAGCACCAGGAGACACAGGAAGAAGGATCTAACTACAGGAGGCCTGGGCATATTTTTCACGAGGATGTCTAGACCAACAGAAACCTGAGGTAAGACGTATGCTAGTTGATGAATATCGATACCTTTCATTTAACTTATCTACTTCTTTCAGGGAGCGTTACTGTGAGAAACTTCTCTCATGGTAATCCAAAACCTGAGTACAGATTCACGCACAATGATGATGACTACAATGTCATTTATGATAGCCAATACGAGTCAATAAATCTCACATTTGGAAATGAAATATCTCCTGGGATAGCTACAGAATAGAATATCATGCAGTCACGGATACTCGCATTTATGGAGTACCATTAGTCCTACGGGAAAATGCTCATGATGAAATTAAACTTATAACAGATGTTGTTTATGCAGGATGGTTCTATCATCAGGTTTAGAGAGGGCGAGTCTCTCTGACATTATGTTAACAATGGTTTCCTTCGGGTGGTAGGTGATGTTTATTATCCCTGGCATTTCCCCAGATATCAACCAGGAGAGCCTCTTGGTTTTATAATAGGTAAAAAGTAAGAACAAACTGCATTTGTTTTCAAAACAAAACAAAATAGATGGATTCCACTGGAAAAATTGTTTTCAAAGAAAAGTCTTCCACAGTCTTAACACAGCTTTTATTTTCTTTTGCGAAAAGTGAGAGTTTGGGATTTCTTTCTTGATGCATTCTAAACTGCCTCGCCCACCACTCCCCATTCCCAACTGCTCCACCCGCTGGGAATCCTTTGTGCTAGCTGCTTATTTTAGTCAAGAAGTCTGAACATTAATTTCTTTGCTCTAATTCCATGAGAGAGGGGCCATGCACGAAGTACCCCAAGGGCTGCAGATTCTCATTGAGTCAGGCCAATGCATAATTTCCATGAAACACCTAGACTTATCAATGCCATTGGTACATGGTACAGAAAGCAGACTGCAAATAGCAAAGTCCTGTCACGAACCCAGTGCTGCAGGAACACATCTGACTTCAAACCTAGGGCAGTGCTGGGTTGAGTGTGTATCTGGGTAAGACGTGAGAGGTTGATGAGACCAGCTCTGAAGAATTTTCGGTACACATTCAAGTGTCTTACAGAGTCAGGGAGGGAAAGTTCATAAGAATAGGGGCGTGTGGGGGCGCCTGGGTGGCTCAGCTGGTTAAGCATCTGGCTTCGGCTCAGGTCATGATCTCATGGTTTGTGGGTTCGAGCCCTGCGTTGGGCTCTGTGCTGACAGCTAGCTCAGAGCCTGGAACCTGCTTCAGATTCTGTGTCTCCCTCTCTCTCTGACCCTCCCCTGCTCATACTGTCTCTCAAAAATAAATAAAAAACTTAAAAAAAAAAATAAAATGTCAATTATTCAATTGCTTTGTTTGTTTTTTGAGCACTTGAACGCAGGGCAAGCAAAAACAAATTCTGAGGACATGACCTGTGAGCACCGAGCTGGAAACGTCAAACTAGTTCATAGGGAATCCAGAGTGCCAAATACAAGGTAATGACCCTGGAACAGACAGACTCCTTTGGGGTATCTGCCCAGCTCACAAGCTTCCTTCTCTGAGGTCCTCAGAGGAGTGGGCGCTGGCAGGCAAATTTATACCGGGTAAGCCTGATCCCTTAGACATGTGATTGGACTAGAGGATGTCATCTGACCCTGAGGGGCCAAGCCCCATTCTCTCCTCCAGAAAACTGGGACTGGGGTTGTGCAGCCAGGAGAGTCTGTTGGTCTCACCACCTGAAGTGACAAGACAGTGGAGGCCATGGCTGACACTGAGGGGCGGTGTTGTTCATCTGCAGGCATGCTGAAGCAGAGAAGGGAGAGAAGGCAGGGGACAAAGGAAGTGACCCCACTGCTGGAATAACTAATCTCCCCGTGCGCAACAGTGAATCCAGACTGTTCCCTCACACAACACACAAAAAATTAACTCAACATAAACGACAGTCCTAACTGTAACAGCTAACCCTCTTAAAATTATCAAAAGAAATCATGGGAGGAAAGCTTTGAGACTTTGAGTTAGCCGAAGAATTTAGACACAACACCAGAAACAACCCATGCAGAGAAGAATTGCTAAGTTAGACTTCATCAAAATTTAAAACTCTTAGGTTTCAAAAGGCACCACTAAGAAAGGAAAAAGCTATAGAATGGGAAAAATATTTGTATATCATATATCTGATAGACTGTATGCTGATGTATCCAGAATATTTAAAGAATCCTTCCAAGTCAATAGTAGTAAGACAAATAAACCAATTTAAAAATGGCAAAGGACCTGAACTGACAGTTCACCAAAGAAGGTATAGGAGTGACTCAGAAGCTCATGAAAAGATGTTTCACATCCTGGTCATCAGGGAAATGCAATTCAAAACCACAATGAGACACCACTTCATGTCCACTAGATGACTGTGCTTTAAAATTTTTTTTAAATGTTTTTTATTTATTTTTGAGAAACAGAGAGAGACAGTGCGAGCAGGGGAGGGTCAGAGAGAGAGGGAGACACAGAACCGGAAGCAGGCTCCAGGCTCTGAGCTAGCTGTCAGCACAGAGCACGATGCGGGGCTCAAACCCACAAACCGTGAGATTATGACCTGAGCTAAAGTTGGACGCTCAACGACTGAGCCACCCAGGCACCCCTGGATGACTATGCTTTTAAAAGACGACAGTAATGCATAAGAATGTGGAGGAATGAGGATCCTCATACACCGCTGGTGGGAATGTAAAATGGCACAGCCGCTGTGTAAAAGTCTGGTAGTTTCTCACACAAACATAGTTACCATAATATAACCAGTGATCCCACACCCAGATATCTGCTTAAGAGACCCACACACAGATTCGGATGTGACTGTTTCTAGCATTATTAACAAGAGGCAAAAAGTGGAAACAACCCAGATGTTTATCAACTGGTGAATGGATAATCCAAAGACGGTACATCTATGCAATGGAATGTTGTATGATTCCACTCCCATAAAAAATCCGCAATAAGCTATCCATAGAGACAGCAAGTAGATTAGTGGTTGCCTGAAACTGGAGGTGGAAACAGGAAGGAATCTTTGAGAGTCATGGCGTGCCCTAAAATTGAATTCTGACGATGATTATATAACTCTGGACATTTACTAACAATAATTGAATTGTATGATTTACTTAGAATGGGTGAATTTCATGGTATGTAAATTATACCTCAAAAAACTTGATTAAAAAAATTCAGTAGTTTGAGCAAGAGGCTGTCTAGGTTTCTAGATCTCTTTTAAAAACCTATCTTAGTACACTAGTACTGCTCCCTAAGATACCTGTGAGGCACTAGGATTTTTTTTTTTAAAGGGAATAAAGAAGTGTTAGGCAAATAAGGACGAAACCTAATGACCACCAGAGTTGGGCCGTGGTTTTGACCCTGAGCTTCCCAGGAGCCAGAACAAAGAAGAAAACAGGATCGATCCCAGGATTCTAGTGTCATTTGAATGAAAGCAAACTAGTTGCTTAACAGGAAGACAACTTTAGCTGGAACTGAGTTTTAGATAAAATTCATCTCATGGTTTCTTGTGGAAGGGGCACAAGGAGACAGCACACGTCACCTCTTAACCCTTAGAAGTGAAAGGATGGGCACGACTTCGCGACGTCACCCCTTTCCTCCTGTGCCTCTGTGATCTCTCATTTTATAGTTTGGCTTAAGTGTTCGGGGGGTTGGACTTGTCTGTCTCTGCTTCCCACGCCCTACCCCTGGTGGGACAGGCTGGGATTTTGAAATGAGGCCAGGGATGGGACGCTGAAGGATAATTTTCACTAAATGGCAAACAGAAGGAATATAAAAAGTTCAGCTCCATTCTCTCTTACCCTCTGGCCTTGAAAAGCTATGAATGAAAAGAAAAGTAAGATTTCAAAGGCTTCCTACAGACCAGCATTGGGCTGGGAGGGTCTCCATGTTGCTACACTGAATCCTCACACTGCTGGGGACTTTATGATAAAGGAACTTTTTTTTTTTGGCTGCCATTTTAATGGTGTGGAAACAGAGGTTTCTGGAGTTTATGGGGCTTGGTGCCCTGAACTAAGATCCAAGAATAACTGAAGAACAAGTTCCTGAAAGGCCCAAGTGACACCCACCTTCTAGGATATTTGACTGGGCTTCAGACTTCCTGCCCTAGCTCGTGCACCCTTTCACTCTAGTAAGAAAGAGTGAAGTGAATAGACACTTTAAATAAAAATTTCATGGGCCAGAACTATGAGCATCTGTGCTAACATTAGACAAGGACACTGGGCACAACAGCAGCCCCAGCACACACACACACACACACACACACACACACACACATCGTCTCAGGACATGATGAGTACTGTTTTAATTTTGTTCCAAATCCCTGGAGATTAAGCCTTGAGAAAAGCACTTACAAAGATCAAAGTTATCCAGTCTGTTCTCTTCCTGAGAGAAAAAAAAAAAAGAATTATGATATTGAGGTAAATAAAAGAGCTGTCAGAAGAGAAAGGAGAGGCTGATGAAATGTTTATAAGAGAGTGCTCTGCTCCTTGGTAATTGGGAGTTTCTTTAATGTCTGTCTCCTTCAGTCAAGTGACCTGGTGCCATCCCAGGAACACACCTGGGGCTCCTCGGTGCCACCTGCTGGCCATGCTCCCTATAGGCACTGGAGCCAGGCTTGTCTCTAGATGAGGCATGTGCGTATGAGGGCATGGGTAATAAGAGTGAATCATTCTGGCTGCTCGTTCCATCCTCATATGCATTAACTTATTCATCGATCCTTCCATCCATCCATCTTCCTTTCCTTCCACCAATCCATCCGCCCAAACAATCCTTATTGAGGCATCAGCCACAGAAGTTATACGTAAAGAATAGACACAGCCCCAGCCCTCATTAAGCTTATGACCTATATCAGGGGTTCTCACCCGTGGGTACCTGGAGACCTCTTAAAACAGACTGAGACATCCGTTTCAGGGAAGACTGAGTACAGGGCTTTTCCCTATGTTTCTGCTAAGTACAATTAAAAACCCTGAACATTATATTTAAAACAAACACAAGCCAACTCTAAAAGGTGGAGAGGCAAAAGCAAACCAGCTAGGAATCCCAGGACCTGGAGAACGACACAGTGATGAGTTCCCTGGGCTCTTGCTTGGCCCTATATATCTGAGACTTTGAGCTAAAAAGATTGGCAGCCCCATACCAATGGGGACAGACCAAAACAGCCCCAACAAAGGCCTGCTGTGACTAGCCAAGGACCAGGAAAGAGCCCAGCAAAATAGAAAACTTCCAGACAAAAACTGCTCTACTTGCAGGCAGACGGCACAGAAAATTCTAGAGCCATGTTCCTGTCCTGGCTAGCAGAGGCCAAATGGAGCCAAGATTTCTGCCCTTGGCAGGCCACAAGGTGACCTGAACTTTGTGCTGGAGTGGTGGTCCTACAGTCTCTCAGAGGGACTTTCATCCTCAGCAGGTGGGGACAAGCCCTGTCCACACCCCCAGAGTCAGCAGAGACCACTTGGGGAACAGTAAGGAGGCACCTCTACCCCTCCCAGCCAGAGTTATTCCTGGAGGCCTGGCAGGGAGCCAGAACTCCCTCCCCCCATAAATAATGAAGACCCCTCCCCCTTCAGGTGTCACAGAAGGTGAGCAGGGAAGCTGGACTTCTACCCCCACCCGGAAGGAATGAGGCAGTGCACCCTCCTCCCGTGGCGCCCCAGCTTCTCCTGCCAGAGAGGTGTCTCATAAAACCAGGTAAAACCGAAGACTTAAAAATGATCCAGAGTCTCAAATGCCTGTCCCCCCCACCACTAAAATGCCTACATTTTAGTTGAAAATCACTTCTCATATGAAAAACTTCTCATATGAAGAGCTCATATGGAATTTTTAAGGCAATCAATAGATACCACTGCCAAGATGACAGGCATGCTAAAACGAGCCGACCAACATGGTAAGGTAACCATCAGAAAAATGCATCAATGTGCAAATGGGACAGTGCTTGAAACAAATGAAAAAATAGAAAATCTGGGCAAAGAAACAGAAGGAACAAGAAAGACCAAATGGAAATTTTAGAACTGAAAAATCCAGTAACTGACATAAAAACTCAATGGTTGGGCTCAACATCAGGATGGAGGGAACAGAGGAAAGAATCAGTAATTGAAAGACAAGGTGATAGAATTACCCAATCTGAACATCGGAAGGAACACAGTCTAGAAGGAAAAAAAAAGAACAGAGTCCCAGAGATCTGTGGGACTATATAACAAAAGACCTAACATTCATGTTGGCAATGTCCTAGAAGTTGACAAGAAAAAAGATGGGGGTGAAGAGGTACCTGAAGAAAGAGTGGCTGAAAACCCCCTACATTTGGGAAGAGACAAACCTACAGAATCAATAAGCTGGGTAAACCTCAAACAGGATAACCCCCTCTCAAAACCCACACCAGGACACATAACACTTAAACTTTGGAAAACTAAAAAAAAGTCTTAAAAGCAGCTAGAGAAAAACAACTTACCATCATGAGAAAGATAGTAGATTTCTCATCAGAAAATATGGAGCTTCAAAGGAAGTGACACAATATTTTCAGATGTCAATTCAGAATCTCAGAGTCAGCAACAATATCCTTATGGAATGAAGGGAAATCAATATACTCTCAGAAGAACTTGTGTAAGACGTGTATGCTGAACACTACAGAATGCTGATGGAAGAAATAAAGGATTTAAATAAATGGGGAGATACGCAGTGTTCACGGATTAGAAGATTCAGCAGAGGAAATGTGTCAGCCCTCCCCCAAATCAATGTACGGATTTAATGGCATTCCTATCCAAATCTCAGCAAGATGTCTTATAGATATAGGGGAGACCGTTCTAAAATTTATAGGGAAAGACTGGAATAGTTCAATTATTTTTTAAAAGAAGAATAAAATGAGAGCAATCAGGCTCCCTGATTTTACGACGTATTATATAGCTACAGTAATGGAAGACAATACGTTGGTGGAGGGGTGGACACAGACCAATGGAACAGAATGGAGCGTCAAGAAGCAGACGCGCACAGATATGCCCAGGAGATTTTTGACACAGGTGCAAAATCAATTTCACTAGAGAAAGGGCGTTTTCGACAGATGGAATTGGGCCCGTTAAGTATCCACAGGCAAAAAGTGGGCCCTCACTCAGAACCTCATACTTCATCAGAAAATAAACTCAAAGTGGTTCACAGACTTAAATGTGAAACATGAAACCATAAAGCTTTTAGAAAAATTTATGAGAGGAACTCTTCAGGGTCCTGGGAAAAGCGAAGAATTCTTAGACTGGACACCAAAAGCATGAGCCATAAAAAGAAAAACCGATGAATTGGATCTCTCCTTCAGTGATTTACCTACTCCCATTATTATCTTTGCTGCATCTCTACGTTTTTCCTTGTACCATCATTTACTTGATGTATATTTTTAACAGATCCACTTTTTTAAGCTCAAGTTTATTTTACTACCACGTATGAAAAGCCAGTCTTCTTCTTCTCCTTCTTCTTCTTCTTTTGGCCATTTACTAGAAGATTTCTATAAAAGTAAGTGGGATGGCAACAAATCAATGTGATTAAATCCTGGCCAGATATCCTGAGGAAGGCTCTTCATTTAAAAAAAAAGATGAGCACTTAAAATATAGGTATTAAAGATCTGCCAGCACTAAATGGAGCCTCTCCTGCAGGGAATCAGAAGAAACGAAAGCCAACGTGAGTCAACATTAATCAACGCCATGACTGTGTACAATTTATAGTCATTTCAGGTACCACCTAAAATGTGAGCACTGTTTTAAATCTCATCACACCATCGTTATGTTCCTAAATGCCTTTGAGGAAAAGTCCTAATTCTTTAGGCTGCTGGCATGATGTTGTATTTCCTTCGTGGTTGACCCACGGTTCTCCAATATTAATAAAACCACTGTCCCCAGACACCCCGGGCTCTTTCAGCCTTCAAGCTCTGCATACATTATTCCCTCCTTGTGGAAGAGGATGTGTCTTCAGAGTGGGGACCTCATGTTTGTACACTATTCTCTCCTTCTGGGCCTACTTCAGAGCCTGCCCACAACAACCAGGTGAGGAGGATGGGGAAAGAGAGGGATGGAAAGATTGATAAAGAAGATGGGAAGAAAAGAGGAGAAAGGAGGAAGACAGGATAGAAGAAAAGAATGGAGGAAGGAAGGAAGATGATGAATTTCCCTTTTCAGAGTTTGTTTGTTTGTTTATGTAATCTCTACACCCAATGCTCATGACCCTGAGATCGGGAGTCACACTCTCTTCTGACTGAACCAGCCAGGTGCCCCTGAACTATTTACCACACAAAAGTCACCTTAAAAGTTCCTTCCTCTTTGAAGCTTTCCTATATCCTTTACCACATCTAAGCATTTCTTCCTGTGGATTCCCACAGTATTACCTCCATATCTCTATTAAGGCATTTAATGTCCTATATGCTAATGGATGCATGGGTTGTTGGATGAATGGATGGATGGATGAATGGATAGAAGGGTGAGTGAGTGAGTGGGAGAATGAATGAATAAATTCAGGTATCCTTCATTTAGACTTTGATCCTTATAAGGGCAGGGGGCAATATGATATCACCTATTATTCCAGTACTGAGCCCATTGGTTCTTAACTGTGGCTTCACATTGGAATCCCACAGGAAGTTCTGACAAACCAAAACCCACTAATGTCTGGTTTCCAGCCTCACACAGGATTCTGATTTTGTTTGGCATGTGGTCCGAGTACCAGGATTTTTGAAAACTCTAGATGCAGCCAAGAAGGTGAACCATTGCCTAACCCAAAGCCGAATGGCAGGAGGAGCTCACTAAATGGTGAATGAATGAATGAATGAATGAGTGAATTCTTTTCTAACACATCACAATCCTGACCTAACGTGATCATTTTCAGAGCTCCATGTTATGCTAATTCATTAATATATTCAGGAACTATTAATTAAGCAGTGATTCTGCACCAGGTGTCGTGCGAGGCCAAGCTGCTTACGGGAGTAAGATTCCCACCTCTCCCCCTGTTCCAACGTGCCTTTGAGACGGCTAGGGCTGCGTCCTTGTTCATCCAAGAACTTTCTGTCCCACTGGCTAATTGGCCAGTACCAATAGCAGTCATCTCTCCAGTGACTGACAGCAAACCTTACTCTGGCTGCTTCCTTCTGCAAATGTAAGGACAGACTCTATAAATTCCCAGAGAGAAAGTTCCTGGAGGGGATGTATGAGTCAGCAGACCGAAGAGAAAATGGTCCTGTCTAGATGTCTCCAAGCACTGCAGAAGTGACAAGTGAGTCTCACAGGTGAACCCTGTGCTACTCAAACTTCCTTCCGGTGTGTATGGACACAAAGAAAATCCAAGGCCCTAGGGCAGGGTATTAAAATCTGAACCACCCCACAGTTAAAGAGAATTTCCTTCCCCAGCTGCCAGCCTCTCATACTTAGAGCTGCTTTAAGATTTGCACCACAGATTGCTGAAAAGCAGAGATAATGGTCTGCTGGTCTGGTTCAGACTTGGATAGTATCTCTGTTCAGCTGTTTAACAGCTTCCTAAATCATCATCCTGATTCTGATCTCAGTCCCCTCAGCCAATCCTGCACGCAGAGGCCAGATAATCTTTCTAAAAACCACACATCCAATCACCTTCCTCCTAATGAAACTCTAATGGCTTGTCAAGGCTGTCAGGCCACAATAGGATACACAGGATAACCCCTCACCCCGATGTATAATCCAAGGGTAACCCAAATGAAACTGGGCTGTCTTATGGCTGGTCTAACCATGGTACTACATTCAGAAGAAATTCAAATCCAACATCCAGGAAGAAAACAACCGGAAAATAACTTAAACATTTACCAAAGACTCTTAGAGAGGCGAAACAAAAACAAAAGCAAAAAAACCCCAAAAAGAACAAAACTCCCAAAGCACCTCTTCTCCCATCTATTACCCTACTATGCCACTTCTTGTGTCAGCTGCTTGCCATCAAATCTCCCTTTCTCCCCTCAAAAACCGTAGCTTGCATTTGTTTCCTCTTTGCATTTTTTCTATCATCCACACACCAAGCTTTCTGACCTGCTGAAGGGCACCTTGTACTTCTAATATAAATCCACTTGGCTTTCTTGGTGCCTTCTCTTCTTTGCTCATTACTCCAATCAACACCACAGAAGCCCAAAAGATAAGCATTCGAAAGCATACTACTCTGGCAGCAGAGCGGGAGGGCCAGGCAGTGTGGCTCAGTGCAGGTGAAAACCTTTGACCTCACAGAAGAGCCTTTTCCATCTGGACCCAACCTCCCATGTGGCCTCCTCTCCTGATACTCCACTTTGCCTCCACGGGCCTGGCTTTTGTACACCTCCATACCTTTGCAAATGCTGTTCTCTCTGCCTGGGCTGCCTGTTTCTTTCCTCTCCGCCTGAAATACACTCAATTAATTCTTTACAACCAGCTTTGATGTCACTTCCTTGAAGGCTAAGTTCCATCAGACAGGCCTCATTGGCTTCCTCCTCTAGGTTTTTCCTGAACTTTGTTCAGACCTCTGTTACAACCCTTGTCAAGCTGGTTTGTAATTCCTTAATTACTGACCCAGACTTTTTCATTAGACCGTAAGGTGCCAAATTCAAGTCTGAGTCAGCACCAAGAACCAGGGAGCTGCTCAAGAAATCGTTGCTGAATATTCTCGAAATATATTCTAGCTAGGAGTGCTGCAGAAAACCATTTCCCTGTGTTCTCTCCTCTGCTCATTAGCCTGTGGCACTTGTCACAGGGAGGCTGAGAGATCTGTCCTGGCACTTGCGTGGCGATGCAGACGTGCCCTCCCTGGTCTGGCCAGCCCTCCAAAGGGTAGTCTGTCCCCCTCTCTGACCCCGCCAGGCCTGGTTCTCACCTAGTCAAAAATAAAAGGAGCTAAAGGCAGCCCAGCAATTAGGCATGAGAATGAAATAAAGGCATCCAGACCTGAAAGGAAGAAGTAAAACTTCTCTATTTGCAGATAACAGGATCTTATATATACAAAATTCTAAGGATCCCATAAGAAAGCTATCAAAGCTAGTAAATGATTCTAGGGGGCCGAGGTCCTCAGTCTGGGATGGGAAGGGCCTGCTGCCACTGGACCCACCTTCCCATGTCATTTGCCAGCACACCTCTCTTTCCACTGCTCTGAGCACCTGCACATGGAGTGTGCTGTTCAAGGCCACCTGCCTTGCCCTTGGGGTGCCGTGTCTAGTGAGTGCCTTTGTCTGGAGTGTTTCTCTCCCACCAATGCCATGTCTGTAAACCCTAGGAATAAGAGCTACATCTATTAAGGTTAAGTGCTCCCCACACATAATCTCACAACAACCCCCTCAGGAAGGAACTGTTATTAGCACCCACATTTTTTCGTAGGAGACTCTGTTCCTGTCCCTTGCCCAAACTCCATGGCTGCGTGGCCCGGCTGGGCTTTGAAGCAAGGGCTCCCAGACGCCAACATCCAAGTTTGAACTAAAACTCTGGGAAGATAAGACAGGCCCCACTCCAATATCCCTTCCCCTCGATAGATGTGTCTCTTTCCTCCCTAATGCCAAGGCCGGCGTTTAGCGCGGACTCTAGCATAGTCATTTGTCTTGAGCTTTTCTCTAGGCAGGAGGTTCCTTGGCAAGGAGTCATGTCCTCATCAGCTTTATAGCCTCCTATGCCAGCACTGCTCAGCACACAGCAGGTACGCATATTGCCGGGCATCAGCAAGGATGGAACGGTACGGCGGGGGAACACTACACCAAGGAGAACACATGTCTGTTCCTTTTTGCATGTACAACAGAGAGGACATCACTCACATGTGGGGTAGGAGGATAATCTGGGAGGCACACATTGTCGTGGGGGGAAGGCTGTCCCTTCCCTGCTGACAGCTCCTCATGCATCCAGTCCCCATCCTCTGCAAATCTGCAGAGGACCCACCCTCAAGAGAAGATCCCATTCTTCATGGCATGGATTTGTCCACTTATCTCTGTTTACTGTGCATCCGGTTCATAGTAGGTGCTTGGTAAAGAGTTGTTGAATGAATCTGCTGTGTGACTTTGAACTCTTCTCTCAACTTCTCTGGACCTCCGCTGTCACACAAGGGGGTTGCACTAGATCAGAGGCTTCCAAACTCTCCACCACTTTTCTTGGTAGTTCAGCTACTGGTTCATATAAAAGTTTCTATTAGATAAAAGCAGATTGCTCTGATTGGAGGGGGAAGGGTGGGGGTCCCAGAGCCCCATCCGCTTGACTCTTCCCCTCCCTCTTTGTCCCAGTATGCCCAGAAATTCCTCAAAGTACAGTTTGATAACAGAGCTAGATGAACCCTAAAAGTCCTTATGGCTATAAAATTCAGATTGCTTTTTAAGGAACATCTGCATTTTGAGAAAGTGGCTCTGAAATTGAAAAATGCTTTCTGACACATTTGGACAATGATTATTGGATGTCTAAGGGGCTTGAATGGTGGAATGGGAGGTGACTGGAAGGGAGCGGTACAGTTGTCTCAGGACAGAGAATGGATGCTTCCCAGTGCCTCGACACCACTCTGCTAAGGAGGACCATTTGCTCTGCCTGGACATGTATGTAGTTTGGCCCTGGCCACACAGTGTGTCAGCAGTCAGCAACCTGAACCACTGTACTTTCCTGTCAGCCTGCCATCTTTTTCCTAAATGGGATTCTGCTTCAATTCTACTTTTTTTCACCGATGTTTCCCCCCTCTTTCTCTTTGCCAGAATCCACTAAAAGCTCCACTGATTATAACAATTTAAATAGAGCCGTAAACTCAGAGGAAGTTGAACAAATGGATGAATGACAGGCAAATAGCCTTAGATTCTGGTATTTCAGTTAAAATTCCACACAACTCTAGGGTTTTATAATAGCATGGGAACCACTTAGCTTCTTATGAAAACAATCACAGAGACTAGGAAATAATCATAGTCTTCATAAATGGTTGCCAGGAGAATCTTCCCAATCCAGGGAAGTTACAGCTGTGAATATACAGCATGTTTTGGTTCCTTGTCCCGGCCCAACCCTGGCTGTCCCTCACCCCCACTCTGACCCCGGCCTCCTGCTGCTTTGCTGTCTCCCTGTTCCTGAGCCCAGGAGGCAGGTGTGAAAGAGAGGCGTTAGCTAGCTGTCATCAGAACAACTACACAATAATTGGAATAAAGGATTAATGGACAATGTGAAGGGGAAACTGATATGATCGTGTTCACAGGGGCATCACGCAAAGGGTGGAAGCAATCCACCAGCAGATGAATGAGTAAACACAGTGTGGTCTGTGCACATAACGGAATATCATTCAGCCTCAAAAAGGAATGAAATCGTGACACACGTGACAACATGGATGGGCCGAGAGGACTCTGTACTAAGTGAACTGGCCAGTCACAAAAGACCAGTATTGCACAATTCTGTCCTTAGAGCAAATCTGCGGACACAGAGAGTCGAATGATGGTTGCCAAGGGCTGGGGGAAGGGGGAAGGGGAAGTTAGTGTTTGATGGGTACGGAGGTGTAGTTTTGTTAGATGGAAAAGGTTCTAGAGATGGATGGTGGTGATGGCCACAAAATAATGTGAATGCACTTAATGTTGCTGAATACTATACATGTAAAAATGGTGAAAATATAAGTTTTATATTATGTATATTTTTCCACAATAAGCGAGAAAGAAAGAAAGGAAGGAAGGAAGGGGGAAGGGAAGGGAAGGGAAGGGAAAGGAAAGGAAGGGAGAGAAACAGGTTGAAACAGGAGAACAGGTTGAAAAACTCCTTACAGTTTTCTCAGGTGGGGAGATGTCTAAAATGAAAGGATTCTCCAGTTGAAGGGGGATCTGCCTGGGACTTTGGAAGATTGAATGTGAGTGTCTCATAGATGCCAGTGCATTGACTGGATTATTGTATTTGACATTTTCTTACAAACTTCTATCTCACGTCCAGATACTTCAGGGCACAGCAACCTCAGTGACTCCTCCATCTGACTTGGTCTCTCCTCAGCACTGTCAAGGACTCAAGAGTTGGCTGTCTCTCTCCCGCTGCTCAGGTGGCGGGACTGTGAAGGACACTGGCTAGGAAAAGGGACTCTTTGAGAGGCAGGGAACCCTTTCCCAGTAACCTCTCTTCACTTATCTGTTCTTTAAGCTCACACAGCCTGGTAAAGGCGGGAGAAGGGCAGCAGAGGCAAACAAGGCTTATGGGAGGCAGCCCAAGTCTAGAAGGGTAAAAAGCAGCACTATTTTCCCTACATAAGGTGGCAGAAAGCAATTTACTGTCTCCGTCTTGTGTCTCCAGCACATTTTCATCTGCCAGGGGCACGCATGGGAGGCACTGGGGACTCCACACCCCAGGGTGCAGCTGCCTGCTGCTTCCTGGGGCCACAAGAGGCTCTGCTCCTATTGGAGGAAACAAGCATGAGCAGGTGCAGCCCAGCGGATCACAGGGCCCAGCCAGCAGCCTACCAACCTCAGTGACAGTTCCTACAGAGGACAGGACTTTCAGGAGAGTCAGGAGGGATCGGACCTCAGAGAAGCGACCTTGCCAAGATCACACAGCAAGTCAGGGGTAGAGGTGAAGATGGCACTCGGGGCTCCTTACACCCAGGGCTGCTTCTTCCCAGGACAGCCAACTCACATTGATAGCTCTTTCTGGAATCCAGGTGTGGTGCCAGGGGATTATATGCATTGTCTTATTAAATGGCCAGCGCAATGCGAGCAGCTAAGTACAATTAAAATTTCTTTTCCAGATAAGGAAACCAAGGCTTAGAAACGTTAAGTAGCAGTCACAGGTCACAGGGCTGACAGGAGGCAGAACCTGAATTTTTATCTGATTGTACCCAATACCTCTTCCCTTCTTACTTTAATAAAAGTGTTGTTTTTTTTAAACACACAAAAAAGCAAGTCTGACCAGTCCTTGAACTCTCTGCCTCCCACCTCTTGACTCATGTGGTTCCTTTTTCTTGCACTAGCATTCTATAAAATGTACCAACCTCCTGACCTGGGGAGATCCTGCCCAACCCAGAGGCCCAGCTCGAGAGCTATCCCTACTGAGATGCCTTCCGGATTCCTACCACCTGACCCGGTCACAACCTCTCTCATCTCTCAGATTAACAGCCTTTTGCACACTTCTTTCCTTTTCTCTTTAGTACATTCTATCTTAATTTGTTGGTCTAAGTAATCAAAGTCTACGGTCGGTCATCACCAGTGATGGTCACCATGCAGAGGACTTACATGCCATGTCTCATTTAACATGTAAGCCTCTAGAACCATGTCCATTTTATAGACTTAGAAACTGCTAAGAAGCTTAAGGTCACACGGTAAGCAAGGAACAAAGCTAGGCATCCATTCAATCAAATAATCAATCAATATTAAGGGTCTATAATACACTAGACGTACACTAGACGTTGGGAAAATAGTAATAAGTCAGACGAAGTTCCCATCCATTTTTGCGGGGAGAGCCAATTCATAAACAAAAAGTAAATAAATACCACATTAGGCAGTGATAAATGCTCTGAGAAAACAAGGAGGTTATTATGGCTGCAGCCAGTGTGCTGTTGTATAAAGGATGGTCAGGGTGATGTGGTGGCACTTGAGCAGAGGCCTAAAGGAAGCGAGGGAATGAGTTATGCAAAGATATGGAAGAAAGAGCATCACAGGAGGCAGGAACTGCCTTGCAAAGGCCCTGGGGTGGACACATCCTTGACACGTTTGATAAACACCAAGGATATCAATATGGCTGGAGCTAACTGACAGAGGTGGGCAGAGAAGTGGCAGGGATTCGATCACAAGGGCCCTTGGAGACGTGGTAGGTACTTTGGATTTGACTTTGACTGAGATGAGAAGCTTCTGGAAGATGGTTCCCAGAACAGTCTGACTGTTACTTGAATGAATGCCCAAAGGTACTTGGGGACACGTTCTCGTTAAAAACAGCGCGATGGCAGCTAGACAGTCTGAAAACAACCCTGAGCTAACAGGGATGGCATGACCCTCCCCCTTTGGTTGTCAGGAGATTCTGTGGCCCCCACAGCACAGGACTGGTTGGGGTCCTGTGATGGCCTCAGCTGGTCCTCTAACTGGACTCGGCAAAGTGTCAACTTCCTGGACCTGTCCCTGGGGTGGTCTCAGCCCCTCCATGAAATGTGTCCTTTGCTTGAAAGAAGCAGAGAGAAAAAGGCAACTCCTATAATGATTCACCAGAGAGAAATGAAGTTGTGTCCAGGCTGGAAAACAATCCATTCGAAAGTCACACATTTGCCTCCGGAATATATACACAAAGCTTTTTCTTTTTCCTTCTCATTACAAGTACGGCAGAGGCTTCTCACACAGACTGCCTCACGGCATGACAGAAACCAGCTCCTGAAATTCCGGCCTTTATTCTCTCTGAGGCAAAAATATAGCCCTGGGGGTGTGGCCAGGCCCCTGCCCCCAAGCCTGACGGGAAAGTGCCGTCTGAAGGCAGCAGGTGCACACTCTGGTGGTCCAAGGACAGTACTGGTTGCAAATGTCCTCCTGAAGGGCATCCCCGCTCCTGACAAACCTCTCCTCAACTTTGGAGGCCACAGGAATCACTGAGGGGCCCGTTAAAAGGCAGATTCCAGGGAAATGGACCCAGGAGGTCTGGCATGAGGCCCAGAAGCTGCATTTTTAATAAGGAGTTCCGGATCATTCTGATCGGAAACACTGCCCCAAACCATCGGACCCACGCCAAGAGCTGCATGCATCCAAGTTCACAGGAAGTGGCCCCAGATCCTTTCTCAGGAAGCATGATTTGGCTCCTGCCAGGGGTGGGAGCTCTCCTTGGCAAATCCCAGCAGAGAAGAATCCTGAAATCCCAGTCCTTGCTGACGCTCACCCCAGCACTCTGCATTTATTATCCTGACTTGAGCTTCCAAAACTGCCCAGGGTTTGCTCTCTGGGCACGGACCCAGGAAGGCCAGCTCTGGTGTGAAAGGTAAAACAAGGTCTCATCCAGATTATGAAACACTGTTTCGTTTCCCAACTGTGCTGAATTGACTTGTCGTCAATGTGTACTCCCCTAGCAGTTGGAAAAAAAGAGCTCAATGGGCAACATCTATTATTATGATCATCACTGGAGGCGGGAACCACCAGCTCCAGCGCCTGGCTGGCACCCCCGCCCTCAGCATTTACAACGCTGGTCTCAGAGCTCTGTTAGCTGCTTGCTTTAGGCACCAAATTTGCTAATTAAAAGTTTCTCATGGTGCATTCAAGTTCATTTTTATCTCTGGTTGGATACCACCTTCCTTGTCCACGCGGTCTAAGGAATTCTCCCCAAGCCTTCTCTTTTGTTATTTCTTATCTCTTTGCTTGCTTGCTTTATTTTCCTCTTATCCTGCTTTCTTTTTTTCCTCATAGCATCCAGCACTACTGGACTAGATTTATTTGCTTGCTACTTTATCTTCTATCTCAACCCCCCCAGCAGGTAAGCTCTTTGGGAGCTGACCTTTTATCTTGTTCATCGCTGGATTTTGATGCTTCGCACCTAACAGGCATTGCATCAATATTTGCTGAGAGAGTGAATATGTATATGAATGATGTTATTATACTCTGAAAGCCTACGGAACCATATCTAACTCCATGGCACTCCCCTCATTGGATCCAGGGGTCTTTGGGGGACTAAACGACTACACCAAAAATAGTATGCTTATTCAGTGATTACTATGTACCAGGCGCATACGTGATTTGGTTTTGTCCCCAAAGCAGGGTTGCAAAGTAGAGATGACGCACCCCATTTAAGATATGTAAAGCCAAAGACAAAGCCCCAGGGCTGGTAAGGGACAGAGGAGGGACTTCAAACCCAAGTCATCTAATGCTAAGGACTTTACCCATGAAGAGCTGGACTTGATTCTATCCACCCTGTGTTGACTTTGGGGTAGGATCCAGAGGCAAGCAAGACACACCCCTACCCCCAAAAGTTGTGTCCACAGTCTACCTGGGCAGCAGCAGATTGACAATGGGCAGGGCATCAGAGTTAGCCTCCCCATCAGAGCTCCATCTCTTCCTAGCTGAGACTCAGGATCCTCTTCTGTAAAACGGAGTTAATAATTATTTCCTTGTAGGGAGACAGTAAAGAGAGTGTAGTGAACAGAGCTGGGCATGTAGTAAAAGACTCAATAGACAAGTGGGCTGACTGGCCACCGCTGGAGAGACAAAACTCACAGGGAAAGTGCTGGTCTAGCCCACTGGTTCCCAAACTTGTCTTCAGGGAAGATGCCATGGACTGAATGCTTGTGTCCCCTCCATCCATATGTTGAAGCCCTAACTCCAATGTGATGGTATCTGGAGATGGAACTCTTAGGAGGTAATTAGGTTTAGAGGAGTTTGTGAGAACAGAGTCCCCATGATGGATGAGTGCCTTTAGAAGGTAAGGAAAAGACACCAGAGGGTCCTGTCTTCGCCATGAGAGGATGCAGTGAGAAGCCTGCTGTCTGCAAGCTGGGAAGAGAGCCCTTGCCAAGAACCTGATCATAATGACACTCTGGTCCTAGGCTTTCAACCCTCCGGGACTGTGTTAAGTGAATGTCTGTTGTTTACATACTCGGTCAATGGTCCTCTGTTGTGGCAGCCTGAGCTAAGACAGAAGAGATTCTGGAAGTCACAGGGCTACGAGGCAAACACTGTAAACTACTGATAGATTTAATTCCACCATACAGACCAGAGCAGTTTTATTACCAGACTGGATGCGCCAAGAAAAGAACAAATAGCCTCTACACAAAAATTACCATCACGGGGCCCTGGTGTGATCAGTCGGTTGAGTGTCCAGCTCTTGGTTTTGGCTCAGGTCATGATCCCAGGGTTGTGGGATCAAGCCCCCCACTGGGCTCTACACACTGAGCATGGGGCCTGTTTAAGATTCTCTCTCTCTCTTCCTCTGCCTCTCTCCCTTGCTCGTGCTCTCTCTCTCTCAAAAAAAATTACCATCACAAATAAACAATTTCCAAATTTCTTTGTTTAGTACTGTTGATCTTAATACAACATGGGGCCCAAGGGGACCAACCCCCCATACAGTAGAAAACCCATGTATAACTTTTGACTCACCCCAAACTTAACTATTAATAGCCTACTTTTATCCAAAGCCTTAATGATAATATAAACTTAGTCCATTAACACATATTTTATAAATGTATTTTATACTGTATTCTTACAGTAAGCTAGAGAAAATAAAACATTAAGAAAACTATAAGGAAGAGAAAATACATTCACAGTCCTGTACTGTAAAAAATCCATACGTGGGTAGACCTGTTGCAGTTCAAACTTGTGTTGTTCAAGGGTCAACTGTATTTCCTAACTGGGCTTTTTTATTTTCATATCAACGTGAGCAACATGAGGCAGATGAGTGTGCAGGACGCCGGCATCTCCTAGCTGGGCTGGGGTAAATTAGGGCTCTTTCAAGAGTCTTTTTTTTTTTTTTTGTACTCAAAGTCTTTAAAATATACATCCTTTGCCTCAGCAACTCTACTTCTGAGAATCTGTCCTCTCACAGCATACAAAGAGGGGCTCCCCATAGTTGTTTTTATTATTGGAAAACCAGAAACTATATTAGCAACAATCATCACAGGATGGCTAAACATTGGCTCGCATGAATGCTGAGAACATGTGCAGCTGTTAATAATGATGTGGCTTCCCTGTTGACGGGGAGACGTTCATGGGCTGTCGCATTAAGAAGGATACAAAATAGTGTGTAATCATATTATGCAAAATTGTATGAGTGTGTGTCCTTGGAGAAACGCTTCCTGAAAATCCACAGTTAGTTTTACCTTGGTAGAAGAATTTTAAGTGACTTTTTAAAGCTTTTGATTTAATAGATAGTATTGTGTCAGGACAAAATTAAGCAAAAAAAGAAAAGAAGTCAACATAAAATTCATTTAAGGAAAACTGTTAAGGAGAGAACAGGTACAACAAGAAACAAAGATGCGAAAAATTGTGAAGGAAGTGTGAAAGTTTGTAATATAGTTTTATATTATTTTATTTTTTAAATATCTTGTTAAACTTTTTTTCTAATGTTTTTATTTATTTTTGAGAGAGAGAGAGACAGCGTGAGCAGGGGAGGGTCAGAGAGAGAGGGAGAGACAGAATCAGAAGCAGGCTCCAGGCTCTGAGCTGTCAGCACAGAGCCCGACACAGGGCTTGAACCCACGAACTGTGAGATCATGACCTCAGCCGAAGCCAGATGCTCAACTGACTGAGCCACCTAGGCACCCCTAAATACTTTAAAGTGTATTTATTTATTTTGAGAGAGAGAGAGAAAGAGAGAGAGCCTGCAAGCATGCGGGGAAGGGGCAGAGAGAGAGGGAGAGAGAGAGAGAAGCCCAAGTAGGCTCTGCTCCATCAGCAAGGGGCCCAACAGTCATGATCCATGGCGAGTGGGTTGGCTCGAACCCACTACCCATGCGATCATGACCTGAGCCGAAGCTGGATGCTTAATCCACTGAGCCACCCAGGTGTCCCCGAAATACAGTTTTAAGTTCTTCTTTGCCCTGCTCTTGTATACACTACACAATGTGGAAAGACTGTTCTCACCTTTAAACAATAAACTTCTGAATGAGGAAACCTCCCCCTTTTCTTTATCCACTGAACTAGTTTTGGTCCACAACACCGATCCCTCTTGGCAGCTATCAGGGCACAGGCTAGGCAGACCCACTGGACATGTGGGGATGGCCATGCCTCTCCCCTGTCTCTTGCAGTGACTCCCTATCCCCCAGCCCCCCAAACGAGGGGAACAGTGCATGTGTATATGGAAGGTTCACTTTGTAAAGACTGTGCTAATCTTTTGTGCATCTTCCTACAGCCACTCTGGAAGGGAGGCCTTTTGATTACCATCCCCCTCCATTCTATAGACCAAGAAACCAAGGATCAGAGAGGTAGAGTCTTGTCTAAGGTTACACAGCCAGAGAGCAGAAGAGCTCAGACTCAAGCTCAGGTCTGTCTGAGTCATGACCACATCACTCTAAACCTCTGCTAAGTTCTGACTTGGCCTGGCCTTTGAGGGTCAGCATAATCTGCCTTCTACCTGCTTTTCTTGGTTCCCCCTCCCTGCCCACCATCAACCCCTGACCCCCAAAGTTTAATACACCCAAGTATCTCACACCTCCATGCCACTGCTCCTGCTGGTGCCCACCTCCAGCAATGCCCTTTCCACTGCAAATCTCCAGAGACTTCCACTCATCCTTCAACTCCCCAGCCAAATGCCCCCCACTTAGTGCTCCTCCCCTGGGTTCCCTCCGCCACAACACTTCCCCCCTGCTGCCATGGGCTGTCCTCCCGTCTGTTCTTTCTTACAAGCCTGCGTGCCTCTCAAGGTTATAGACGGTGTTCTGCGCCCCAGGCACCAGGCACAGGGCCTGGCCCACGCGGGCACCTGGGAACGGTAGGGCAGCTTGACAAAAGGCTTAAAAATTAGGTCAAAAGCCAGACAGACAGAGTTTGAGCTCCATTCCACACCATACCTGTGTGTCTGGCTGTGTGTCCCTGGACAAGTCCCTCTCCCTCTCTGAGCCTCAGCTTCTGCATCTATAAATCGTTGTGAGGACAAAATAACATGTAGGCAAAGAGCTTGACACAGTGAACATTCCGCAAATATCAGCTATAATCACGATGATTTCCACGGAGTAGTGGATTTATAAACAAATCTGGCCACACGGGCAGGGGAGCCAGGTGGTAGGAAGAAATGGGATCAAGTCCTGAAAGAAAGTTCGAGTCAGCAGGCCAATTTTGATATCCAAGGATGGGAACCAACCAACAAGTGGCAATCCATGTCAAAGGTCAGTGGCTGGGTGGCCCCCAGCTTCGTGGGCAGGTGGGCCACAGGGACAGGGCATCCAGGACCTGAGGAAGGTCCAGCTCCAAGGTAACAGACCTCTGACAGCAGCATAAAGCAGTTTGTGAGCCTAGGATTTGGGGGCAGAACTCCTACCCATGTGGAATGTGGGAAGTGGCAGAGCTACAGATGGTGGCCAACATTCATGTCCAGGGGCTTGCTAAGTGCTTTCCATCCATTATCTGACCTCATCTTCACACCAAACCCATTTGTGATCCATTTCACAGAGGAGGAAACTGAGGCCCAAACAGGTTAAGAAGCTTGCAGCTGGTGAGGGTGGTGTCAGGATTTGAACCCAGGCAGTCTTGTTCCAGAACTGCTTCAGGCTCTCCTACCCACATAAAGGGACCGGGCAGGGCAGAGCCTGTGCGTGGGGGTCTGAGGGCCCAGAACGAGGCTATCCCCGCCTCAGGGATTACGTGATCTGAGTCGTTCCTGCACAGGGTGTTCTACGCGGGTTGGGCAGTCCTTCTGCAGCAGAAAGGACTCATCTCTGGGGAGCAGCCAGGTGCACCACGGTGGGTGGTAGGGCTCCCGTTCCCCATGTCCTCAGACCGGCCTACTGCGAGGAGAGGCACTGAGGAGAGTCCTGTGTCACCAGCGAAATTGCCTCCAAATTGCCTTCTTCATTAACTGCACACATTTGCATCTTAATTAGGCTTAATGGAATACAATCACCAGACCCCAAGTCCCTCTCTCTGATTCCCAGTGAGAATGCAGGCCAGAAGCCAAAAACACAGGGCTGGGGAGCCCATGCCCAGCCTTCCCCACGGGAAATCTTGCACCTGGAAGAGGAGGGTCGTGGCAGGGGTGTGTTGGGGGGGTGGATGGCAGCTGCCATGTCCAGGCCCTTGAGATGAGAGATGGGGGCGGGGGTGGGGGCAGCTGGGCTTTGGAACTGGATGCAGGATGCCCGCACCACCTCTGACCAGCTGTGGGACCACACTTGTCTGCTTTCTCTGAGCCTCAGTTATCTCCTGCATACAATGGAAGTGGGAAAATATCTCCCCTTGGGTGGCTTCCGGGATCAAATGAGGTATGACAGCTCCTGGCACAGAACCTAGTCGCTAGTTTGTTCTCTTTCTCGTGCCCTCTCTTTCTGCACTCTGGACCCAGGAGGTCATGTGGAGCAGATCCTCGCCCACTCCTCCCAGGACGCAGTGACTCTTATCTCCTATGACCCCCTCCATGCTCCAGCCACACACACCTCTGAGCCCTTGGAAAGCTCTAAGCTCCTTCCTGCCTCAAGGGCTTTGCAAGTGCTCTTCCCTCTGCAAGATCACTGGGCTCCCGACTCTGCTTTGTTACTACTTATGCTTCCAATCTGAACTCAAGGGTCACCTCGTCTAGGAAGCATCCTAGCCCAGACTCTGCTCTCCTAACACCATTCATGTGTGGGGTTATTTCACTAGGGTCCCTCTCTCCCCTACTAGCCAATAAGCACATTGTGTTCTCTGTTGTTTCTCTAGATCCTGGTTTAGCGTTTATCACACAGGTCCATATTCATATTTAATGTGCACATTGACCTAAGCCTCAGAGAATGCACTGAACGAGAATCATAACCTCCCCCCATGTCATATTGTGAAATGATTAAACAATTTTGGGGGGCACCTGGGTGGCTCAGTCTGTTGAGCATCCGACTTTGTCTCAGGGCATGATCTCGAGGTTTGTGGGCTTGCTGCTGTCAGCGCAGGGCCAGATTCAGATCCTCTGTCCCCTTCTCTGTCTGCCCCTCCCCCACACATGCGTGTGTGTGTGTGTGTGTGTGTGTGTGTGTGTGTGTGTGTGTGTGTGTTCTCTCTCTCTCTCTCTCTCTCTCTCTATCTCTTTCTCTCAAAAAAAAAAAAACCTTTAAAAAATCCCACAATTTTTGGCACACAATAGGTCCCAATGGACCATTACCTCCTGTTCCCATTCCTTCTGATTAAGGAGCAGTCAGAAGCATCTGTACAGCTACAGTTCAAAAAGCAGTCCAGCTGGGGGAGAGAGGGTAGGGAGCCTGGAGGCTGACACCACGCAGCATCAGGGTGTTAAACCGGAAGGAGGCTTAGCGAGGGTCTACTTAATCTGCTCCCAGACAAAGGTTCCTTTTCACCTCCCCACTGTGAAATGCCTTCATCCACCACACCACTACCCACTGGAAAAATCCAGGCTCACGCTCTGCTCTCAACAACTGAAAGGCTTTTGCTCTCTCCGCAGGTGCCTGCCCTGGGGGACAGGAGCCACATGGAGACATCTTGCCAAGACCATTCCAGCAAAAAAGGAAGGCCCTCAGGGGCCTGGGCAGCAGGTAAATGATTTCCTTTGACTTCCCCAAATGTTAACAACAGCCTCTGGAGGCCAGTGCGGGGCCAGAGTGAAGAGTCGCTGTGGGACCCCAAAAGGGAAAAGCTCCCTGCTTGTATTTTTCCAAGCTAGGCCTGCTTCCTGTTGGCAGCACAGCAGGCCCCTGCCTGATGAGGCCCGGTTAGGTAAGCTTTCTGCTCTGAAGGGCCCCTCTGAGTGCAGGGGGGGGGGGGGTGCGGGTGACAGCCTTGGAAACACCTTGAATTTACAAACAGCACTTGTCCCACAGAGTCTGAGATTGTGTTGACGGGAAGGCCCATGTCGGACCTTAGGTCCTCATGAACCTCTGTGAGACTTCCTGCCCCGATCCCCACTCTTACGGCATGTCCCGAAGTATCCAGGACTTGGCCACCTCCCCTTGGCTCCTCTCCCACTGGCCATTCTCTGTCCTTTCCGTCCCCCTGCTCCCATCTCCCCGGTTTCATCTCTGCTTTGTTCTAGCGACACACTCAGTGACCATATAACCAGGCGCCCTCTCATACCCCATGTGCCCAGTCGAGAACCTGACGAACTCCTAGCGAGCAGCAGGCCTTTCCCTGCATTCACTAGCGGCTCCGCTGTGTCCCCTGTGTCCCCTGTGTCCCCTGTGTCACCAGGGCCCGCTTGTTTCACCAGGGCCAGCTTGTTTCAGCGCCTCTCCAACCGGAGACAAGTGGCTTCTTTGCACGCCTGCCTCTCCTTCGGCACTGAAGGCTCCTCTGGGGAACACGGATGCTTCCGTGCCCCCCAGCTCCAGCTCGGACAGGCCTGGAAGGCAGGGGTGCACTTCCGGAGGCTTTTGTCTAGTGGAATGGAGTCCCCAAACTGCTCGCAGATAGAGCGTCATCCTGGGGAGGGCCCATCAAAGGGATCTAGTCCCCCCAGCAAAGGTACACAACCTTCACCCTAGACCCCGAACCCTTCGATGGAAGGAAACCTGTCCAATTCCTCTCTGTATTGCAGAGCCCTGCACAGAGCGGACCCTTCATATAAAATGCTACCAAGTCATGGGGCTTTTTGGAGCGAGAGATTTAATCTAACTTTCTCATTTTACAGATGGACAAGCTGAGCCCCAGAGCAGGGAAATGAGTTACTCATCTATCAGCTGAGTGGAAGTGTAAGGATGCAGGTCTGATTCAGGTTTCCCCTCTGACCTTGAAGGCCAGCTAACACCATTAACATTTCTGGGGGCGGGCCTAAAGATGGAGGTTAAGACTAGTCACGCCCCTAC
Source organism: Suricata suricatta (assembly GCF_006229205.1). Classification (NCBI taxonomy): domain Eukaryota; kingdom Metazoa; phylum Chordata; class Mammalia; order Carnivora; family Herpestidae; genus Suricata; species Suricata suricatta. The sequence goes on from NC_043711.1 coordinate 51,378,902, forward strand.
CTGAGGGTCCTAGTCACGCCCTACCTGAGGGTTCTGGGTCCACTCTGTAATTGGTTAAAGTAACTGTCAATGATGTGATGCTATAATGATTGGACCCCTGTACCTGTGTCACAATTTCCTGTAACTCCCCCTTCCCAAACTCATAAAAGGCCCCCCCCTCCCCATGTTCGGGCTCGCTCCACGTGGATCCAGTGTGTTGTTGAAGTCTGTGAGCCCGAGTTTAGGCTGGCCGGGCCTAAATTCGTAATAAAGCCCTTTGCTTTTGCATACGTGCTTTGGCCTCCCTGGCGGTCTCTGGTTTTGGGGGGCGATATTAAAATCTGGGTACAACAGAAGGTTTCGGGGAAATGCTTTCTCTCCTATGAATTAGGAAGAAGCAACATTAATATTAATCTACTTGTCCTTCCATTTATTCCCTAATCATTTTTCAAGCACCAACTATGGGCAGAGTATAACTGGGGGGGGGGGATACAGAAATGCCCACCACACAGCCCTTTTCTTGGGGAGCTAGCAAGTAGCAGGAAAAGAAGATATGGGCATGGTTTATCAAGGTACACAGAAGAAAAAGAGTCTAGAGGAGGGAGGAAAGACTTCCTGGTAGCTGGTGGGGGTGCTCTGGGAAGGCTTTGTGCAGAAGTGGCATCCAATCTGTGTACAGAAGATAACTCAGGCCCCTCAATGCTGGAACCAGAGTCCATGTCCCTGCTCTATTCCCCACTCAGTCTGAACAGTTTCACCCACAATATAGGGGTAATAATATACGTCTAACAGGGTATGTGGCTGAAATAAGGTCAAGCCCATAAAGCTCTCACCACAGTGTAATTCTCAATTATCATAATTATTGCATTATGATGATTGTGATCAGAACCTACAATGAAGAGATGCTCCGAGAGAGATGGGTGGGGCCAAACTGGCTCCTCCCCCTGGTTCTCAAAGGAAGACAGGCTGGACTGGAGTGTGACTAGTGAGTACTTGAATGAGGTGGGTCCAAACTGAGATGCGCTATAATGTAAATACACACAGGATTGAAAACTTAGCCCCACACCCCCAAATGTAAAATACCTGATTCATCATTGTTTATGTTGGTTACATGTTGAAATGATAATATTTTGGATATATCGGGTGAGATATAATATACTATTGAAATGAATTGCACCTGTCTCTTTACTTTTAAAACTGGCTACGAGGATATTTGCAGTTACATTTGTGGCTGGCACCCAGTTTGTACTGGATGGTGCTAGAGAAAGCATATCATCCCACTGCAAAGGGCAAGGAAAAGAAATGCACACCCTTCTCACGCTGGCTGTGTTCTGTGGCTAAAGAGGGTGAAGACGGGGGACACGGCATCAACCCCTCGGCCAGCACTCCTTCCGCTGGCTCTCCACTCAGTTACTCAGCTCACTGACGTGCTCGAGCGAGGTGGCACTCCCCACCCCACCCCAGCTCTCGTATTTTTCAGTCTGCAGTTTGTGTTCAGATGAACCTGTCTTCTCCGGGTCCCCAGCCTCCTCTTTGCCCAATGAGCTCCACCTCTTGGAACCACTGACAAGTGGCACTCTCAAGACACAGAGAGGGAGGGAGGGACATACTGGCAGTTGATGACTGTTCTGCGAGAAGTGAACTGAGCTCTAAAGTACTGGCTTTGCGGCCGGCCCCAGGGGCAGGACAGGAGTTCATCCAAGCGGTCCAACCAGACCACTGATGCTTATGGGCTCTAACAAATACACAGACCCACCACCTTCCAGGGCACAGTGTCAGGAATCCTTGGTGACTACTGCAGCATCACCATCTTCTGTTCGGGGACATCTCCACCTGGAAGTCTCAGATGTCTGAGATGCAACCCGTCTGAGCTGTCATAACTTGTAGCAAACGCCTTTGGTGTCCTGCCCCATACCTCCTTGGTCCACTCGGAGACAGCTGTCTACACCACCAGAGGAAGTGCTTTCTCCACCCCCAACAAGGAGCAGGATGGAAGTGCTGAAGAGTGAACACCCCAGAAGCAATGCTCAACCAGCTACCGGGACCACTGTCCGGCATGGTCCAGAGTCCATCATTGGTTCCCAGGCAGGCTGAGGCACAGCTGCCCACAGCAGCAACCCATGCCCCAACACACTTTCATCAGTGTGCCTCCTTGCCCTGGCTCACTTCCCACTCCGCCTGGAACAACTCCCTAATAAATGGCTTAACCAAATCCTTGCCTCAAGTTCTGCTTTGAGGAGAACCCAAACTAAGTCATCATCTTGCCCCTGCAAACTACATCTTGACCCGTGGATGCCACTGTTCTCCTCTCGGATGCTGGGGCTAGAAAAGGGGGAGCCACCTCCGACTTTCACCGCCAGCTCACTTCTGGCATTGCAACCATCTCTAAGTGCTGCCCACCCTGCCTCCTACATGCTTCTCAATTCCTTCCACTTCTCTGGGTCATTTTGCCACGATTTCTGGGCTGGGCCACCATTGTCTTTCATCTGGACAGCAGCTCCAGCCTTCTGTATCCCTGCCTTCACTTTTGATCCTGCTGGTTCCTAAATCTGTCCAGATCTGCCAAGCCACGCCCATATACTTAAAGGTATCCTGGACCATTTCTCTTGGAGGTGCACCTCCAACTTGGCATTTCCAAACCTCCTCCCAGGGTCACCTCAGTGACTGGGCTCCCTCCCCCCCAACCTTATCACTCACCCGCCCGGAAAGCAGGAAGTTACCTTCAGTAACGTTCTTTCCTCACCACCTCGTTTCTTCTTATACAACCACCTCCTCACCTTTTGTTTTCATAACACTGCCTGAGGTCCGGTGACCCATATCTCCTAACTGCTCTGTCTGCCTCCAGCCTTGCCCTCCTTGATCCCTTCTCTGTGTTGTTATTAGATGGATTTTCCTAAGATGGCAGTCAGATCATGGCACGATCCTGACTCTTCAATGGCTCCCCATGTCCTGCAGGATGAATTCCATAAAGATCCCTGATAGTGTGGGTCCAAATAACCTTCACCCCCACCTTGTGCCACAAGACCCAATGGCTGCAGACACCCCCAGACTATTTGTGCTCTTTCTTGCTGTAAGCGTGGGCTCAGGGATGGGCATCTCTCTGTCCTGCTCAGCCAGACACACCAACAGGAAGTCCTTACTCTCCTCTTCTCCATCCCAGAGAACAACACCGCCATCCACCTGCACCCAACCCAGAAGCCATTGCAGCAGTTATGATCATAATAAGAAATGGGTCTCTCCATCATTCATACGCTCTTGTCACTTAGTCCCTTCTTAAAACCCTGGCAGCAGGGCCCTGAAGAATGGGAATTAGATGAGAGGGAGTGAATGTTTGGAGCATGAGGAATTGGAAAGTGAGGGGGAAACAGATGTGGCTTCCGGTGGGACTCTGCGGGGGGGGGGGGGGGGCAGAGAACAAGCACAGGGGGGGAGGGCGTGCCAAGTGGAGGGGTATGCAAGCACAGAAAGTGTGACGACACACAGGACCAGCCACAGCTCCCACGGCCTCACAGCTTTGCAGAAGGCTGAGCCTGGGGCTGCCACCTCCCCTGTGCTACCGACAGTGGAGGCTACAGGGAGTGCAGGGGGCACAAGACTGAGGTACTGAGAGTCGGTGAGGGCCCAGGAGAGAGCTGGATAGCCTGGCATGCAACCGGTGAGTGGAATACATGATGCCAAAAGGCTAGCAGAGTGGGGAAAAGAATCCCCATTTCCCAAGTCAGGAACTAAAACTGATCACCTGCAATGACCTGTTGGCAAAAGGCAAGGCAGGGACTTTCTAGTAACGACCTGCCAAACGTGGTCCTTCTTCCTTAGTTCCTAAGGCTAACGCTGTAGCTTGAGAAACAGTGCGCAGCCGGGAGGGAGGCTTCAATAAGCTGTCTGTCGTGGTTTTTGTTTTTTTTTTAAATAACTCAGTAGATGCATGTCATGACCCTACACCACAACGACACGCTGCAATACTTTTTAGGACAATCTTCAAAAGGCATGGAGAGTGATAGCTAGTGATTACAACCATGAAGTCATAATTTCCAGAAATGATGATTAACTTGGGCTGCATTTCCTTGGGCATTGTTCACCGAATCCAATGAATGAACTCTATAAACATCCAGACTAGAGCTGAGGTCATTTGCAACATTAATATTCCTCTCCCAGACAGCACTATTGTTCAAAACAAAATAACTTGCAGTGCATTCTAGAATATGAAAGATGTCATGGGGACCCTTTTCTGGGGCATAATTTCAGGGGGAAAAGCCGTCCTGACTATGTATGCCAGCCCATGCCCAGGCACTGAGGTTAAAGATCTGGGTAAAACGGCCAGGATCCCTGTGCCCTTGGGAGGCTCACAGGCTAGAAGTCTGGCACTAAATACAAATGCAGAGAAATCAAGGGAGGTCATAGGTACGTGTAAAAGGATGTCCTACTCCAGTGCTCCTCAAACATTAATGTGCACATGAAACACACTTGTTATTTTAACTTGTGTATTTTACAGATTCCTACTGAGTAGGGCTGGGGTTGGGTCTGAAATTCTGCATTTTTAACAAGCTCCCCAGAGATGCTGACACTGCTGGTCCATGGACCACACTTTGAGGAGCTGAGACGGTGTTTATAATTTGGGACATAATTTCCTATGACGGCATCGTACACAGTTTCCAAAAGCGCAGCATCTCATATATTTTGTATGGGCTTGAAACTCGGCTGCTCTGAAAGGCTCTGAGGGATGACTGGGTTAGAGGCGCCAGCACGGAACACTGCTGCTACTGGGAAGCACCTGCTATGTGCTACGGGCATCAACACACCCATCCCTAGCCTGGTGGACTGAGCGGCTGAACGGGAGTAGACAAATAAACATCCCCAAACCCACTATACAAACAGATACAGGAGGAGGAGGACAAGGATCAGATTAGATTTGGAAAGGATCACTGGCTGCAGTGAGGAGAATAGACTGGAAGGTCGGGTTGTATCGTTCCTTCCCTGGGGGTGTGGAATTAGACCTGACAGAGCACCTCAGTCTCTCTCTGGGTGGCTGTGGATGGCCACGTTCTGCCCCAAGGATGCTGGAAGCAGGGACAGATGATCTGCTCAGAATGGAGCATTACCGGGACACACAGGAAGGAACCGGGAGACGGAGGGCTTGCGAGGGCAGGGGGCTCTGTTGCACTGAGGCTCCTGGTTCCAGCCCTTCCTGAGGTTCCTCTCAGTCCTGCCCTGGTTTCCTTGGGGTGCCTCTGGATCCTTAGGAGGAGGTCTTCAGTTGAGGTGGCTTCCGTCTCTCGCAGCACCCGTGAACCGAGGCTTTCCCAAGAGGGGCGGTGCTACAAAGGCAAGGGCAGTGCCCCGGGACTCGAATGTCCAGATGTCCTATAATTTAAGGCACACCGTTGGGAAAGCTGCGTGGCTCCGATGAATACATGTAGATCCCTGAGCTCTCACAGGGCCGCCGCCCCATGCCCTCCATAGAGCTGGAGGGGGTTTCTAGCTAACCCAGGAGTGCGAAAGTGAGCTAGGGGCACGGGGTGGGGGAGACTATCTAGGAATCTCAGGGCAGATATGCCTAAATATGGTCTGGCTGGAAGCACAAATTGGCTTTGAAGGCCCACTGCTGGCACCCGCCCAGTCGGCCCCATTCAGAGTTGTTTATGTTTTCCCCTCACACTGGAGGTTTAGGTCTGATTTACAAGGGATTGAGATGAATATGAATCTTTTCAAAAGGAAAAAAAAACCTTCCAGAAAGCTGCCTGTTCCAAGGGGCACCCCCTACCATGTTTTGCTCTCTTTGTTAGCAGGCAAGAAGAAGCCTGAGGGTCTGAAAGATGCCTCCTAAAACGAAAATGTCTGGGGGCGCCTGGGTGGCTCAGTCAGTTAAGCATCTGACTTCCACTCAGGTCATTATCTCCTAGTTCATGAGTTCGAGCCCCACATCCAGTTCTGCGGGCTCTGCAGTGACAGTGCAGAGCCTGCTTGGGATTCTGTCTCTCTCTCCGACTCTCTTTGACCTCCTCCTCCTCCTCCCCTGCCACTTACACTCTCTTTCTCTGTCTCAGAATAAATAAATAAACTTTAAAAAAGAAAATGTCTGGAAGGAATGTCAAACTGACCTCTCAAAGGTACTGTCTGGATGTGTGCCATTGAGCAGGAAATCCATTTCTTTATCTAGAAAAAGGAAGTCCTGACAGGAGGGCTTGGGAATTAAATCTGGACATTTGGGTGTCCCCAAGTGTGGTGTGAATACCAATGTTGCTTCGCACACTGATTCTTTTCTTCTTCCCTTTTTTTTTTTTTTTTTGGTCTCACACAAAGAAAATTGCTGTTTTAATAGTGATGTGTATGTTTTAAGGCATGTTAGAAAAAGATGATCAAACCTGTAATTTCATGGCTACTATTGCTGAGGACGAGGCTTAACTTAAAAAGTGGGTTGACTTAGGAAGTTACTTGGTAAATACCAGTGCACTGGGATATCAACAGTTGTGAAATTTGCAGAATACTGGGGCGAGGGGTGGGTGCACAGAGGAGGAGCCCTGACGTGAGGGCCATTACTGAGGGAGTGCCTTTATCACCAATGGTACTTACAACAAGCAGGGTAGGAAATACCATTCCTATTTTACAGTCAAAAAAGCTGAGGCTTGGGAAAATGAGATTGTACAGTAATAATGCACAGTATTCTACCGTGCCGATGTTGGGATCTGGACACTGGACACTTTGCCTCCAGCTCCCGTATTCTCTGACTGCACCATACCACCGTGGACAATATATCGCTCTCTATCACTTTATACAAGTATCCTTCATACAAACAGCTCATAACACCATACTTGGGGTGTGGCCAATTTTACTCCAACGTGCTAATGTAGGCCACCTGTCTATTTGCATTTGAGTTTGGACAACCCAGTATCAAACCAACAAATTTGAGGACCAGCTCTTCTTCTAGCCCACTGTCCTGTCCTCAGGAGCCCTGACGTGAGCAGCCTGCGGCAACTTGATCTTGGGACAGCGTGTGAAACAACTGGGCCTCTTCCAGTTATTGTGTGGTAAGCACTGGGGGCTTGAGTGAGGGCCTGGTCTGGTCACACTCACTCGGGGCCAGGTGCATTTCTGGAGCCAGAGTTGCAGACTGACACTTTGCTCCGTGTCCTCTGACACATCCCCCCCTTGAGACTTGCAAGGTAGGACTGGGTGTTCCAGGGTCCCTGGCTAAATGCCATTTGGATGACACCCTTCTGCTAACATCCATAAAGGTTTCCCAGAAACTTGCTGTCCTGCCCCACAGAGGCTCCTGGCTCTCTGCCTCCACACAGTCACTCTAGAGACACATGTTTCCTGTCTGTCTCTCCCCCAGTTGCCTAGATTTACACTATTCTCACTCTCCTAGTGGTCATTTTTCACACAAAAAAGGACATGTGCCTGTTTTCAGATGATCACTGTAATATCACGCCATCTGAGTACTTAACTTCTATCTCAGCAAAATAACAAATTGTTGTATATCATGGAATGCTAAGGTCCTTTGAGAATTGCCAAACTACCCATCCACTGATGCCAAGTGTCTCATTAGTGTCCTGGCTAACATCCACTGAGTGCCAACTATGTCCCAAGCACCATGCCAAGAGCTTTGCACGCTGAGCTTGCTTTATTTGTCTTGAGGCAGACAGGCACTGTTATCCTCCTAACTGCACAGATGAAGAAAGTGAGTCAAAAAAGGCTGCAATAACTGAGTTATGCATGCAAAGCCTTGCCCTAATCACTGGGCTGGTCTACAACATGAGCTCGAGGGTGTTCCCTGGATCCAGAAGGACAGCGGGTGTATCTGAGTTGCAGTTACACACGAGCCGTGTGACCTTGGACAAAACACAGCACCTCCCTGAGACCTCTGTGCGTCTGTACGATGGAGAGAAGCCCTGCCTGCTCACCCAAAGGGTTTCTGCGAAGGTCAGAAGAGATCGCTGATGTGCAAATACTTAGTTTCTGGAGAGTTTATGGGTGAAGGGACAGAGACAAGTGGAAAAATTCGATGCCACCCCTGCCTTCAGGAATCTGATAGTGGAGGAAAGGCAGAGCAGACACACATTTTCCTCTGTGGACTTCTGCAAGCGCTCGGGCGAAATGTTGGAGGCACCAGCTGGGCAGCCTCCAGGAAAGCACTGTGTGACCTGAAACAGGGGATGTCCCATCTCTGGGCTTCATCCTTCTTAACCCCAAAATGGGGGCACCTCCGAGGACATCCCTTTCTGTTTGAATGTCTTATGACTTTGATCTTGTTTCTGGGTTACCATATTCGTGAAACAACAGACACCTCACATTAGGGATTTTTCTTGCTGGTGGGAGCAATGGTGTGTCAGGTATGAATGGCCACTTTACGTGCAACATCGGGGGGATCACTCCCAGAGTAATACTTAAAGATGCATTTTTGTCTGTCCATAAATATTGCATTCTAATTTGAGATCCTGAGCCTGGATGTTCCTTCTCATCCTAAACTGAGTACTTACTTCCCTTTTGTCCTGCCTCTCTAGCCTCCAACATTCATCTTGCAGAATATACTTTCTTTAAAAATGTTTTTAATGTTTATCTTATTTATTTTGAGAGAGGAAGAGTGCAAGCAGGGGAGGGGCAGAGACAGAAGGAGAGAGAGAGAATCTGAAGCACAGAGCCTAATGCAGGGCTCAAACTCACGAACCGTGAGATCTTGAACTGAGCCAAAGTCAGGAGTTGGACACTTAACCAACTGAGCCACCCAGGCACCCCTACATTATATTTTCTTGTCTAAGTTCCCTTGAACTTGACACTAGTTTAGGAGGCAAACACTGGGGCACCTGGTTCACACTTGGAAAAGGAAGAAAGAAAAGAGGGGACACGACTGCCCAGGACAAGACGATGAGATGTTAGCAATGCTTCCAGCCCTTCTCAAGCCCTTTGGTCATCCGGGGGCAGGTGGGTGGGTCATAGCTATGGAAATCAATGCAGGGAGGCAGTATGACTTGCCCATGGACCCAAAACAAGCCAACAGCAGACCAATGTTCCTGCTACCCCTTTCCCTCCTTCCCAAACCCTGGCACTCTGCAGTGTCCTCCTTGCCCAACATTCATAAGAATTATTGTGGGACACAATATGTCAGAACATCTACTCAAGAGAATTCCTGAGAGCTGCTGCTGATCCCTTTACCCCATGTGGCAAAAGGAGACCCGAGAAAGATCCTTCCCCACAGGAAGGAATCACCCATTCTCCTCCGGGCTCACAGCTGGGCTCTGGTCCTGGCTTGCCACCTTGCTGCTGGCTGACTCTGGATAATGCACCGCCCTTCTCTGGGCATCACTTTCCTCATCTGTTAAGTCAACAAGCAGGCAATGCGGGCTGACCGAAGGGCTGGGAATGTGCAGATGATGAAGCCAAGAACCTTACTCCCAAGCAGAGGGATAGGTCAAGTAGGGGTCACAAGGGCTGCCTGTGCCAGCAGCCCAGGCACAGACACCAGGGATGGGGGAACAAGCGAGCTGGGGGGCTGTGGAGACCTGGAACCTGCATGTTGCCAGCTAAAAAAAAACACTTTAAAGATACATTTTCAGTTGACTTTCCAAATGCGTTATTCCAGTTTCTTAGGAGCTTCTTGTGTTTGTGTCACAGGAGATTAAAAACTGTTGGTTTGCTAAGATCATTGTCCAAGATGTCTTTGTCCTCAGTGCAAGCAGGGCTCATCGTTATGACCCTGAGGTCAATTTGTTCCAGGCCTTTGGGCTCCTCCTGTCCCCCTACATAGAGGTTTGGGAAGAAGGTAGGTCTGGAATTGCATAACCCTGAGGGTCAATGGGAGGCTAACTGCATGATCTGGGGTGGCCTCTAGTCAACTGAGCAGGAGAAAAGACAGGATGACTCTTGCTGGCACAAGCAGGAAGCCTTCTAGACCTACAGGGTCAGGAATCCTCCAACATGAGCTCTGGATGGGCCTATTTCCCAGATGAAAAAACTGAGCTGCACAGAGGAAGAGTTTCAGTCACGAGGACAAACAGGCTGGGCCCTATCTGGTGCCACATGTGGGACCCTCTTAAAGCCCTTAACCTGCAATGACATTATTACTACTGATAGTCTGCCTTAGTAGACCAGTAGGCTCCTTTCAAAGCATGCTCTCTTTTGACTCTTGCAATTGCTGCTCACAATGGCCCAGAGAGAATGGCAGTGCTGAAATTCAGCATTCCAGGTTAGCAGAAGGGGAAACTGAGGTTCAGTGAGGGAGAAGGAACCTGATATATTAAGTATCCCCTATTTACCAAATGTTTTTGCATTTGTTTTTGTTTATTTGTTTATTTAGATGTATATAAATACATCTGTGCCCAGCGTTAGAAAAAAAATACTAAAGAAAATAGAGTACAAAATTAAACTATTGGGACTACACCAAAATAAAAAGCTCATCAACAAAACAAAACACCAACCTAATGGATGGGAGAAAACATCTACAAACGATATTTCTGATAAGAAGTTAATGTCCAAAATGTATAGCTTATATGACTCAATACCCAAAAAACAAAAAATCTGATTAAAAATGGGCAGAAGACATGAACAGACATTTCTCCAAAGAAGACATCCATCTGGCCAACAGACACATGAAGAGATGTTCAATATCACTCATCATCAGAGAAATGCAAATTAAAACCACAATGAGGTATCACTTTACATCTGTCAGAATGGCTAAAGTCAAAAACACAAGAAACGACAAGTGCTGGTGAGGATGTGGAAAAAAGGAACCTTCACATGCTCTTGGTGGGAACGCAAACTGGTGCAGCCACTGTGGAAAACAGGAACCTTTTTGAGGTTCCTCCAAAAGTTAAAAATAGAACTACCATATGGCCCAGCAATTCCACTACTGGGTCTTCAAAGAAAACAAAATCACTAATTTGAAGGGATCCACGCACCCCTATGTTTACTGCAGCATTATTTACAATAGCCAACATCGGTTAGCAACCCAAATGCCCACTGACAGATGAATGGATAAAGAAGATGTGAGACACACACACACTCAACAGAGTATTACACAGCCACAAAAAAGAATGAGATCTCGTCATTAGCCACGACACGGATGGACCTAGAGAATATAATGCGAAGTGAAATAACTCAGGCAGAGAAAGACAAATACCAAATGATTTCACTCATAGGTGGAATTTAAGAAACAAAAAAAAGAAAAAAGACAATCCCCCTCCCCACTCCCCAGAAAACAGACTCTTAAACACAGAGAACAAACTCATGGTTACCAGAGAGGAGATGGGTGGGAGAAGGTATAATAGGTGAGGGGGATTGAGGGTACACTTAGGTTGATAAGCACTGAGAAATGTAGAGAACTGTTGAATCCTTACATCTGAAATTGTTATACCACTGTGTTAATTATACTTGAATAAAAAAAAAAAAAGGAAAAAAAACCAAGCCCATTCTTCCAGTCACTGAGATCTTATTCCCAGAAGCACTTCTGTTACTAACATCCTATGTCCTCTTCTGGACAAGACTATGTGCACAGAAGTATACGTGTTGACATAAATTCTTTGCCCTTTCCTTCCTCCTCCCTCCCTTCCTCTCTTTCTTTTAAACAAATGGCCTTAGACAGGCATTCTATATCATTTCATACGAACTAGAGTCACTCTTTCTCACAGTTGCAGAGTAAGACATACATATCTCTATGATCATTTATTTAACCAGTATCCTCTAGGGGGTATTTATGATTCTTTCCAAGCTTTTGCCACTTCAGAGTCTCCTCCTACGTCACTGATTCACACGGATGCAAGTCTTCTGAAGGACGGACCTCTGGAAGGGGAATTTTTGTGTGGAAGGATCTGTGCATCTAAAATCTTGTAAGACCCAGAGTGGTCTCCATCAGCTGCGTCATTTGTGCAGCACTAGAAATTTCTGAGGGTGTCTGTGTTTGCACAACCTCGATAACAGGATGCCTTGTCTAACTTTTAAATCTTTGCCAGTCTGATAAGTTGAAGCGATATGATTGTAGTTTAATTCACACTTCTTATAATAAGGGAAGTGAGCATCATTTTACATAATTAAATGCCTTCTGCATCCCTTTTTCTGTTCATGTTCTTTGACTATTTTTCTTCTGTGGGGCTGACCTTTCTCTTATCAGTTCTGGGACTCCTTATATATTAAGAAAATCAGCTCATGCATGGGGTGTATGTTTACAAATATTTTTTCCAGGTGACTTATTTGCCCTTTGACTTTGTTTACAGTATTATAATGAAGACACTTAAAATTTTTAGGTGTTGGAATTTATCAAACATTTCGGGTGCATCTTTATACATTATACTTAGAAAGGCCATCTCCACTCATTCTGAGCTTATTTTAAAAATCTCTTGTCTTCTTCAAGTAGTTGTATTTTATTTTTTCTTTTTATTTAAGTTTTTGGTCAATCTGGAATCAGTTCTGGTGAAACGAGTGAGTTGAGGTCCTACTTAATATTTCCCAGCCTGCTCTCCAATGGTCCCAACAGCATTTATCGAGGGCTCCATCTTTTCCCCAGGGATGTGCAGTGCCACCTCTAATACGTATTAAATGCTCATAAGTATTTGGGTCTGTTTCCTGTGGTGCAGGTGAGGCAAGAGCTAGATCTTCTAGTCTGTGAGACTTTGTTTCCTGTAACCGGTGGTCATGGTCTCCTGACCCTGGGGGTGGGGCATCAGAGAGGCCCCAGGTCCTGATCCTCCAGGACAGGGGGACACCCCAGGCATAAAAGTCAGCCTCTTCTTTCCCTCCATTCCCTTAGAGGCAATGAATGGTATCAGCCAGCTCTGAGCTGGATTCCAGCTTTCTCAGGAGTGAAGCAGTTTGCGCCTTGCTAAGTTAGCTCACCTCTTGGAGCCTCAGTTTTCTTATCTGCAAAAATGGTAATAACAATAATGCCTACGTCAGGTTTCCAGGATTCAGTCATCTGATAAGAGACAAAATCACAATAGTAAGAGCCACCATTTCAATGACTAAGGGCACCACCATCATGGTGAGCTGTTGTACCTCGTTCTCAGACCAGTAGTGTCCATCACTTTGATTCATCAGGGCCAGGCTGTTCAGCTTTCTGACAGCCGGTTAATAAATCTGAAGTTCTGGCTGTGCACACCCCAAGGGTATAGAACTCCCAAGGGCAAGTTCCTTGGAAGATGAAAGGGCCTGACCTTTGGAAGGCTAAGTCTGACCTTAGAGCTGCAGCATGAAAAAGAATTTAATGGAAAGCCTGATCCTGCTTGGCAGGGGTCTAGGGACCCCTCACGAGCCCTGCAAGTTGCGTAGAAAAGAGCAGGAAAAGTGTGAAGGTGGTTGGAGGTCAATGCTTCCACATGAAACTGAACAACCCAGTGACATTGCTTTCTGGAAGCCACATGTGCCCATATCTGGAACTTCTATCTGCCTCCCCTGAGTGCGGTGAACCCGGGGAAGTCAGACTTAGAGCCTAGAAGTCACCTTAAGCAGCACATCTCAGAATGCCCGCAGTCCAGAACAAGGAACAAATTCCTCCTCCTCTTTCACCCCGCGAAGCACAGCACCTCAGGTTTGCAGACCGCCATCACACTGCTTCCTGTGTTGTCTGAGCTCTCGGAGAGCTAAGCACTCATGTTGTTCCCATTTTCCAGATGAGCAAACTAAGACTCACATTGAGCACATGAGTAGCCCAAAGTCAAAATGACAGGAAGTCACAAAGTTAGAACTCAGGTCTTTGCAGTCTGTGGGCCAGTCCACGAGGAGCTCTGGGTGGGGGCCAAAGCAGCCTGTCTGCTTAGTCACCTGTTTGCATCCAGGGGCACCTGGGGGCTCAGTCAGTTGAGTGTCCAACTCCTGATTTTAGCTCAGGTTGTGATCTCACAGTTTGTGGGTTTGAACCTCACATTAGGCTCCGTGCTGACAGTGTGGAGCCTGCTTGGGATTCTCTCTCTCTCCCTCTCTATCTCTCCTCCATGTGTACATGTGCACGAGCACACACTCTCTCTCAAAATTAAATGAACATTTTAAAAATGTTTATTCTTTTTTTGAGAGACAGAGACAGAGAGCAAGTCAGGGAGAGGCAGACAGAGGGAATACAAAGCAGGTTATGGGTTCCAAGCTGACAGCACAGAGCTGAACCTGAGCCCGACGTGAGGCTCAAACCCATGAACTTAAGATCATAACCTAAGCCGAAGTTGGAAGCTTAACTGACTGAGCCATCCAGGCATCTAATAAATAAAAGTTAAAAAAAAAACATGCATCTAGCACCAACTTCATATGTAGGACTGGAATCAGTGTTGGATGTGCAGAGGCTGACAAGACACAGTTCTCACTCAAAAGGGCCAAATAAACAATAACTACTCTGTGATGTCAACTGTCATGGGTGTACCAAATGCTGTGCGGGGAGCTAGGGATTCATTAACCTCTATGAATCAGGAGAGGCTTCCCGGAGGAGGCAACTGTGAGACAAAACTTGAATGATGCTTTCATCATTGATGATAAGTAGGAGTTGATTTTTCCCTCGTGACTAAAAATGCAGGTTCCTGGGCCCTCATGCAGTGCTCTGGGTTCCTGTCCTTTCTGGCTATACTTCATAATTTTCAGGGATGCTTGTTAGAAATACCCATTCTTTTTTTTTTTTTTTTTTTAATTTACATCCAAGTTAGTTAGCACAGAGTACAACAACGATTTCAGGAGTAGATTCCTTAATGCCCCTCCCCAATTTAGCCCATCCCCCCACTCCTTCAACCCTTCCAATAACCCTCTGTTTGTTCTCCATATTTAAGATTCTCTTATGTTTCATCCCCCTCCCTGTTTTTATATTATTTTTGCTTCCCTTCCCTTATGTTCATCTGTTGTGCATCTTAGAATCCTCATATGAGTGAAGCATATATTTGTCTTCCTCAGACTAATTTCACTTAGCATAATACCCTCTAGTTCCATTCACACAGTTACAAATGGCAAGGTTCATTCTTTTTGATTGCCAAGTAATACTCCATTTTGTGTGTGTGTGTGTGTGTGTGTGTGTGTGTGTGTGTGTGTGTGTGTCTTCTTTGTCCATTTATCCATCAATGGACATTTGGGCTCTTCAGCTATTGTTGATTGTGCTGTATAATCATTGGGGTGCATGTGCCCCTTCAAAACAGCACACTTGTATCCCTAGGGACCTCATCAAAATAAAAAGCTTCTGCACAGTGAAGGAAACAATCGGCAAAACTAAAAGGCAACTGACAGAATGGGAGAAGATATTTGCAAATGACATATCAGATGAAGGGTTAGTATCCGAAATCTATAAAGAACTTATCAATCTCAACACCCAAAAAACAAATAAGACATGAATAGACACTTCTCCAAAGAAGACATCTAGATGGCCAACCAACACATGAAAAAATGCTCAACCTCACTCATCATCAGGGAAATGCAAATCAAAACCACGATGAGATACCACCTCACAGACGTCAGAATGGCTAACATTAACAACTCTGGCAACGACAGATGTTGGCGAGGATGCAGAGAAAGAGGATCTCTAGAAATATCCATTCTTAAGCCGCACTCCAGACCCCCTGCATCTGACTTTATAGTGCTAGTACCCAGAGACACATGAATTTTCTCACAATCACCTGGGGTTTTGCCTGAGGGTGTATGACTGGGACCTGCTATCCAATGAGCAGCTGTCAGTAGTTTTTCCTTACGAGTACTATTTGTTTTAAGAACAGCTAAACACAGTATAAAAATAAAGCCAGAAACCCGAGGGATAAACCCCATGCCTATTTATCCTACCACAATTAGTCTGATATTCTCATTTGTGCTTCAAAAACATTATCTGGGTATGTTAGGAAAGTGTTTCCTCCACTCCCATTAATAATGCCCGACATTGTTAGAAAAGCTTTGGGCTCCGGGAACTTCTTAGATCCATCTGGGAGAAAGTGAGCCCCAGAAGCAGGAGACAGGGAGGGCAGGCTGGGCTCTGCTGGCAGCTTTTAAGAAAGGGAGCAAAACAGCTAGTGATAAAGAACATGGAGCTAGACCACCTGTGTTCAGATTCTGCCTCTGTTACTCCTGAGCTGTGTCACTGCAAACATGTTCCTTGCCCTCTCTGTCTCAACTTCTCCAACCAAGTAGGAATAACAGTAATATCTCTGTTGTAGGTCACGTGAGGATTAACTGAACTCACATATGTAAAGGACTTAGAATTGTGCCTGTCGGACACAATAAATTTTACATAGCTAGTTGTTACCATTATGTTAACCTGTGATTTGGGACGTGGGAGGCTGGCCATAGATAAGACTGTGCACTGGACTAGAGCAATGAATGAACGAGCCACGGCGCCTGCCCTCACGAGGCTCCAGGCTTCACAAAATAAGAGCAAACTGTTACAACGTCTGCCTCTCTGAGCGGCAGGGACCTGCCCCTCCCAGCAGGGGAGTGGAACCCTGGGTGCTTGAAAACAACACAGCAAGCCTCCCTGCTGTCCAGCTTCGTCACAAATTTATTTGCAATGTCCCACCTAGAACCCAGGAAGGGAGGGGGCAGGGGGCCAGAGAAGACAAGGGACCCCATGAATCCAGTAGCAAAGATCTTCCCTAGCAGTAAGGTCGCCCCCATGCACACACACGCACGTGCCCAAGCCCCTCGTGGGCCCCTGGGGAAAGGTCCAATCCTGCAGCTGCATTTGCCTGAAAAGAATTTCTCAGCCTCTGCAGTACTGACACCTTGGGGCAGAAGAACTCGGGGGGCAGGGATGCCCTGGGCACTGTCACATGTTTAGCAGCATCCCTGGCCTCTACTCTCAAAAGGTCGGTGGCGCCTCCTCCCAACTCTCCCTGGGTCACAACAACCAAAAATGCCTGCAGAAAAAAGCCAAGTTGGGGCAAAACCACTCTCAGCTAAGAACCACTGTTTTAGAATCTGAGTCCCCCTGCCCAAGAGACACCCCCCTACACACACACACACAGTGAGAACACATATTTGCCTGGCTTCTAGAAGGAGAGGCCCAAGGGATCCTCAGCTCCCAAATTCAGCACAATCTAGGCTAGGGTTGGCCTCGGGGATGATTAAACTTCTCCTGAGGTTCCTCAGGCTCCAGGTGGGTCTCGGCTGGGCCTGGACTACATTCAAAACTGTGCAAGTCTAAAGGTGATGAAAGCATCAGATAGGATCAGAGTGGGAGTGCATTTTCCTTTTTCCTCAGGTTTCCTCTGTAGCTATTAGAAAGTTTCTGAAATAATCGCAACAAATATTAGAAAAGAAAACAAGGAAAAAGTCCCTTCCTGGGGCAACCCAGGAGATGGAGTACCCCAGGACACACGGGAAAAAGAGAAGACAGACATTGGGGTTAGGAAATCCCAAGGCTGTCACTTCCCAGATGTGAGCCCTCAGAGAAGGGACTGCACCTCTCTGATTATCCAGTTCTGCACGTGAAATGAGCAGGTAGGAACACGCATGACTTGGGGAAGTTGGGAGGACTGCACAAGATGATGATCCTGGAAGCATCTGAGGCAACGCTTGCCACGTAGGAGTTGCTCAGAGCAGGCGACCCTCCGGTCCCTCCCTCCCCTCCTTTCACAGATAACAACAGGGGGGTGCACAGAGAGGGGCGACCTGCCCAAGATCACACAGCTGGGCTCCACTGCAGAGCTGCTTTGGGCCATTTCTGAAGCCAAGAGCAGGAAGTAACTCTCCTTCTCTGGCCTGAGTTGCTTCATCTGTGAAACCGATAGACAGAGGGGAGGGACAGATTGAATAACATCGGGAGGCCTATCTGGCCCTGTGAAGCGAGACACTACCTCACACCTGTCTAAATGGGCTAAAATGAACAACTCAGGAAACAACAGATGTTGGCGAGAATGTGTAGAAAGGGGAACCCTCTTGCACTGCTGGTGGGAATGCAAACTGGTGCAGCTGCTCTGGAAAACAGTACGGAGTTTCCTCAAAAATTAAAAACAGAGCTACCCTATGACTCAGCAATTGCACTATTAAGTATTATCCAAGGGATACAGGAGTGCTGTTTCAAAGGGGCACCTGCTGTCAACAATAGCCAAATTGTGGAGAGAGCCCACATGTCCATCGACTGATGAATGAATAAAGAAGATGTGGTATACATAAACACACACACACACACACACACACACACACACAACGGAATACTACTCAGTGATGACAAAGAATGAAATCTTGCTACTTGCAACCACACAGGTGGAACTGGAGGGTATTATGCTAAGCGAAATAAGTCAGAGAAAGACAGACATCATATGATTTCACCCATATATGCAATTTGAGAAACTCAACAGATGAACACAGGGGAAGGGGAGGAAAAATAAGATAAAAACAGAGAGGGAGACAAACCATAAGAGACTCTTAAATACAGAGAACAAACTGAGGGTTGCTGGAGGGAGATGGGTGGGGATGGGTTAAATCGGTGACAGGAATTAAGGAGGGCACTTTTGGGGATGAGCACTGGGTATCATAAGCAAGAGATGAATCACTGGTTCTACTCTGAAGCCAAGACGACACGTATGTTAACTAACTTGAATATAAATTAAAAAAATAAAAGAGTGTTCTGTTAATGATAACAACTACCCAGTTTTTGTAGAGCACTTTACATACTTTGTATCATTATCTGGGAACAGCAAGTTACAGATGAGGGAACTGAGGCCTCATATATCTGATAAGGAACTAATAATCTAGAAAATACAAAGAACTCTTACGAACCAACAATAAAATCGCAAATAACCCAATTAAGAAATAGGCAAAGACTCTGAATGGACCATTCTCCAAAGATCTATAAATGATCAATAAGGACATGAAAAGAGGCTCGACATCATTAGCCATCAGAGAAATGCAAATCAAACCCACAGTGAATTATCACTTCACATTCACAAGCAAGGAGAAAATAAACAAGGCAAGGAGGTGTTGTGGAGGATGTGGAGAAGTTAGGACCTTCACACATTTCAATGAAACTGCAAAATGGGACTGCCTTTTTGAGAAACAGGCAATTCCTCAAAAAACTAAATACATAGTTAATGTACGACACAAATTCCACTCCTAAGTATACATATCTAGGAGTGGGATTTGTGTGTGTGTGTGTGTGTGTGTGTGTGTGTGTGTGTGTGTGTGTAGCCCAGAGAAATAAAACCATATATCCACACAAAAACTTGTTCATAGCAGCATTATTCATAATAGCTCAACTGTGGAAACAACCCAAATGTCCATCCAATGATGAATGGATACACAAAGTGTGGTCCTTCCATATAGTAGAATATTAGCCACAACACAGAACAAAATTCTGACCCACGCCACAATGTGAATGGACCTTGAAAACTTGATGCTCAATGAAAGAAGCCAGATACCACCAGAGACTGCACATTATATGACTCCGCCTATAGGAAATGTCCAGAAGAGGCAAATCCATAGAGACAGAAAGTGGACTGCCATTTGCCAGGGGCTGGGGGGTGAGCCCGGATGAGAGAGGAAATGGGGAGTAACTATAATGGGTGGGGGCTTTTTGGGGGGATGATAATGTTTTAAAATTAGATCATGGTGATGCTTGCACATCTCTGCAAGCATACAGAATGGGTGAAAGTTATGGTATGTGAATTCTATCTTAATAAAGCTGTTAAAAAAGAAAAAGAAACTGAAGTCTAAGGGAGGCAAAGAGACTTCCTGAAACTCAGCCATCAAGTGTCAAACACCGTGGGGGCTCCCACTCTCCAGGCCAACGCTCTCCGCTGACTTTCTGAAAAGAGGGCTCATTAAAAAGAACTACGTGTGAGCTCCCTCCGTGCCAGGCACCTTGTGCACACTATTGCAGAAGTGACCCGCCTGAGATGCTGTCTTAATATCCAGGTTCACCAGAAACAGAGCCAGAGAGGAGGATTCAGAAGTGAGAGATGTCTCAAGGGTCTGGGGAGAAGGCAGAAAGAGGGTGAGGGAGAGGGAGCTGAGCAGGTGTGTGACTTCAAGCAGACTCCTGCTGCCCCTGCGTGGGAGTTCTGAAGCGTGTGACACAGCCCAGTGGCGGCCCAGCCAAGGCACGGGAGATGGGCTTTCAACGTCCCAAACCCAACAGTCTTTGGTCCAGAGCCAAGGGGATGGCAGTGGAGGTATAAATTCCTGGACATTTCTGGATCTCTGCATTTGTGGACAAAACAGCTCGTGGCCCAACAGCAGGCCTCCAGAGAAGCGTCAAGGAAAAGCACCATGAGTTAGTTGGAGGAAGGTCGCACAGAAATCGTAAAGGAGATATGGTAGAACACCAATGTTGCCCACTGCAGGCACCTAACTAGGAAACAAAGGACCTGGGATTTGAAACCAGGTCTCTTCCCAAAGTCTGTGGCCTTGGCAATGTTCTTTAAGAGGGGCGTACCCATAGACTGGGGGGGGGGGATGGGCTGAATGTATGGCCCACCAGTGCGAGGGGGATAAGCTGGGTCCTGAAGGAAAGCAGGACGGTGCCCAGAGGTCACAGTCTGGGGAGGACATGAACCGGGACCCCTGGGGAGACAAGAGGAACGAGGTATGCATGAGGTGGAGGGCCGCGTGCTGAAGAATGACGGCCAGGGCAGGCACACAGCATCTCCTCCCTCTAAGGCCTGGATCTCACTGCAAGCCAGCCCCCTCTTCTGGGCTGCTGGGAGCTCTGGTGTGGGGGTGCAGAGGCCCAGATAGCAGAGATGCCTGCAGGAAGATGAGTCTGAGAGAGCCCCCACAGAGGGAACTCTCTGGAACAAACCTCTTCAGAGGGAGGCTGAATTGCTGCAGGGACAGGCTGACTCCTGTCTCAATCTGTGCCAACTGAGACGCTGCTGTGTTTAAAGAGAAGCCACAAACAGCTCATAGATCCCAGGTGACTGTGACCTGCTCCACTTACTCCCCCAGCATGAAGGGTCTGCTCTGTAAGCAAGTTAGCAGCAAAGTGAATTGATTCAATACTTCTTCATGCCTGTGACAGACCTGGATGGCACTGTGTTGGGCACTGGGGACGGAGGAAAAGAAGGGGAGGTGTTAATAAGAATCAGACAAGGTCTCCACCGTCGAGGAGCTCATCATCAAGTAGAAGAGACAGACACTGCGGGAATCACAACACAGGATGGTGAGTGTCATGGTGAGAGTTGATGAAGGGAGCAGAGAGGCACAGAGCCCAAAGGAGGGACTACTCCTTCATCCTGGAGGAGCTGGGGATAACTCACAAATGAGGTGATGTTGGAATTGGGTTTTGAAGGATGAGTATGAGTTCACTGGAAACAAAATGAAAGAAGCGCCATTTCAAAGTGGCTCAGCTGACGGAGAGGAGGACTGGGCTTGTACTTGACCCCATGTTGTCCTCTGGAGGATATAACACCACCGTATCACTCCCATCATGTTCATCTCCCAAATCACAATCTTAATTTTCAAAAGGCACAATGGAGATTATGCCCTTTGGAGTCAGTCCTGTGTAAATCTTGGCTTTAGCCCTCATTAACAGTATGACCTTGGGCCTAGCTAACAGTACATATCAATATTCGTTCATTTCTTTTCTCCCTTTCCTACTTGGTTGTATAGAGAGGCTTATCCTGCCCAGTCCCTGAGCCACCTTGAGACATTGAACACCCTCAGGTCCACCAGCACCCCCAGGTCCTAGAACTGAAGGCAGAGGCCTGCGGGACACAGGCTGGCATGGTGGGGTAGGAATCATGGTGCCCATGTACCTCTCTAAACCATAGACCCCATTCCCTCACTGTGCTAGCCTCGGAGTAGGTTTTCAACAGACGGCGGCGGCGGTGGTGTAAAGTATCACCTGTGAGCATCTGGAAACGAAGGAGGCATTCTGAGTCATCACCATGACTTGGAGGGCACAACTGGCATTCAGTGGGCAGTGGGCAGTGAGGTCTCATACAGTGGGCCCTGTCCTTTGTCCTGTCTACTTTACAAATGTTCCCTGGACTCTGTCTAGGTGGAAACACACGTTTATAATCACTTAAATCCAGAACACCTCCTCCCATTTACATAAGCACAAGAATTCCTGCGAGGTTTTCATCTGCTCTGAATCGTCCAATACCGCCCTGACCCTGGAACTCGAAGGAAGGTGATGCATTGTTTTGTGTGGAGCTTTACCATCGGCTGAATCACTGGGTGGCGTGTGATTGGCCAGCTCGACACACTTACATCTGCCTGCCTTTGCAGCCATGCCTTTCCCTGATTCTAGACGAGTCTGCAGGCATGTGTCTCCTTCAGAAAGTCTTTGAGTGTGGGTGTGCCCAAGCATTTATGGATCCAAATGTGTGTTATTATCACAGGATAAATGGTTTTCCTCCTATTTCTCCTTTACAACAAGATTAGTGTCTGATGACTGTTACTACTACAATTTTCAATATTTGTAGGTAGATTGCTTGGTCTCTGTATGAACTGCATTTCTGGATGGGAAAGAGGGTATCACAGACTATTGGTCTGAGGGATGCAGACCCACTGGTCTAGTCCATATGACTGGGAATCTTTCCCATTTCCTTGGGGCGATAGATAGTGGAGCCTGAGAGAGGAGCCAGGGTCTGGGAACCAGAAAGACGTAATTTGGAACCCAGCTCTACCACTCACAAGCGATACAACCTGGGGGAATTTGTATAATTCTGCTGACCCTTAGCTTCCTTATCTACAAATCTACAAAATGTGGGCAAAAGAGCCTCGTCCACAGGTTGTAATGGAGGTTAAGTGGGCCTGACCGTGGTGGGGCACAAATGAAGCGCTCAGTAACAACAAGCTGATCTATCATGATGTTCTTGTTGTTGTTTCTCCACAGAATCCTCCCCAGCTGGGCCCTTGAGATGTGACCAGGCCTTGGTGTCTCAACAACACCCGCAGCCTGATATCTCCAGGCACCAAGGGAGATCCGCACGAACCGAGACACCCCTGTGGGGACCACGTTGGGGACCACGTTCAGTGTAGGCCTGAACCAGGCCTCAAGTGCTATTGAGTGGTTGCCCTGGGTGGTGCAGGGCAAGGGGGCGTTCTATTGCCCAAGCCTCCTCCTGTCTCCGCTGGCTTTCCCCACTTGTCTCACTACCACTGGGGCCCAGACATGTCTTGAGCTGAGTCCGCAGGCTATGGGGACCAGCCAGGAGCTGCCTCCTAGGTTCCGGCTCTGACCTCTGAGCACCCAGGGTCAGCCAGGGCCCCTGTGTCCTATGCCCATGCCAGCCTCAATGTGCTGGAGACAGCCATGTCCTGCCAAGGTCAGACATCCTGAGAGCCTCACCTAGTTCTACGCAAGCCAATTCTACAGTCCACGGCATATAGACGCTGGAGCGGGCCCTGGGCGCGGGCCTTTCTTATCACCGTTCCTTTGTGGGTGCCTCTTTCACTGTCCTGTCTCTCCTCTTTATTCCTCTCAGTAACACCAGTTTTCAGCTCCTGCTTTCTGGCCTCTGCTCTCAGGCACCCTGGGCAGGGCTTGAACCGTGCATGTGGCCACCAGAGGGAAATGATTCCTTCCAGCAGGGCAATGGCAACCAGCAGAGTTGTCGCAGAGGAGATGTCCTCTCCCAGCCGCAGAAGACCCAGAGCTCCCTCCTCACCCCTCTGCTCTTTGGCTGAGTCATAAGGAATTGTGAGAAGATGAAGGAGGAAACCCAGCGTGGATGGAGTGTTGTGTGAGAGTGCCAACATAACCCACCCGTGGGGGCCTGCCCTGCAGCGGGTCGTGGTCCAGCTGGGAGGGACAGTTGTGTAACAGATGACGCCAGCTAAATGGGGTCCCGGATGAATGTGACATTTGCTCCAGAGGCCACGGACCTTCTCAAGTGGGAAAGGCCAAGCGATTTTGCCTGGGCAAGGTGGGAAGTCTCCCGGGAAAAGTTAACATGGGGGCGGGTCAGGGAAGGAGGAGTATGAGTTTTCTGAGGCCGGGGCCAGACTGTCAGGCCCTTCTTCCTGAATGACAACCCCAGGGGAAGAGGAGACGGAGAAGGAGCTGAGAACGCAACACAACTCTTTATGCCCAGAAGGATCCATATTTAGCCTGGATCCTGGTGCAGAGACATTGGCTTCTCCAGACCATTCCCTAAACACAAAAATCAGCATTTCCCAAAGTCTCACGGAGCATGAATTTCTTAGAAAGTCCTGTGTGTTATGTGACAAAGGAGACTCCAAGATCAATAAAGTTCGGAAACTTTAGGTCAAGCAAAGTCAAGCAGATTTTACTGCAGGATTTCTCAGAGCCTTTAAAGGTAAAATAATATGTCAGTGATAATTTATATATTTAAAAAATAATTTTTAATTAATAATTTAATAACATTAAAAATATAATAACTTAACAGCTTCTCTTTATTTAGTGTTTCCTAATGTGCAAGGCAGGTGCCACACATTCACATGAATATTCATAACTTTATGTCACTGGTCCTGCTGTTATTCCCATTTTGCAGATGAGACTGAATCCACTCAGGAAGTGATTCAAAGCCAGGTTCCGTCTGACCTAAAGTCCCCACCCTTTGCTGGGCACTGTGAATCCCTGAGAAGGGGCTGTCATATGCAGCGTTGCCAAACTTACTCAGCCATAGACCCTCCTTCTACTCAGGGTTCCACAGAGCAGTTTTGGAAAACACTTTCCCCCTAGTGAGATTCACCGAAGGCAACAGAAGGACTCTGAGGCTGTGTTTCCCTCTCTTCCTCCCCCTTCTCGGCTGGGCCTGGGGGTCCTGAGTCCTCAAGACACCCTTCCATGTCCGTCCCAGGGGGTGGTGTGAGAATTCGGAGGAGTCCCCAGGGGAAGGTGAGAGTCCAGCCAGCAGTTCCTAAACTGTCCAGATCCAAATAGATGACTTCATTGGCCACATATGACCAGTAGAAAGTTCCAAATTTTATTCTTGGTGAATTCCAAGTGACTGCTTCAAACTTAGCAGCTGCTTCTATTCCAGGAGACTAGATAGTTTATGAACTCAGAATTCTTGTGACATTACCCACTGAGCAAGACAAAGTGCGGGCTGGTACAACGTGACCCAACAGGGCCATGGGCCAGGCCCAGGCCTCATCTTTCTTACTTGGACTCCAACAACATTAACCTCTGCACTGATGTCTCCAAACTCTTCTTGCTGGTCTTTCAGCCGTGTTCATCTTGTCACTCCCTCCCTTGGAGCTCCTCAATGGCTCCCTAGTGCTCTGGTAGAAGTCCCAGTCACTTGGTCTGAGTTTCAAGGTCCTGGGAGATGTGAGAGACTTTGGAGCCACTGTCCCTTTCTCAGGAGGACACACGGATGAACAAAGAAGCTATAAAAGTCCCATGCACAAGGTCTGGGGGCCCTGTCCCTGAAGATAAGCCATCTCATGAAGGGGGCCAAGGAAGTAGCACCTGCCAGGTCTCCTGCCCAAATATCTTTTATTTTGGAGACTGTTGGTAATAAGGAGCAAAGGAAAGCTTTCTCCTTGCGGAATAAGTAAGAAAGTCATACTAATATGTCCCACTCGATCCCTCTTGAGACCAGGCAAGAGACCCCAGGGAGGTGGTAAAAGTCCCCGTTCAGGGCGGTCCCGACATCGGGGCAATGCCCTGCGAGTCCTCATCTAAGGCCAAGGACACATGCCTATTTGGGGTCCCGCACTGCTCGCAGAGCCCTGAGCCCTTGAAGAGGGCTTGAAGAGACATTCACCAGGGAGCTGGAAGCAGAGCAGGTGACGTTGGGTGCTTAGTGGCTCCATGTCACCTCATTCTGGAAGGTGCATACACGCTGCCTTGTTGAAGTGCAGTGTCTGATTCTGCAGCTCTGGGACAGGGCCGGAAGTTCTGCATTTCTAACAAACTCCCAACTTACGTGCTCGCTGCTGGTCCCAGGAACCACGCCACAAAGTGCAAGTTTCCAGAAAATATATATGGGCAATGAAAACCTTCCACCCGCCCACTTGATCTCCCAGGGACCCTGAAACTTTGGCTCACTGCGATGAAAAGATTCTAGGTTAGACCAAGGGAGGCAATCCCCAAGGACCCTGCTTAACTCTCTAGGTGTGGCCATCTCTGGATGGACCCCCTGCCTGTAAGCTTTACTTTATGTTCTGGTGAAACTCAACTCCTTCCAGTTTCCCAAACACACCCTGCGAATTGGACGGGATGCTATTTTCCTCTGCTGAGGCTATACCTTCTGCCTGTGAGCTCATGTCACCTGGTTGTGCTAAATTACCTCCTACTCACCTTTGAAAACGACGCTAGTGCATCCTTAGGCTGGGGTGAGTCCCGCCCCTGCCCTCTGTAACCCCTCGGGAATCCTTCGTCCATTTAGACCCCAGCACGGATCTTCTCATATGGAGACTGACTGTGTGCGGGTCTGCCTCCCCCACCACGCTGCAGGCCCAACGCATGGATCATGCTCTGTCCTCGTTATCTCCTCGGTGCCTGGCACGTAGTAGGTATGCAATAAACGTCTGGCGCACTGACCCAAAGCTGGAAACATCTTTTCCAAGGAAAGTGTTTAGCAGGTCCTTTCCATCTTAAAGAGCGAGGGCTTGATTTTATAAACCACGTGTGTCTTGGGGTTGTTTGTTTCGGCTTCCTTCCTTGCTCCTGAGTTTAAGGAAAGGTGTGAAGTGTGGTCAACTCACTGAGTCCCGTGAGGCAGACCCTACTCTCAAATCCCCTAGAACAGGTAAGAAAACTGGGGCTCACAGGGGTTGCTGGCCTGTCATGCAGTGTGTAAACGGCAGACCAAGTGGGGATTCCAACACAGCTCTGTGCGACCCCAAGCCCTGGGGTCTCCCACTGCCCTCCTCCGAAGCTGCAGAGCTCCAAGTACACCATCTGAATGGAGGAGTGGGGGGCTAACAGCCTCCACATGCTGGGGATGGCGAGGCAGTAAGTTGTGGGAAGGAGCTCCAGAGAGCTGGGCGATGGAGAAGGGAAAGGGAACCCTGTCCTCCAGACGAGGTGTCAAAAGGGATCTAATTCTCGAAGGACCCCTGGATGGGGGGACTCAGTCTCCAAGGGAGCTGTTCTTGCTGCAAGACAGTGAGCAGCTCATTTTTTGATATCAATTCAGAGAAACAGCCAGAAGGGTTGCTGGCTTTGATTTGACAGAGATGCTGTGGGGAGGCTGTTTCAAAGGGCAAGATGATGAATGTATTGCCTCTTGAAGGGAGTGGGAAGAGCAGCAGGTGGACAAGGGATTCCAGAATGAGTCACGTCCCGGCTCCAGCCTGCCCAAGCCTTGGGGGGCCTGGGAGGTGGCTTCAAGCGGCCCCACAGGTGGTGCTCTGTGTCCCACGCTCCCCACAGGAACAAAGCCTCCAGTTGAGCCCAGCCCTCCATTGTCTCCCCCATCACAGCCTGACTTCCCACCCACCCTCGGTTCCTCTGAGCCATCACTGCCGTAATGAGCGGGAGCAAGGGAATGCTGCCCCTCCCCCTGGACCTCAGTTTCCATGACAGCGTCTGGCAATGAGGCGTCTACTTCAAAATACTGGCAGGGACACCAGGCAGGAGTCAGAGACACAGGCCTGGGGGCGACAGAGGGGAGGTCTTAGCTGTTGAAGGTCTACTCTGGGTGGGTCCCGTTTAAGGCCTGACATCCAGCACAGTCCTTGCGCCTCACCCCAACCAAGCAAGGATCCCAGTGTTGCTCCATTTTACAGCTAAGAAAACTGAGGCACAGAGAAGGGAAGGCCCATGCTCAGAATCATACAGAGCAGAGCCAGGCTTCTGTGGGTCCCCGCCCCAGCCTTTCATCACTGGACCACCCTGCCTCTCGGCCAGGGGTCAGTTGATTAAGCCCGAGCCCCACTGCTTGACACAGGCCTAGGGTGAATCCCTTTACCTCTCTGAGACTCTGCAGAATGGGGCTGGTGAGGTGCATTGTCGGAGGGGCTCTGAGGACTGAAATACGTTAGGGCAAACCCCAGGCTCCTATTTGGATTTCAGAAAAGAGGTCTGTCCCTCTACTTTCAACTCGAAAGGTCCCCTTCCTGGGGTGCCTATTAGAGCAGGGCCAGGGCTGCCCAAAGCCCACGGGAGAAGCCCAACCCAGAGGGGCCCCACCGCCCGCATCCCTGATACTAATGGCCCTCACTGACTGGGCATGAACTTTGCACCAGGGGCCCTGGTAGGGCCCTGCATGCGCCCAGCGACCCCAGGAGGGAGGCATGATTACCAGCCTCTTGCTACAGATCAGGAAGCTCGTCAGTGGCACGCACAGCACGATCCTCAGGAGCAGACGAGAGGCAGCCTTGCGCCCGCCTCGGTGACCACGGGAAACTGTGTCTGAGAGACATCGTTATGCTCAGTCTGCCTTCAAAGGAGACCCAGGAGCCCTTCACTTCTCTTCACATCCACGCCACACCCTGGTCTGGGCCACCGCTGCCCCTGCCTCTGTGACAGCCTTGGCCTCCCTGGAGTCACTCTGCCACTACTCTTCCCTTCCTCACGGCATCGTCACACAGCAGCCAGGGTTGCTTTCCGCTGCACATTAGACCATATCATTGGAGGGCCCCAGGCCTCCCGGACAAAAGCCAGGTCCTCACAACAGGGCCTGGTGTGTCTGGCCCCGTGACTCTGACTCGATCCCCTATCCTTGCCCTTGCACACTCTGCTCTAGCTACTCAGAACATTCCACAGGGTTATCCGTGGGGTAGCCTGGAGAGAAGCTTCTGGACAACCAGGTACTGGCTAACGGGACTAGAAGATTGCCTCTTCAAATGCAGAATGGGAAATGTACAGAGCAGCCGCAGCCGGTAGAAATCAGGGACAACCTCCAAAAGCTATGAGGTCACAGAAACAATGAACACAACAGACGTCAGGTCATGGGCCCGCATAATCCAGGCCTCTTCGGCGGCAGCATATCCCAAGTGCCTAGAGGAGGGCCTGGTACACATACTGAATGAATGACAGGTGTGGGGGGGGCGCAAAAGAAGAATTAGCAGGAAGAGCCAGAACCAAGGGGCAAAGGGCTTAGGCCCCTCGTTGTCCCCGTCCTAGAAGAGGGAGCAGAGGACGCCACTGTAAGGGCAGGACAGACTGAGTCTCCAGTGGATCCAAACGACACTCCATTCTCCATGGGGCCTGGTGGTATGGTGGTGACCCTGTGTTCTTTCTCACGTCCCACTATATACAGACAATAAACCCCACGAACCGAGGTTAAACAGAGCGCATCTCGGGTCCCCATCACCCCAAACAATCTAATAGGGAAGCCGTCCTGGAGGTGAGACCATGACACCAGCATTCCCAACTCCTTTCCTTTCTTTCCTACATAGCTGTATTGAGATAGCACTCCCATTCCATAAGATTCACTCACTTTGCAATGTATATTTTATCCCAGAAAAAAATCCCCAGAATAAAACTCACTTGTTTTAAGTGTACAGTTCGGTGGGAACTTAGGGCTTAGTGGGCAGGGGAAGTGGGAGGTATGGGTGGCAGTGGACCTCACAGTGACGAGGAGGGAGGAGCGGGTCCGGTGTGGTGGGGCCAGTGAGCAAACAGTCCGTGGACGGAATTCTGGCTCGGAGTCTGAACTCAATGTGGGAAGTCTCAGAAAGAGAGCGGCCTCCCCAAAGCCCGCGGCGGTGCCCACGGAGGTCACAGGACCCGGGTTCCAGAGCCGACTCTCTCATGGCTCTAGCCTGGCCGTGAGTCCCAGTTCCTCCACTTTCTGGCTGTGTGATCCTGGGCTCCGCATCAGTGACACAAGGTCAATGGCCATCTTGACCTCACGAGGCTACTGAGAGGACCACACGAGGTGACCCCTGTAAAGTGCTCCGCACATCACCCAACGCAGAGTAAATGCTCCGGGCACGCCAGGATGATCGTGCTTGCGTCAGGTGAGGCCAGTTAGGCATGTGAGGGAACTATTATTAAAAAAACAAGCACAAACAAGGAGATCCACTCCCAACTGCAGTGTTTTCAAAGCAACGTTTCGTGCACACAGAGCTCTGTGTCTGGGATGAAAGGGAGTAAGATGCATTCACGGGAAGATGCGTGGTTTCCCCTAGCAACCGGGGACGCAGAGAAAGCCCTCGGCATTCAGGACCGCGTCGTGAGCTCGCCCTTGCGGAACCTGGCACTGCAGGGTGACCTGGTGTCCAGACCTTGGGGGTCCCAAGTCCCTGCTCTCCACTCCAATCCGTGGAGCAAATATTCCCTTGAGTTTTCTTCCCTACTTGTCTCTGTGATTTTTCTGCTTGTGACAGTTAACACCCAGTGAAAACTCCGGGTATTAGCGAGCACTCAACATAGGAAACTCAGGGTTTAGCTTTGTGACTTATTCCTGCTACT
The DNA here is from genome assembly GCF_006229205.1 of Suricata suricatta. Classification (NCBI taxonomy): domain Eukaryota; kingdom Metazoa; phylum Chordata; class Mammalia; order Carnivora; family Herpestidae; genus Suricata; species Suricata suricatta. The sequence goes on from NC_043711.1 coordinate 51,409,038, forward strand.
TTGCCTGCTACCTTGCCCCCAGCAAGATCCACTTTCTCTATTTACGGATGATATGAACGGAAGAATGCATCCTGAGGTACCAAGGGACAAATTGGGATTGCTTTATACTGAGCAATTTCTAAAAATGTTTTAGGCAATGACCTCGAGGGCACTAAGGAAAGAAGTCAGAGGATCTCAGTTCAAATGCCAGCTTGGCTACCCCGGCTGTGCAACCCTGGGTGAGTCACTTGGCCTCTCTGAGCCTCCCTTAGCATTATGCTCTCCCATCTGAGAGCCTCACATCCGTTTCCCTGTGACTCGTCTAGCATCTGTCTTCTCCACCACCCCTGAAAGGCAATAAGTAATCTGTCTGTCCACAGCAGCGTCCCCAGAACACAGTAGGGGCACAATTCCCCCAAACAGACTCCAACCCCCGCTTTTCTCTTCCTGTACCTCTGCTGCCAGCCGAGGCAGTGCTGCCTGACTGAGTTTAGCAAGGATGCCCTTTAGCCCCAAGGACTGAAGTGAGAACTTTATCTCTCGCAGGCCTCTGGTCCAAAGACTGAGGTCTGCATTCTGACCGAGGCATGAACTGCAAGGCTGTTCTGTTCCTGGCTTGATACAAGGATTCCATGAAGGACGCGGAGTCATAGGAACAGCTCGAGTACAGGGGAGAAGCTATAAATCCTCCTCTCCCGCACAACCTGCAGTCCTTTGTGCCGGGATCCAGGTGCCAGAACACACCACACAATCTGTGTCTGCAGCCCTGCGTGGCAGAGGAAAGCAGGGTGTGGGGGAGGACGTAGCTGATCTTCGGGGGCAAGAAGGGTTTTAGAAAAAAGAGAGAGAAAACACAAATTTCCGTCTCTGAGGAGGGTGCAGTCTGGAGGTGGGAAGAGACAGGTGAGCGAGGTGCTTATTTTACATGATGCTGAATACACAGTGTCACAGAGGCACCTGAGCCAGTCTGGAGGGTCAGGGTGTAAAGGGCAGAAGAACGTGACGTCCCTCAACAGACCCCTTCCTTCTCTGTGCCCACTCTTATTACCTCCATCTTCCTTTCGTTTACGGAAGACACTTTTTATGCTCCCTGCCTCCCTTCCAACCTTAAGTACTTTCTGTGACTCTGGTCGGGCTTGACAATGTGGCCTGGCCAGCCTACTTGCCTTTTTGGAGAGGGCACCTGCCCACCTCTGTGCCTTTGCTCCCTCTGCCTACAATGTCCTTCCTCTCCACCTCCACCCACTGACACCTTCAAAACCCTGCTCACATTCACTCATTCTCCCATTCATTCATTCAACATGTGTTTTCTAAGGGCTGACTATGTCCCCTCCCAGTGTGATGGGACCAGGGATCTCAGGAATAACTAGCCACAGGCCAGGTCTTCAGGCATTTATAGCCAAGAGGAGACAGAGGTGGTTACAATATGGAGTAATATGCAGAGCAGAGGTAAGACCAGGGGGTGCTATGAGTCCAGAGAAGAGTCTAAACCCAGCCTTTAAGTGGAGGGAAAGGGGGTGTTAAGGGAAGGCTTCCTGGAAGAGGAGACCTCTCTCTCTCTTTTTTTAATAGAGAGAGAAAAAGAGAGAGAGAGAGAGAGATGCAGGGGGAAGGGGAAGAGGGAGAGGGAGAATCTTAAGCAGGCTCAACGCTCAGCACGGAGCCCAGCATAGGGTTTGATTTCACAACCATGAGATCATGCATGACCTGAGCCAAAATCAATAGTTGGACACTTAACTGACCGAACCACCCAGGCACCCCTGGAAGAGGAGACTTCTAATCTGAATTCCGAAGAATAAGATGAAGAGAGAGAGAGAGGTGCATATAAATGTATGTGGACATATACACTTGCAGCCATGACAATGACTGGCATTCAGTGAGTGCTGCTAGGAGCCAAGCGCTGGGCCAAGTCCACCTTTAGCCCTCTCAGTGCTATGGGAATGGAGCACTGTTTTCATTCCCGTTGTTCAGAAGAGGAGTCTGAGGCACAGAGGCATTAAGAATTTGCTCCTGGGGGCACCTGGGCAGTTCAGTCGGTTGAGTATCCGACTTCAGCTCAGGTCATGATCTCAGCTCGTGGGTTCAAGCCCCACGTCAGGCTCTCTACTGTCAGCTCAGAGCCCACTTCAGATCTTCTGTCTCCCTCCCTCTCTGCCCCTCCCCCCTCATGCTCTCCTTCCCCCTCTCTCAAAAATAAACACTAAAAAAAAAAAATTTTTTTTTAAAGACCATGCTCCTGGTCACACAGTTACCAAGGGGCAGAGCTGGGGGTCAAAGTCAGTGTGACCCAGGGCCATGCTTCTGCCCACCATACCATGTCCGCCTAGGCCATCAGAGCTATTCTGCCATGGCCCCTTTTCACTCAGTGACGCCTTCCCAAGCTGTGATACTCAGGCTTCATTCTACTTAATGGCTGCAGCGGACGTCAATGAATTTCGAGCGGGAAAGTGACATGAGATTTGTGCCTGGCAAAGAGTTTTGGGGGCATAGCAGGGCAGGGAAGCCGTGTAGGGGGTCATGGGGAGGGAGGGCAAGGCTTAAGCCCAGGCTGGGCCTCCAGGAACATGACAGGGCAGTGGGAACAGCACCCAGCAATTCTGCAGGAGGGAGGGGTTGGGGAAGGGGCTGTGTAGGACCCACTTCGTTACAATGCCTCTTACAGACCCAAGCGTCTCTTCCCTCGGCCCCCAACCTCAGCCCTGTGTGTTTTCATTCTCTCCCAGCATGTGCCAGCCAGCACTCCCAATTAAGAGTGAGTGATCATCAGTTTCAGTTCTGCTGAGATGTGCTGATGTGGTGCCTGTGGAATTCTTAATTCTCTGAATAATCCTTGCCCAGGAGGATCCTGTGTCTTCTAACCCCAAATGCAAGGAACAAGCAGAGAAACCCACAAGGGTACCCAACGGGGGTGCTTTAACGCTGACCTCACGTGGTGCCCCGGCCGGACTCCCCACGCTCAACCACCTGTCTGTCCTAATCCATCTGCTCCTAAACAGCATCCCCGCCTCCCTACGGCCACCGCCCTCTGGTCCAAGTGACCATCTCTCTCATCTGGACAACCACAATAACCCCACTACTGGCCTCCCCACTTCCACTCTAGCAGAAGTTAGTCAACATCTCAGACCTCAGTTGTTTTTATCTGTAAAATAGGCACACATTGGGGTGCCTGGATGGCTCAGTCAGTTGAGTGTCCAACTTCAGCTCGGGTCATGATCTCAGTTTGTAAGTTCGGGCCCCGTGTCGGGCTCTGTGCTGACAGCTCAGAGCCTGGAGTTGCTTTGGATTCTGTGTCTCCCCTTCTCTCTGCCCCTCCCCTGTTCACGCTCAGTCTCTCTCTGTTGCTCAATAATAAATAAATGTTAAAAATTTTTTTAATAAATTAAAAAAAATACACTGGGCACACTAATTCTTATCTCACAGGACTGCTGAGAGAACGACAGAATGAATGGGCTCTCCCTCCCTGTCTGGAGCCCACACCCCACCCCCAGGCCTTCTTGTCCTATATCCTTCCTCACGTTTCCTTCCAGGCAATGGGGGCTTCACTAGCTTCATCCCTCTGGCCTCTCTCCACCTCCCCGTTTTCTCGTCCTCTGGGTCTGGGCTTGGGCCACATGTTTATGAGTGAGTTTGAGAGATGAGATAAGGCACGTGTGACTCATGGCCTTCTCCACTTCCCTTACCAGCCAGCCTGGAGTGAGCACATATCCTACCCTGCTCCCCACCAGGCAGAAGAAGGGGCCCTCTGCAGGGCCCAGCACTACCTGTACCCAGGCAGGCAGGGACACCCATTCAATTTTGGCCCTCACCATTAGCCCACCCACCTGCTCTAAGGTCACTCCAGTCAGTGCCAAAGGTGCCATGCTGTCCTCCGGCCGCAAACTCTCGGTCGGGCCACAAGTCAGGCCAGACAAAGGAGTGCTATTTATCAGCCCCTTCCAGCCCCAATAGGAGAGAGCAGCAGGAGAAACCCTGCCTCCCACTTGTCAGCAGGGCTCCTTATAGCCTTGGTCAAGCCCAGCGTTGGGTGCTGTGAGAATCAATCAATCAACAACTGACAAATATTGATTGCGCTTCTATTGCAACAGTGAAAAGAACCATCTTTGTTCAGTGTTTCTTACTACACTTGTGTGAATGCTAGGAAGTACCAGGGACATTTGCTGTCCCAGTGGAATTCACGGCCACTTGCCTGACGGGGGCGTGTCTTTGTCTTTGGGGCTCTAGCTGTGATCTTACTTTCTTCCTCCAATACAGCGCACACCTACTAGGTGCCTGTGCTAATCAATGGAGTTGCTGTAGGTACAGCCGTAAACCAGGCAGAGGACATCCTGACACTCCAGGAGCTGGCAGTCTGATGGGGACCATAAAGAAAATCGAAAATCAGTGGTGAGGGACTGAATTGCGGTGGGGGTGGGGGGTGGTCGGGGAAGGCCTCCCCAAGGCTGGGAGATGTGAGTCCTCAGTGATGAGAAGGCATAATCACTGCACGTTTGGGAGAGGAGATTCTCAATAATGCTGTCACTATTATTATTATTTCCCTTTTACAGATAATAAAACTGAGGTCAGGGGGGTTCAAATGCCTCTTCTGAGGTCAGAGAGTTAACTATTATTGATGGCATTAGGATGTGAAACCCTAACTATCGGCACTAAACCAACTGCCTCTGAGTTCTAGCACTTTTTATTTTTTATTTTTATTTTTAATGTTTATTTTTTGAGAGGGGGGATAGGCAGAGAGGGAGACATAAAATCTGAAGTAGGCCCCAGGCTATGAGCTGTCAGCACAGACCCTGATGTGGGGCTTGAACTAAGGAGCTGTGAGATCCTGACCTGAGCCAAAGTCTGACACTTCACCATCTGAGCCACCCAGGCACCCCCTAGCACTTTTTACTTTTATATTTTAAATACAACTTACTGTCAAGTTAGCTAACATACAGTGCACACCATGTGCTCTGGGCTTTGGGAGTAGATTCCCAAAGCATCCTCAAGGAGATTCCGATCGAATCTGAGAACATATCTTCACACAGAAGGTACTAATCACACAAGGAGAGTCAGAAATTGATGTGGAGGATTAACACAACTTCAACTTTTAAAACCCAGTGGGGTTTTTTTGGACCATGACAAAATGATTCTCAATTTCTTAGGGGAAAAGAAATCCATATGATATATTTATTTATTTATTGGTTAATTTAATAGACATTTATGAGTTGCCAGACTGTGGTAAATCCTTTTCAAATATTAATTATTTCAGACTTCATGACTTATTTCTCACTAACCCTATTTATAGTTGAGGGGATCTGGGAAAGATGGGGGGGATTATTTGCCCCAGACACACCCTGGAAAGTGGTGGAGCTGGAATCGAATCTACGTCATCTGGTCCTGGAATCTTTGCTTTTACCCTTTGCTGAATTTATGAGTACCGTTTATAGAACTGAATTTATATATACAATCACAGTTTATTTCTTTCTGTTGCACATGAACTGGTCTTCAAGAGATTGTGATGCTCTGATTTAAATGCAATTCAAGTGTCACTCCAGTTTGTTCTGGGGAGCTCGTGGGAGGTGCTCCAAAAAGCACCATCCTTCCCCAGGGAGGCGGAAACTGGATCTGCCAGAGGCCCATGTCAGGCCCACTGGTGTGGATTCACTGTTCAGGCAGTTAGATGGTGTGGACAGAGGAAAGAAAAAGAAGCTGCCTTCATGGGCTCAGGATCAACAATCACGCTGGCAGACGTCCCCACCACACGTGTAGGCAGGGGATGGTGGGTGTTTTATGCAGGGCAGGGAGAGCAACAGTAGTAGGGATGTATTTACTGATGGTTTTTCCAGGAACACAGAAAAGTCAGCTAGTAAATAAACAAAGTTCTCAGAAAGAATAAGCCAAGTGAAAATTCCCTAGAAAAGTTTAAAAGAGAAAAAGAAAAAGGAGATGGGGAAACGGAGGCCTTTGGCAGCTATTAGGACCCACAGTGCACAGGTACTGATCAAAGCGGCACGGTACCAGCCTCCCCGCTCTCCTCCACCTGCGCGGTGCCCCGCCAGCGTGTGCCCACCACTTCCTGCCATGACCCTGCCTGATGGCTGACAGCTGGAATCAGCGGAAAGCCCAACACCAGAACAGACAGACTGGAAAGAGACCTGCTGCTAATGAAGGGTTTCCAGGTCAAACACCCTGATGCCCAACATAGGAAACCGCGTGCATGGCATCCCTGGGAGGTGCCTGGGGCAGTGGCTCTGCCTCTAACCACACAGGGTGCTTTGGTATCTGATAGAGGTGGCACACCGGTGAGGAAAGGAAGAAAGGTAGAGTAAACAGGATGGGGGCCACTGGTGAAATATGGGAAAGGGAAATTAAGTCAGATCTTTATCTTACCCTCAAACTCAAATAGCTTAGAAAAGGATAATTTGGTGTGAAATACGAAACCATTAAAATAATGACAACCAAAAGCCTTGCTTTCCTAAGGTGAATAATGGAGTTAATAGTAATAGTAATAGCATTGTTATGCAGACTAAGACAGATGAGCCAAATTAGGACAATGCCTGGCGCTTCCTTAAGAGAGGACTAAGGGAAGAGTTGGCAGAGAAGTTTGTCCCACAGTGGGACAGGGGGAGGGGTGCATCAGCAAGAGGGGCGTGGCCCCAGCTTCTAATTTGAGGATTCCAAGTAAATGGGTATCACAGAGAGAGAAAGCCTCTCCCACCAGCTGGAAGATGAATGGTCTGCAGAGGCATTGGTGGGCACCGGGGAATAATAATTCATGGCGAGCACACTGTCTGAAGCTATGGCAATTTTGGCAGCAGAAGGATCCTCAAGCAGCGCTCACAGGCGTCAGACCCTTGCTCTAGGCTGGGCTCCATCCATCTAGGGTCCCTGGTTGCAAGAACCTTACCCAGTGTCCAAGGCTAGGCTGTCCCCGCCGGACTCAGGACAGCTGGCATCACAGTTCCTGAACCCCTCCCCGAGGCAGCCTGAACTTCCTGCTGGTAGAAAGTTCCACTTTGGACAGAGCCCACACCAGCTGTCCTTCGCACCCTTCTCTTCAGCCTCCACCCTCTGGGTTCCCACTGGTGAGGTCACCAAACTTTTCACAAGAAGGCCACCCAGCTTGCACAATCTCTTCTAGAGAAGTGAACCAGGAAACACTGCTCACCTTGTTTCATGAGGCCCATGTAACCTTAATACCAAAGCCTGACAACTAAGCACCAGAAAGGAAAATCACCAGTGGAGCTCATGCATGAAAACACGATGCTAAAATCCTCAGTAACAAAAAGGTGAGCAGAAATAATCCAGCAATAAAGATACTATAGGATGACCCAAGTTGGGTTTATTCCAGAAATGCAAAAATCACATGCATTGCCATGTTAACAGGCTGAAAAGAAAAATCACGTGACTATCTGAGCAGATGTAGGAAAAAAAAATCTGTCAAAAACTCTGCTTCCATTTATGACCAAAGAAGAAGAAGACAAAGATGAAGAAGAAAAAGAAAAAAAAATGTGGCAAAGTGGGAATAGAAAGGAACTTCTTTCATCTGAAAAAAATTTTCTACCAAAACCTTAGGGTAAATGTTATCCCTAATTGTCAAAAGTGGACAGCTTCTCCGTAAGAGTTAAAAATATAAAAGGCAAGATGCCCAGTATCCCCTCTATAATTCATTCTTATACTGAAGTCTTAAGGACTGTAAGAAGAGAAGAAAAAGAAAAAAGAAAAGACCCTGAAATGATTGGAAAGGAAGAAAAACTGTTATCTGCACCTCCTACAGTTCTATAGACACTTTTTCCAAAAGAATGTACAAATACACCTTTTTAATTAGTAAGACAGCTTAGGAAGATTTCTAGATACAAAATCAGTATACAGATGCCAACATATTTTTCCAAAATATTAACTTAAAAAATATATGTGTATATATATGTAATTTATAATAGCTGAAAAACATCAAATAACTAGTAATATATCTAACACCAGGTATGCAAGACTACCAAGGGAAAATTAAGAAACTATACCATTAGAAATTAAAGCTATCCTAAATAATGAAGAGAGATACTATGTTCATGGAAGACTAAATACTGCACCTTCCCACCCACAACGGAACAATAGAAAGCTCAGCAGTAATAGGTAGCAGAGGAGCGTGAACTGGGCTTCTTTTCCACCTTCTTGTTATTGGGGGTCAACGGATATGGAAGCACTTTTATAGAGTGCTATACAAATACAGAGATTCTTATGACCAGCATTATTGCCTTTTATTGGTCTGAGTGTGGAGAAAAAGCTGCCCCTCCCAGGTAAGGCCAGCCTCTGCTCATTAATTTGTTATTAAGGGAATTGCTGAGTGCTTACTCTATAACATTTCCTCATTCAGTCCTCACAGCAACCTACAAAAGGGGCGAGGGTGCTATATTAACTCCATTTTACAGATGAGAAAGCTGAGGTTCAATCAAGCAACTTATCATTCATATATCCATTTATTCATTCACTGGACATTCAGGAACTCCTTCTATGCACCAAGAGCTGGGAATACTATAGTGAATAAGAGAGACACGGTCCCTGCCCTATCAGAACTGACAGTGGGAAGGTAGCTGAAAGCCATACCGAAACTAACGAGCTGGGAAAACCAAGATTCAAACTCAGGTCTGCTGAATACCCGACTCCATGCTTGTAACAACTCCCTGGAGACGCCTTCCTCAGTCTCCTCTGCTCTGATCTCTCCGTTGTGATGTAATGATTTCTAACATCCACTCTGCTGTCAGAGGCAAGTTTCAATGGGCCTTGCTATGCAAGCTGCTGCACAAATGGAGAGCTGTCAGCTTCGATCCCGGCCCACGTGACCCTCCTGCATTACCACTGGAGAATTACAGCACGGAAGATGAATGCATAAAAGAGGAGAGGCATCCTGCTCCCCCACTCCACGGCACCAGCGGCATTGTTCCCAACGAGTGTGCGCTGAGTCCTCTGCCACCATTAATGGCAGAAGTGAGTCACTTATAAATAAGATACGGGAGCTTTATTATAATTTCTTCCCGAGATTCAGAAATGCTCGGCGTCACTGTGAAAGGGAGGGCAGCAGGTGACGGGGGCTTGAATGATTCTCTGCCAGGTACATCTTTCAGATAAAACGTCTTGGATCAGGAGCAATTACAGCTAATGCTTGGCCTGAATGCTAATGAGAATTACTGACAATTGCACATAATGCATTGCCATTTATACTATCTGCTTTTTTCCTTCTTTTCTCTGCTTTTCCATCTTTGCATTAATCCTGAGAACCAGACACTGGGAAATAAGATTAAAGGCCATTTTTCAGATGAAAAGACTGATGCCCAAGGTCACTCAGCTGAAAGGTTGAAGTTCTAACCCTGATGTTTATTTGTTCATTTTGTTTTTTATTTTTATTTATTTATTTATTTTTACCTCACCTTTCTGTCTTTAAGGAAAAAAAATTTTGGAACTCTGAACGTGTCCACTCCACTTGCCTGGAAGGTACACAAAATATCCCAAGTTAGTAGGACAAACTTGATTTGTGTTCTGTTGAGGCCTTTGCCTTGGTGAGGACAGGAAGCTGGGGGTAGACCTAATGAAGTGAACTTCAAACCTACCCTCCACCATCCCCTAATCACCAAGAGGCTCACAGATCGGGCTAAGAAATGTTGTGAAGAGAGAATTTTAAGATAAGAAGATAGGAAAGATAGGAAGAACCTTTGTCCTGACCACAGACACCAGAAAACTGTCCCAAAAGCATGGCCCATGGAACCAAGCCAGAGCATGAAGTTCAAGCTACTGCTTGAAGGAGTGAGTTTCACCCTAACAGTGATAATTATGGGGACACTTAGCATTTGCTGAGTCCCTAGTAGACTGCTAGAAGTTTCAGTAAGTGTGCTCCGAGACATCCTTTAAAACTGGAGGCCACACTTCTGGGACAAACCACTTACATCTCGCACTTGACAGACAAGAAAGCAAGACGTGTGCACTGGTGAGACAGCTTGCAGACTGCAGAGCCAGGATCTCAAGCAGGGTCTGTTCGACTTTAATACTGACACTCACGACAACCAATGTTTAAACAGCACTTTCACGTATCATATGGCACCATGTAAATGCTTCATGCGTATGAACACAGTTCTTTCAGCAGCCGAGTGAGGAAGGTGCTGTGAATATTCCTATTCTACAAATGGGGAAACTGAGGAACAGATGGGCGTAGCAACTGGTCCAAGGCCACAGTGCTCACAAACAGCGCTGGCATTCGAGTCAGATCCAAGATCCACTAAATGAGATAATGCATAATGGCACTAGAGCTGGTGCGCTCTCTCTCCCCCTCTCTCAATCCATGCTGGTTCCTGACTGCCAAGAATGGGGATATATCAGACCCCGAGCTCTCCTCTCTTTCCTGTTTTGGAAATACACTCCATCTGCGCTCCCCTCACATTGGCCCACCCCTCCTCAAAGGAGTTCCCCAGCACCTTCCAGCCAGGCTCAGACAAGCACTGTCCCCTCCTGTCGGGCTCCAGGTCTTCGGTGGGAGCCCCCTGCTGGAAGACAGCGACCCTGCCTTGAGCATCCCTGCACTACCAGCCGCCAGGCAGAGCGGACACCTTAAAGAGATTAAAGGATTGGAAGGGGTCTTGGGGGGGGGGGGTGGCTGTGCGGGGAAATCACTCAGGAGAAGAAAGCGACATCCGTAAAGAACTGCTGCTCTCTAGTTCCTGCTCCTGACTTCCCAGGCTCCTTCCAGAAAAATCTAGAGCAACTTCCAGAATTTGGTCCCCACTCACTCTTGGGCTGAAAGCGCAGCCCCTAGGCGCTTTGGCCCCCCAAATCCAGGAACGGCCACCCATTTTTCCAAAAGATCCTCCGTTCGGTACAATGAGGAGGTGGTCCGACCCTCCTGGGCTTGCAGCCTAGCTTCAGAACACCTCCGGACGTGGTCTCAAGGCTTCCCATACCGGACCTTGGTGACGCTGAACCAGGGGCTTGCCCGCGTGCGGTTAAGTGGTTTAGGTCAGGCCTACTGGGGCTCAAAACCCTGGTTCTCTCCTTGACTTGGTCGCCCTCCTTGGCACAACTTTCCCTCTCTAAGCCTCAGTTTTCTCCTCTGTAAAATGGGTGCAATAACACCCGGTTCCCGCCGTTACAGGGAGAATCCCAACAGGTAACGGGTACCCAGCGCCCGGCACAGATAACGCAAACAGATGGGCTGGAACTGCAGGTAGCATCGAACTCGGCGCCAGGGGCAGCTCTGGAAAAGCTGCGGACTCGCCCTCTCTGCCCCGGAGCCCCGAAGGGGACGCTCGGCGCGCACCCTGGCGAACCCCGGGGAAGCCACAGGTGTCTGCGCGTCGGGGCGCGGCGCTAGCACAGAGGACGCGGGAGGATGCCGCGCAGCGAGCCGCGCTGCGGGACCCTCCCCGAGCCGCCGGTGTCCCTGGGGCCCCCAAGCGCGCCCACCCCGCGCCCGCCGGCTCCCGGGGTCCCTGCTGCCCGTCAAGGATGCCCAGACCTCGGCGGCCAGCGCATAGCCTCGCCCCG
>NC_043711.1:51420618-51475463 GCF_006229205.1 Suricata suricatta
CCCCGCCTCCGCCTCCGCGCTCCCAGGGCCGCCCCCTCGCCGGGAGGGGGCGCGAGTGGGCGCCGGGGCCTCGGCTCCGACGCCCTCTCACACCCGCTGCCGCGCGCCCCAGCCTCGGGCTCCGCGCGGCGTGACCGCTCCTCGGGTTTGGAGAGAAAGGTGACGGAAGGGTCAGAACCCTGGCGAGAACGCCCCGCCGCCCACACTCACCTGAGGGCGCGCGGACGGAAATAGGTAAGTCCAGATAAAGCAGCAGAGCTAGGAAGTCAGAGATGAGATGATGTTCAGCAAAGTCAACGACAGACTGAATGATAGACGTATAGTGACACCCCCACCTCTCCTTAACCCTGCTGGAGACGCTAGCATAGAAACAGATGGACAGAGCCAGGCAGATGGAGAAACTCTAAGATTGACAGGGACGCTACCCTAGCGGTTTCATCGCGAACTAGAGAGACACCCCCACCCCTCCGACCAAGGTCTAGAACGCCACACCCCTCGTCTATTTCTCCCTACCCCCTCCAGATGAGCTCAAGTTTCAAAATTAAGATGTGTTTCCATTAGTATCCTGTGTTAGATGTTGGACTGAACCTCGAGTTGCGACCAAGGCAGACTGCCAGGGCGGGGTGGAGGGTGATTTTTCTGCAGGGCCCCCAGAGGCTCTGCCCAGTGACCCTGGGAGCTTGAGAATTCCCACTGGCTGCCTTCAGTTCCAAAGCTGGGGACGAGAGTTAAAGTTTTCTTTCCTCAGTACTGGGAAAACTCCATTTGAACCTCTAAGCAGGTATGGCCTCAGATCTTATCTCTACACTTCAGAAGAGACACTCAGGTTCAGAGGGAGAGAAGGAAAGAACTATGTGTTGGGGGGGGGCGCGGATAGGATGTGGGTGGGGGCATGGTGGGGGTTTTAGCTTCCTCGGAGTAGAAGGCAATTCCACGCAGTAGTTGCAGGGTCAAGTAAAGCTAGTTTGAGACCAAGCTTCGCAAGCTGTGTGTGGTATGTGAATAATGCCTCTTTCTGGCCTCAAGGTCCACATGTGCCCAATGAGAGTTAATAAAAGCAGCTGTCATGGTGCCACTTACTCGTCTAAGCGCTGTAGGTGCCTACACCCTGAACAAGTAGGCACCATTATTCCTATTTCACAGAAGAGAAAACTGAGGTACTGAGAGGTTAAGTAACAGGCTCAAGGTCACACAGCTAGTGTGGAATCCACCCCATGCAACCTGGTTACCAGGTCCAAGGTCATAGTTACCGGCTGTAATCTTCACCTCCCTGGGGCTGCTGCTAAGTCCTATGGGGTCATTTACAGAAAGGACTTAGCATGCGCTCCATACATGGTAGCTCATGGACCACGGAGCCTGTCTGTAAGGTAGGGATTAAAGCATTGATGGTGATGCTCAGAGACAGGAAGGAGACTTTGGGTTCGAGAGAGCTGACAAGCCATGTTGCCATCTTGGGTACCAGTTCTGACCTTCATGAATCAGAGGCAAGGGATTCCCCATTTCTTCCTCTGACCAGACTTCTGTTCATTAGCATACCCTTCAACCAGGACTCACAGTAAGCCCCTCCCAGTCCCTGGTGATTCTCCAGGGCTGACCTATTTTTACACTTTACCAGACTAATGCCCCTTTTGGAATTGAGTTAGCACTTGGGGTAGTGACTGTTTTAAACTCTAAGGGAAATGCAATCTACCCCCGAAAGTTGTGGGGCTGACAGAAGTAAGAGGTTGGGGTGAGGGGAGCTTAGAAACGTCTGGGTCCATTTCCATCCTCCTTCCTTTCTGCAATTCAGCAAGAGCCTGATTATTTGGAATTCCTCTCCAAAGTCTCACTTGCTGGGCTGGTGTTAGGCCTACGGAGCCCACAGTGATCACCACTTTTAGAAACATCAGCATTTTAGAAAGAGTACGTCAGACATTATTTGAAGCCCCTGGTGAGCAGGGTGTGTGTTTTTTCTTTTGATGTGGGATTTGGAACTGATAGGCCGTAACTCAGGCCACATCCTGGGTGTGTTAGATGGAGGTGGGTAACCAACTTACTAATAACATACAGGCAACGGAAGGGAAAGAATAGTAAGCCCTTTGTCATATTTACCAATGCCAGGCTCTAAGATCATTAGACATAATCTAATATACCTACTCCTCACAACAATTTTGTGAGGAAGATACTGTTGACTTCCTATTTTGCAGATGAGAAAACTGAGGCACAAATTGGGGAAGAGACTCGTTCAGCGTATACAGCTTGTAAGTCGTTCCAAGATCAGACAGTTAGGAAGAAGCTGAACCAAGTCTGGAACCTAGATAGGTCTGGCTCCATGAGCCTGTTCCTACATCTGTGCTTTGTGGAAGAAAGCTAGAAAAGGGGCACTCATTGAGCCCCTGAGTAGAGATTAGAGGTACGGGTTAAGAAGGGGTAGATGAAAAATATCTGTTCTACCACTTGTTAGTCCGTGCGTACCTTGCTTCTCTGAGCCTCAGTGACCTCATCTGTTAGGTGAGAATAATGATACCTGGGTCATATCCAGGATTTTAGTGATGGTTCTTTCAGTGGCCGGTAACACCAGGTTCCACCCAAAGAGTTCTGAACTGAAAATTTTAAGAGGCATTGTGCAGTCAGACATAGTCTATGCCAGAAGCTCAAAGGAAGTTGGCATGAATCTGTTTCTTGACTGTTTTCTTTTGTGTCTGTTTTATTAGCAAGCTGAGTCTTTACACAGGGAAGCAGAAATGGCACCTCAAGGCAAAGAGATCACTACCTTAAAACTTTCAGCAAAAATCCCAGGGTTGAACCTCATTGGCCTGGATTGGGTCACATGTCCAGCCCTGACCTATCACAACTGCTCTGATTGGCTAAGCCTGAGTTATACATCTACAGCTAGAGTCAGGGAGTATGGTCAGCCACTCCTAAGTGACAAGGACTAGGATTGTGTGGGGGATGGTTCCTTAAAATCAGGGTGCTCTTAGCAGAATAATGGGGCATTGGTGCTGGGAAGGCACAGGACCCAGTCATAGAACCCATGTCCCTTGAACTGAAGCAAATCCCAGTCAGAGTCACAGCAGAGAAATGTTAGATCTCTCACTAACCAAAGGAGTTTTCTTTGCATTTGCATAGGGGACTGTAGAAATCACAAAGCCTTTAAGACTCAGAGGAAATAAACGCCACTTATGTTGGGCTCCCAGACAGTGCAACAAGCTATGGACTGGGAGGCCTGGGAAGAGTGCCCGGTCCAGCTCCCCACACCCACCACATTATGAACTCAGCTGTTTCCTCTAGGGACTCTGCACTCTGGGTGCTGAGAGCTCCAAGTGCTCATTTTTCAGAGAGCTGCCTAAAGAAGGCAAGATGGCCCTTCTCCTGTTATACTTCCTGCTCAGTTTGTGAGAACTGATGTTAGTTCATCAGGGCCAAAGAGGGCCAAGTAGCAAGCATGTTATTTAGAGTTATCGAGGTTGACCCTTTCAACTTGGCCCTAATGCAGTTGGAGAGTTTCTGGCCTTGGGCAGTTAGTGTGGCTTCTCCACTCTAAATGTCATTAGCCTGGCAAGCCACAAGCTTATCTAGTTAGAGGAAAGTGAGCAAGAATGGCAGATGTCAAGCTGGAATAAGACCTACCGCTTCCTTCCCCACTTAAGTAAAGCACATGGGTTAGGAGTCCACACTGCTGGTGGAGTGTGACTGATACAGGCTTCCTGGTGGGCACTCTGGAACCAAATGTTGAGGACTTAAAAAAATGTTTGGTCAAGGGGCACCTGGGTGGCTCAGTTGCTTGAGGATCTGACTCTTGATTTAAGCTCAGGTAGTGAAATCATGATTCATGAATTCGAGCCCCATGTCAGGCTCTGTGCTGATGGTGCAGAGCTTGGGTGGGATTGTGTACCTTCTCTCTCAAAACTAAATAAACATTTAAAAAAGTTCAGTCTATGAGTGAAGTAAGTCAGTCACAGAAGGACAGATACCATATATTTTCACTCATATGTGGGTCTTGAGAAACTTAAAAGAACACACAGAGGGTGGACGGGGGCAGGTGGGGAAGAGGGAAAATGGGTGATGGGCACTGATGGGGGGCATTTGTTGGGATGAGCACTGGGTGTTGTATGTAAGCCAATTTAACAATAAATTATATTAAAAATAAATAAATAAGAAATAAAAGAAAAATTTTAAAGTTCAATCTATTTTTCTATACCCTGTTTTTTTCCTGAGAACATAATCAGTTGGATATTACCAAGATATACATAAAGATGTTCATTGCAGTGTTGCATATAATAGGAAAAGATTGAAAATAATCCAAGTGTCTAACTATAGGGAACTGGTTAAATAAATTATGGTATACCGGTACACCAAAAGAATGGACTATTCTACAACTGTTAAGGTAATATTAGAGACTGGAATTATGTGAAAATGAGTTATGATATGAATGTAACGTTAAAAGGGCAAGTTACAAAGGACTAGGTATGCGTAAACTCCTTTTGTGAAAAAATATGCCTATCTGTGTATAAAAAAAACCTAAAGTGTTGCATTAGGCA
The DNA here is from genome assembly GCF_006229205.1 of Suricata suricatta. Taxonomy (NCBI): domain Eukaryota; kingdom Metazoa; phylum Chordata; class Mammalia; order Carnivora; family Herpestidae; genus Suricata; species Suricata suricatta. The sequence continues at coordinate 51,425,139 of NC_043711.1, forward strand.
TAGTGAGGAGAGGGAAATTTATAGGTGCTTTTGGTGTTTACTTATCTGTATTACCTAATATTTCTTTAGTAAATTTGTATCACTTTGGTAATTAGGGAAAATGCCCAAATAACTGTTATTATAAAAGGATTTGTGTTTGGTTTCCTTTTAGAAAAGCACTTTCATTTATTAAAAGATCATAAACCAGAAGTAAGATTAGATTGACCTATCTCCCTTTCTCTCTGTCTCTGTCTCTCTGTCTGTCTGTCTCTCTCTCTCTCTCTTTCGGCTAGGATGTGTGGAGACGAATCGGGAGCTTAAGCCTGGCCCCGTCCCCAAAGCTGCAGACCAGGGCAGTGCAAAGACCGAAAACTCTATGCATGGAAAATGTCTGTGAGCTCCAATGAATGTTCATATATGCTCCAGGAGAACATGGATGGCCTAGAAATGGGTTCGGCATAAACTCATTTTGCCCCTCGAGCCCTATATGACTGCTTCTCCATTTCTCAGCCTCTGCCTCTCCATCCCTGGGGCTGGGCTCACCTCCATGTGTTTCTCTTCACCCTGGGATCTTGATCCTTCGGGTCGTGGCTTTCTGGTGAGCTCTCTGATGCCTCCTAACAGATTTTCATGTTGTTTTTAACAGTTCTGGCCAGGATTTCTAGTTGTTTATTGAGAGGATTGCTCTCTACGAGCTAGTTTGTCTTGAGCAGAAGCAGAAGTTGGGTCATATGTTATTTAGGTGAAAATGGCTAGTTATGAAATGTATGCACAGTGGGATTCTATTCATATGCAGAACATGGATATGTGTTTAAGCAGAAGAGACAGTGAAAGACGGAAAGCTACATACAGCATCTATCTCCAGCTGGGTTTTCATTTTTTAATGTTTAGCTGGTATTTTTCACATTTTATACAGTGGACTCTGCCAGTGTCTAATGTGGGAGTGACTTTTGAGGTCATTTATACCTGTTTTTAAAATATGGAAACTAAGGTCAAGAACATTTACATGCATTTCAATTGAACAATTATTGGAGGCTTGCTGTGAGCAGTGAACCATGTTAGGGGCCCCTGGGGCATCCAAAGAAACATAACGCCTAGTCACTTATTACTCCATCTCAAGTGTCTCCACATGTACTTGACTTTGGGCTATGAGGGTGAAGATGATGAGAATCTGCCCTCAAGAGAATCTAGCGGTGCAGAAAGGTGGCCAAAGAAACCATCCCAGATGTGATGTGGTAAACACTAAAGAAATGATGTGACGGAGACTGTGCTTCACCTCTTAATAACCATTCTTTCAATATCAAACTAAAAGACCAGATTTCCCAGCCTCCCTTGAAGCAAGGTGTGGTCCTGTGACTAAATTTTATCTAATGATATGTCAGAGGAAATGTTACAGGGATCACTGGGAAGTCTTTTTTAAAAGGAACAAGCAAATGCTCCTTTCCTTTTTTCTGGTTCTTGGAATACAGATGCAATGACTGGAGCTTCACCAGCCATTCTGACCTGTATTGTCACCTTGGGGAGGGAGCCCCAAACTCAGATGATGGAGCAGATAAAGTAACCTCAGTCAGCACCACCATGGAGCTGCTATGTTAGCCCTGCGCTATCTATCTCTATATTTCTTTCCCATGAAAAAGAAACTTATTTTTCTTATCACCCCATTATTTTGGATCTTCTCTTTCATACAGAGAAACTAATCCTAACTCACACAAATCCTAAAAGTAAAGTGCTATGGGAACAAAGGAGTAAAGGGAGGGAGGAATGCATATTTCTACTTTTGAGCATCAAGGCAGTCAGAGGATGTGTAACAGGCGTGAAGGGTTCACTGTAGGATGGGCAAGGATTAAGAAGGAAGAGGGTTTCAGACAGACCCGCATGAGCATGAGTACCCGGTTGGAAATGGGTAATGGAAACAGGCTGGAGATGGGCACGTATGTGTTGGAATCAAGCAGCCTGGCCTCAAATCCTATCACAATCCTTAGCAAGTCACTTCATTGCTCTATGCCTCAGTTTCCCCGTCTATAAGATGAGGACAATAGTAGTATTAACCTCATTGGGTTGTAGTGAGGATAACATGAGTTAGTACATGAAAAACGCTAAGAGCAATGCTCAGTAAATGTTACCTGTAAAATGAGGTAATCATAGTCTAACCTCATAGGGTGGCCAATGTGTATCACATGGCGGAGGGCTTTGTGCTCTCTTCCTCTTCCCTTCCCTCAAGGAGCTTACAATCAACATTTAACAAATCTTCACCAAGCCCCTACTCTGTGCCAGCAGGTTGCTGATTCCAGGACAAATCAGACCTTGTTCCTGACCTCCAACTGCTTAGTCTCAAGAAGAGGGAAGGAAAATAAAGAGACCAACATAATACAGTGTGAAGAGCGCAGCAGTGGTCCAACTTCAGTTCATGAACTCAGGTGAGCAAGAAAGGTAACTTTAGTTTTTATGAGTTGAGCTCAGTCTCGGCTCTGATCTCCCATTTCGGGTAGAAGTCCTTAATCTCAGGTAAGTTGGGTGGTTCCTATTTCTCTGGGGGTAGTAGGTCAGTTTGAGGACCTGCTGCGGAGACCCCCAGGGTGCGTCATCACTTATCCACTCTGGCATCTGTTAGGACATCTTTGTTTCTATCCAAGGAGGGGTCACCACCTGAACACGGAGCTGCTAAGTTATCTCTTATTCCTGCGTCTCATTTACTCTCTCAGCTGCTCCTGGGGTCCTTCCATGAGCATACGACCCATTGCTCAGCTCCTACCACCCCTGGCGTGCAGAGAACTCTTCTAGACATTTGAGATTCCTCTGCCAGCCAAACACAGCCACTTGTCTGTGAGCACAGGCTGTTTTATATTCAATTTCTTTGAAGTTTTCTGGAGATTCTAGGGTGTTACTGCAAGCCCAGGGCACATGCAGAGAAGGGGCAGGTTCCAGTGTCCCTGTCCTCAGGACCTTGTACCATCCATCTCCCCCTTTGCTGCTCCTCCAGCTCTCTCTCCTACCCTTGTCTGTGTCCAACTTTTAAGAGAAAAAGTAAGTGATTCAGCCAGCAAAATCCAATTTATTCAGAAAGAGCAGAGGAATTGCAATTCAGGACAACAAACTATAACAGACCATAAGCAAATCTCCAGAACAAAGGAGGAGAGTGTTCTTTATGGAGGAAAAAATGGAGTTGAGTGGGGTGGTTTTGAACCAAAGTTCTTTGGAAGAAAATGAGAGTTTGAAGCAGGAGAGGCTTCTCCTGGGCTGCAGGCAAGGACAGCTTGCCTTTGTCCGCCCAGAGGAAAGCTTTCTTCTTCCTGCTGGACCACGTAAGCTTTGACCATGGCTTCCCTATTTCAATTCTGAGTTAGGTTTCCTTAACACATTTTTACATCTGGAAACTCTTATCTAGTTTCAGGGAGGGGGAGCCTTCCTCCTAAATACCCTGCATTTTCCTATATTCATCATGTCATCAGTATACAACAACCTTTTCCTGTTGGCTCTCAAGATCCGAGATCCAAGACTTTAGAAACTCAAAAGCTAAGAAAAGATTTTTTGTTTTGTTTTGTTTTGTTTTTGTTTTGGCAGGGCCAAAAGAGGAGAGTAGCCTTGAGATAATACCTTAAGATTTCCAGGTAGAAGAAATTAGCAAGAATGAAAAACAACCCAAGGAGCTTTTGCCACATCGGCCAACAGAATAGCTGAAATTAAGACAAGTGACAACATCAAGTGTTGGCCAGGATGTGGAGCTCCCGGAACTCTCATTCATGCCTGGTGGGACAGGTACTTTGGAAAACTGCTTGGCAACCTTAATAAACAAAGATCTGCCATATGATCCAGAAATGCCACTCATAGGTAGAAATGGAAACATGTCCACAAAAACCATATGTAAATCTTAGTAGCTTTGTTCATGATAGTCCAAACTGGAGATGACCCATCTATCCAAACAAGAGCTTGAATAAACAGTGTGGTAAATTCATAGTATGCGATACCTCATGGCAATCAAATGGATGAATGATTGCTGCCCGTGACAACACAGAAGAAAAAAATGATTATGTTGAATAAGAGAAACCAAATGCAAAAAAAAGAGGTGAATATTATATAATTCTACTTATATGAAATTCAGTAACTGGCAGAACTTACCTATGGTTTTAGAAGTGGTTACCTCTGGGTGGGGGGGGCAGGAGGTGGGGAATAGGACTGTTAGTGACCTAGGAGGGGCACTGGAAGCAAGTGCTAGAACAATTCTACACTTTGTTCTTTGGGATGGTGACACAGGTGTATATATAGATAAAAATTTAAAGTTTTTTAAATGTTTATTTCTTTTTGAGAGAGACAGAGAGAGAAAGAGAGAGAGACAGATCATGATCAGGGGAGGGGCAGAGAGAGAGAGGGAGACACAGAATCCAAAGCAGGCTCCAGGCTCAGAGCTGTCAGCACAGAGCCTGATGCTGGGCTTGAACCCATGAACTATGAGATCATGACCTAGGCTGGAGTTGGCACTCAACCAACTGAGCTACTCAGGTGCCCCATTTGTAAAAAAGATTTTTTTTTAATGTTTATTTAGTTTTTAGAGAGAGAGAGAGAGACAAAGAGAGAGCAAGATTATAGGTAAAAATTTTAATATTTGTGCGTTTTACTATACATAAACTGTACCTGTTTTTAAAATCTCATTTTAATTAAAAAACACAGGCTAATATTTCGAAAGTAATATGCTACCATTGGTGCAATGAGGACGTGAGCACATAGCACTCTATTGGAGCCCAGAAAGGGTATTCGCCACACTGTGTGCAAGGTGGGTGTGGGGATGGAGAAGTCCCCAAGGAAGGCCTCCTGGGACAAGTGGTGGTTCACTGAACTTCAGAAGATTTGAACCGAAGGTGAAGCAGATGTCAGTAAGGGCATCCCAGGCACAAGGAGCAGCACGCCAAGGCACTGTGAGTTCAGGAGAATTTGGCGGGGCGGGGATGTGGGGAGATGAGAACGGCAGATGGATGCAGCTGACAGATTGGACTGGCCTTATAAACCGAAGAGGAGCTCAAAGGAGGAGGTCCTGAAACATTGCGGTCAGATTTGGACTTTAGAAAAGCTCTCCTAAGGGGCGCCTGGGTGGCTCAGTTGGTTGAGAGTCCGGCTTCGGCTCAGGTCATGATCTCGCGGTTCCTGGATTCGAGCCCCACATAGGCCTCTGTGCTGACAGCTCAGAACCCGGAGCTTGTCTTCAGATTCTGTGTCTCCCTCTCTCTCTCTGACCCTCCCCTGTTCATGCTTGCTTACTCTCTCTCTTTCTCTCTCAAAAATAAATAAAACATTAAAAAAAAACCAAACAAAAGAAAAGCTGTCTTAGGAGGAAGGGAGGACAATGGTATAGAGGAGGTTCCAATAAGCCGAGAGCTGGGGGGATGTGGTCTGAGCTCTGGCAGGGAAAAAAGAGATGAGAGGTGAGAGAAGAGCTTTGAGGGGTTGAGAAGGAAGGCTTTGGCCACTGGCAATATGGGGGGGAAGGGGAAATTGTTCTGGAGACTGTCAGGATCTTGCCTTTCATGTCAGGGTGGAGCCATGTGCTGAAAAAAAGATCAGAGGAGGTAACATCTTGAAGCGTTGTAGTGGTGGCCCGATGTTGCTTCACCTGTCCAGCTCCTTTTCCCCCTTTCTCTTGTGACGGAATCCTCCTTTTCCTACAGAGAGTGAGTTCCTTCCTACACTCCGGCCATGCACCATACACTTCTCAACTGAAGGACATGTGACCCGGGCCAATCAGCATGTCCCAGCTCTCCAGTGAAATGCAGTGATTGGTTCAGGGATTGGCATGTGACCCAGACTGATCCAACGAGAGTTAGCCCTGGAAATTTGGCTGGAATTCTTGCCAACAATCCTGTCTTTTCTTCTGGGGTTGCTGAGCTGGTGAAATGGAAGTGCTGTTGGTGCTGACAGACCTCCTTGCCACCAAGGGGGGGAAAGGCTGCCTGAGAATAAATCCAGCACTTGAGTAAACAGAGACAAAAGAAAGAGAGCCCTTTTCCTGATTATATTGCTTGGGCTCCTAGATCCAGCCATGCCTGAAGACTAACCTCTACTTTTCACTTTGGTGAAACAATGGCTTCTCTTCTTGGGATAATTCTACTTGGGTTGGGCTTTTTGTCACTTTTAGCTGAAAGATTTCACATGACTATAGGCTCCCCTGAAAAGCTTAATATAGGTATAGAGCTTTTGTTAGGGATGACATAAACATTCTAGAAATGGATAGTGGTGATGGTTGCACACATTGTATATGTACTTAATGCCATTAAGTTGTATACTTTAAAGTGATTAAAATGGTAACTTTTAGGTAGTGCGTATTTCACCACCATAAAAAAAGTTAATAATGTTTTAAAGAATGTATTAGAGAGACAAGCAACCTACTCCCACACAACAGGTAGAGTGCCCTTTTGATAGACATTAGATCATTCTTTTTTTTATTTTTATTTTTTTCCCATAATATTTTATTGTCAAATTGTTTTCCATACAACACCCAGTGCTCTTCCCCTTAAGTGCCCTCCACCATCACCACCACCTCTTTTCCCGACATTAGATCATTCTTATTGAAAATCATCCAAAGGCTTACTACCTCACTTAAAATTCAGTGCGCGCATCTCTCTGAGGTCTGCAGGTCTCCCCACTCATCTACCCGTGCAGCCCTCTGTCCTCATCTGCTGCCCTCCTCTCTGGGCTCACCCTCCTCCCGCCACTCTAGTCCCTGATGCAGGCAAACACAGCAATCTCTTGTCTTGGGGCCCCTGCACTTGACAGCCCTCTGCCTGGGACCCTCATTCTCTCCCTCAACCCCCGCAATCTTTCCATGGTCCCCTCACCATCATTCAGTCAGTACTCAGTTCCCATCCCTTCCTTGGATGAAGTAGCACTCCCCGCCTATCACTTCATCCTTCATGGTCCTTTGGTTTTCCTGAGTGGTCTTTTTCTTTGTTGGTTTGTTTATTGTCTCTCAGTTTACATTTGAATGTGAGGAGCTGAAGGGCAGGAACTCTATCTTGTTCCTCACTGTGTCCCCAGCACTTAGACCAGTATATGGTCCATAGTATGTGCCTGATAAATGGCACCGAATGAACTATTTGCACAGGTAAGTTCCTTACAGGCAATTCTGGAATGGAGCCCAGAGAGGGGAAGGGACTTATCAAAAAGGCATCCTACAAATCAGTGTCAAAGACGTAGACCCAGGACTCCTGATTTCACATTAAGTTAATTTTCTATAATTCCCCACCAAAAGAGTTGTGAGGCTTCAGTGACTTTCCCCTCTGATGCAAATATCCCAGAACAGAAATAACCGTGAATGAGAAGCCAGAGGACTTGGGAGCTAGATCTAGCTCTGCCATCCACACCCCCTCTAGACTGTGTCTCCTAGAGGACAGGGGCATTGCCAGCATCTAATGCTTTCATAGTACGTGGGTGCTTAGATAAGGTTTGCTGAACGACTACAAGATTGTTTGCATGAAGAAAATGGATGTCAACAAGGGATAATGGTTAAGATCTTGTAGTCTGAGCTAGATAGACTTGAATTCAAATATTGGCTATGCCACTTTCTAGTTGTTGGACATCTGATCTCACATGAAGAATGTGCTCTGCATCATGTGTGATAGTCTCCAAGATGGGTCCCAATAACACTCACCTCCTGCTCTTTATGTTTGTGCGTAGCCCATAGTAAATTAGGGTTGGCCTGCATTGACCCATAGAATCTGTAGGAGTGACAGTGTGAGACTTCTGAATCTAGATCATAAAAGGTATTGGTAGCTTCCTCCTTGGACTTTTGGATGGTTCACTGGGTAAGCCAGCTACCATGTTGTAAGGACACTCAAGGAATTCTGTGGGAAGTCCCATTTGGAGACAAACCAAGGCCTCCACCTACCCACCCCAACAGCCAGCACCAATTTGGGGGCATGAGAGTGAGCCACTAGGAACTGGGTCCTTTAGCCCAGTCAAGGCTTCAGATGATTAAAGCCTCAGCCCCATGAGAAACCTTGGGATAGAATTGCCCATCCAAGATACTCCCGAATTCTTTGTCCACTAAAACCACGAGAGAGAACACGTGATTATTGATGTTTTGAGTCACTAAGTGTCAGGGTGATTTATTATACAGCAATAGGTAACCAATACGTCATATTCATCTTTATCACTGACATTTATTGAGAGCTTACCATGTGGTTTCTAATTTAACTCCCCAAAAATGCTGAGACAGGTACTCTTATCCTTGTTTTGCAGACAAGAAAACTGAGGTGTAGGGTAGTGAAGGGTCTCCCTGCAGAGCCCCTGCACTTAAGAACCGTATGGTCAGGCCTGAGAGTCAGAAACTCAAATATGTAGGCCCCAAGGGCAACAGGGCTCTAGGATCCCAGGAGGCAGAGAGGAATTTTGGATTCTGGTTCCTGGTAGTTGCTCATAGTTTGAAAGAACATTCAAGAGCAGCAGACACATCCTCTGCCCTTGAGCACCAGACTGGAGGTCATATGCTTATGAACAGCATATGGTATTCCCTTCCCAAGAAACACACACATGCTTATACAGGATTGCTGAAAAATAATGACCCTTCATAAAGGCCTGGCACGTTGCATATATAAAGCCTTAAGCCTACAGAATTCCATGAACTCTCACCTGGCAAATAAGAAGCACAGATTTATGCACTCCAATATTTGTGTCTCCCCTCTCTTGACCAAATTTGTATATTGAAGTCCTAACCTCTTGGAGGTGGGGCCTTCTGGAGGTAATTTGGGTTAGATGAGGTCCTGGCAGTGGGGGCTCATGATGGGGTTAGTAACCTTATAAGAAGAGACACCAAGGAGAACTTTGTCTCTCCCCCTCTTCTCTCTCTCCTCCTCTCCCTCCCTTCTCCTTCTCCTCCTCATCTCCTCTTCTTCCTCTGCCTCCTCCTTTTCTCTTTCTTTCTATGCACAAACCAAGAGAAAAGGCAACCTGAGGACAGCAAGAAGGTGGCTTATCTATATGTCAGGAAGAGAGCGCCCACCAGAACCCCACCACACTGGTGCCCTGATCTCAGCCTTCCAGCCTCCAGAATGGTGAGAAAATAAATTTATGTTGTTTAAGCCACCCCATTCAGGGTATTTCATGGTAGCCTGAAGAGACTAAGACACATGGCAATGTACATTTTACAGATGGGGACACTGAGGCCCAGAGAAGGTTATATGAGTCTCGAAGAGTCACATAGGTTTTCAGTGGCAGAGCCCGGGTCAAGACCTGACAATTGGGTGTCTTTACAAGTGCAAAGGGCTGATGGGAGGCCAGTGGGGGACCCTCTAGGGAGGATCCAGAAAGAGGTGAGCAAGGAGCAGGGTTCTGAAATGGGGAGGTGGCCTGGTGGATAAGATAGGGCATGGAGGGCCTAAAGGTACGGGGTGAGCGCCTGGGAGACTCCTGTGAAGGCAAAAAGGGAGCATAGCCAGAACGGAAAGATTGAGCAACTCTGGGTGTGTGGCAGAGGCTTGGCTGAAGAATCTGAGTGTTAGATAGAAATGCAGCCAAGGCTTGTGCAGAGTGAGAGATCTTGGAGGTGGGGCCAAGGTCAACCATGGTGCCACAGCAGGAAGAAGGGCTTATTTTGCTTCTTGGGTGGTTTTAGTATATTCACAGTATTTTGCAACCATCACTACCACCTACCAGTACCCAAAAACATGACTCCACATCTCCCAATTCCCTCTTCCCCCATTCCTTGGCAACCACTAATCCGCTTTCTGTCTCTATAGATTTCTGCACTTTCATATACATGGAATCAACTCTACCACACCTTGCCTAACATTACCATCTTCTTTCACTTAGCATGATGCTTGCAAGGTTTACCTCCACTGTAGGGTACTTCTTACCTTTTCATGGCTGAATGATATTCTACCAGGTGGATATTCCATATGTTTCTGTGTCCAGTCATTAGTTGATGGACACTGGGTTGTGACTTCTTTGGGGCTGTTATGAATAATGCTGCTATGAAGATTCTTGTCGGAGTTTTTGTATGAATATGTGTGTTTTGTTCTCTTGCATACACATCTGGGAATGGAAGTGCTGGGTCATAGAGTAATGCTATGCCTAACTTTTGGGGAGCCGCCAAACTGCGTTCCAGAGCAGCTGCGCCATTTTCCACTCCCATCAGCGATGTTTGAGGGTTCCAAAATCTCCATATCCTTGCCAACACTTGTTGTCTTGGTTTTTTATACAACCATCCTAGTGGGTGCGAAATGATACCTCATTGTGATTTTGATTTGCATTTCCCTCATGACTAATGATATGAGGCATCTTTTCATATGCTTATCAGCCATTTGTATAGCTTCTGTGGAAAAACATCTATTCAGATCCCTTGTCCATGTTTTAGTTGAGTTGTTTGCTTTTTAGTAGTGATTTGTGAGAATTCTATATAGAATCTAGATCCTAGATGCATATCAGATATATATGATTTGAAAATGTTTCTTCCCATTCTCTGGTGGGGAGAGCTCCTGTGGGGCTGATAGGGACCTTAGCCCTCGTGCCAGAGCCCCGGCCACTTTCTCACCATGGAAACCGAGACGGCCTCCCAGAAGCCTTACCCAGGTGGACACATTCGCACCTCGGTAACTCCAGAGTCCCACGTGCCCAGCACTCAGTGCCTAATTCTGAAGATAATGTGTTCCCCTTCTCCGTGAACAATACCTACAACCAGCCAAGCCCAAAACCAGCGTCCCCTCAAGGCAATGTGCCACGGTAGCGGTCACCTCCTGTCCTCCCTCCTCCTCCCACAGCCCAGTCTAGGCCAGGGTTACCTGAAGGATTTCAATAGCTCCATAATCGTCTGTAGACCTCCTGGCTTGCTTCTTCTGGCACATTCTCCCTTCCATCAGCACAGGAGCAGAGAGACTTTTCTTAACTGGGAATCCGTCATGGGGCTCCCCGCGCCAACCACTTCTCAATGTCTATTGTCAAGACGGAAGAGGCACACGGAAGCAATGGCCTTTGGCTCAGACTGCTCTCTCCGCCCTCCTTCTTGAAGTGACTCAGCCAGACTGAACCTTTTCCCAATTTTCCAACTCACCTCGCCTCCATGCTGGGCAAAAATCACTCACTCTGACATAGGAAAGAGTAAAGAGACAGCAGTGGAGAATTCCAAAATACGTCATGGGTTGGGCAGCAGCAGGTCAGGGAGGAGTGGCGGTGGGGGAGGAAGGGGAAGATGGGGGAGGGGAGAGAACCTCATTTACGCATGTGCAATGATACGGTTGCACTCGGGCACCTCCCCTGCCTGATGCTCCTGGGACTCACCTGAATCTCTGGCGTGTGTGTGAGAGCCTGAGTCAGCCCTAGGTGTTGGGAGGCAGATTCCACTGGCCCACCCAGACCCTCCCAGATTCCTCACCCCCAACCACTGAGAAAGATTCCGAGGCCCCCTCCTCATCCCTTTGCCCCTATGAAACCCCCTTCTCACCTCAGCACTGGAGATAATGACGTCCTCTGAGCTATTGTGGAGCTCAGTGCGCCCGGATGCCTGGAAAGCACCTCTAGACTCTTGGGTTAACTTTTATAACAGATGCGGAAACTGAGGCCCAAAGAGACAGATTGTTAGCTTTCAACCTTCACTGTGGCTTACGATCATCAGGAGACCTTGTGGGAAATAAGGATCCTGGATCTTACTGGTAGGGGCTCCGTCATCCATGTTTTTTTTAACAAGTGACTGCCAAGAAGCAGGGGAGCAGCTGACCACTCTGAGGATACACAGAAAGCTGTGGGAGAGCGAGGGAGCCCCATCTTCTGGTGAGGTCTGGTTCTACTCCCAGATTTCTGAGGTGTGCCTCCTGCGAGAGGTCCCTGAGGTCCAGGCTGTGTGTGGCTGGCCGCCTTACTTTCCCAGACTGGAGCCCAGGAGCTAGTTTGCCTGCGGCCCTGCTGGCAACACTTCTCGCCGCTGGTCTTGGCTGTTGAGGATGTTTTGGCGAGAGAAGTCTCTTGGGGTACAGTTCCGAATAAGCTGGGAAAGGGAAGTCTGGGGAGGGAGGGAAACAGGAAGCTCCATCCTATAGCAAATAGAACTGGGGCCAGCTTAGAACAGAGACAATTTGTCTTGGGGCCGGGTGGGGACTGTGGTGAGGAGAGGGTTGGCTGGGGTGGGGGCTTCAACTGTCACCTCCTTGTCCAGCTCAGGCTTCTGGCGCGTCCCCAGCCCCCGGCTTGACCTTCCCATCCAAATGTGTTCCTAACCGGACCTGACCCTCATCCACACTCAAGTACAGTTGCCTAACAATACCAATCTAAAACATGATCACACTACTTCTTTCCTTTCTCTCTCTTTCCTTCCTCCCTCCCTCCCCCACACCTCCATGGTCTGGCTTTCTAATTTTGCCCACGGTCTTGAGCTTTTCGTCTGAATTGCTTTCCCCACCGAATTGCTTTTCTTCATTTATTCTTTGTGTTTTCCAACCTCACTCGGCAAAGCCACAACTCTGGTCGTGTCCACTCCCAGCCAGCGCTGTGTCCACCCCCGCACAGCCACAGCTGAACCACCACTCTGACTGTGCTCACCTCAAAATTCCTGACCTTGAACGTCAAGAGAGCCCTTGGTACTGCCTGGCAATTAGAGTGTACCTATCTACCCACTGGCTCTCCAGCTCTGTTAGACTACTGTTTCACTCCTCCGCTCCCCTAAACCCTTAGTGCCTCCCCCTGACCCCCACCGCCCACACTCTCCACTTCCTATTCACTGACAAAATCGCAGCAGTCGGAATGTTCACACACCGTGCACTGACCACCACCCCACACCAGCATCTCCACCCATGTACTCAGGCTTCCTACTTGCTGCCACAGGGAAACTGCCCAAGAGCTCGTGTCCCTGTTTTGTGCACTGGATCCCACCTCCCTTCATCTGGCCTCTTTTCCCACAGCATCATTTTTAACCTTTTCTAGATCGTTCTCATCAGCATATACACATGCCATTATTTCTCCCATCTTTAAAACAACAACAGAAATCTGGGCAGCTACACGCAAAAGAGTGAAACTGAACCACTATCTTACACCATCTACAAAAATAAACTCAAAATGGACTAAGGACTTGGGTGCCTGGGTGACTCAGTAGGTTGAGCATCCAACTTCAGCTCAGGTCATGATCTCACAGTTCATGGGTTTGAGCACAGCATCAGGATCTGCACTGACAGCTCAGAGCCTGGAGCCTGCTTCGGATTCTGTGTCTCCCTCTCTCTCTGCCCCTTCCCTGCTCATGCTCTGTCTCTCAAAAATAACCATTAAAATAAATGTTTTGAAGGGACTAAGGACTTGAATGTAACACCCAAAACCATGAAACTCCTACAAGAAATCTCTTTAACATCAGTCTTAGTAACATTCTTTGGATCTGTCTCCACACAGAAACAAAAGCAAAATAAACAAGTGGGACTATACTTGGTGAAATAAGTCAAATGGTTAAAGACAAACACTGTATGATTTCACTGGTATGTAAAACCTAAGAAAGAGAACAAGCAAGTGTAACACAACAAAACAGGAAGAGGCTCACAGGTACAGAGAACAAACTGGTGGTCGCCAGAGGGGAGGGGCAGAAGGATGAGTGAAATGGGTGAAAGGGAGTAAGAGGTACAAATTCTACTTATTAAATAAATAAGTCCCAGGGATGTCATGTACAGCATAGGGAATATAGCCAATAATATTGGGACAACTTTGTATGGTGACGGATGGTAGCTACTAGACCTATGTTGGTGATCATTTTGTCATGTGTAAAAATATTGAATCACTATCTTGTACACTCAAAATGAATATGATATTGTATGCCAGTTATAATCCAATAAAACAATAGTGATGCCATCATTATTAAGAAAAAAATCTTCTTGGCTCCTCTTCCCCCTCTAACGACCCTATGTGTCTCTCTGTTTGGGTCAGTTATTGCTGTGTAGCCAGGCACCCTGAACTTCAATGGCTTTCGAACAACAACCATTATTTTATTATCTCTCTGTGCTGCAGGTTGACAGGGCTCCGCCAGGCAGCTCTCCTGCTACGTGTGGTATCAGCTGGGGCTGTAGCCTTCTGGAAGCTCCATGGGGCTAAGATCTTAGGCCTGTGGTTGGTGCTGGCCACTGGCTGGAGCTTGGTCTGGCCTGTTGAGCATGGGGCCTCCATTCTCTCCACACGGCCTGCTGTGTGGCTTGAGCTTCTTACAGTGTGCTGCCTGGGGTCCAGCAGAGCAGAAGTTTCCAGGCCATCTTAAGGCTTAGGCATGGGATGGGTACAGCATGGCTTCTGCCACATTTTGTTGGGTAAAGTCACAAGGACAGCCTAGATCCAAGGGAAGGGACTATGCGAGGACTCGAACACTAGGAGATAAGCTAACACGCTCTCCTTTGCAGCAAAACTCTTCCAAGGAACTGTCCATCCTCAATCCTTCTGACGCCTCCCTCCCATTCTTCATAAACCCATTCCAATCAGGTGCCACTCTTGCTGCTCCATGGTGCCCCTTTAGTCAAGGTGGCCAGCGGCCTCCTCATGGCAAAATCCATGCCAATTCCTCAGTTCCCGTCTCTTATGTGGGTTGGCACAGGTGACTACTCCCTGCTCTCATCTGATTTCCAGGACCTTGTGCTCTCCCGGTGGTTCCCCTACCTCACTGGTCTCCCCCTTCTCCTTCACTGATTTTCTTCTCTCCACAACCTCTTGATGCTGGGATGCCCTGGGGCTCGGTCCTCCAGCCTCTTCTCCTCTGTATCCCTGTCTTGTAACCTCACCCAACATCAGCGCTTTAAATGCCATTTATGTGTGTGTGTGTGTGACTCCATGTTTATGTCTCCAGCCTAGACCTGTCTTGAATTCCAGCAATAGCGACTGTCTGTTGAACATCTCCACTGGATGCCCAGGGCACATCGGAACCCCTCATGTCCAAAACTAAGCTCCTGACTGTGGCTCCTCCCTAAACCCTGGCCTGACCCCAGCTTTACCCATTTAGATTGGTGGCATCTCCTATTTGCAGTGACTCAGGCCCAAACTCCCGCATCAAAGCTGATTCTTCTCTTCCTCTCACACCCGTACCCAGTCTGTCATGAACTCCTTCCTACTAGATCCAGCTTCAGAAGATACCCAGACTCTGGCCACCTCTCATCGCTTCTGCTGTCCCCACTCTGGTGTGAGTCACCATCCCCTCTTAGCTGGCTGACTTCTCACTGCTCTTTCTGCTTTGATTCCCACCACCTGTGGTCTACTGATTTACAAGAGTGGCTGGAGGGAACCTTTAAAAATCTAAGCCAGGGGCGCCTGGGTGGCTCAGTCGGTTAAGCCTCCAACTTCGGCTCAGGTCAGATCTCACATTCATGGGTTTGAGCCCCACATCAGGCTCTGTGCTGACAGCTGGCTCAGAGCCTGGAGCCTGCTTCCGGTTCTGTCTCTCCCTCCTCTCTGCCCCTCCCCCTCTCATGCTCTGTCTCTCTCTGTATCAAAAATAAATAAAACATTAAAAAAATTTAAATAAATTAAAAAAAAATCTAAGCCAGGTCACAGCCCTCCTCTGCTCAACACTCTCCTGTGGCTCCCACGTCACTCAGCAAAACCACCAAGGTTTTCACCATCACCCACAAGGTCTTATGTGACCTGGCCACCCTGTGACCTCTGACCCCTACTTTCCCCTCCTCTCACTTGGCTCCAGGTGCTTGGCCTCAGATATTATCCCTCAAACAGAGAGACGCACCCACCACCCACCCAAAACCTTTGCACAGGCCCTCTCCCCCACCTGGGATGCTCTCCCCCTAGATCCCTCCCTCAGGTCTTTGCTCAGAGCTCACCGTCTCCATGAGTCCTTCCTTCATCTCCCTGCTAAGAATGGCATCCCATCCCCGCCTCTTTGGCTTTTCCAGTCTCTCTTTCCCTCCTCTTTTCTCTCATCAATAGCTCTTAGCCTTCTAACATACTCTACACAATTTACTCATTTGGTATGTTTCCTGTTTATTGTCTGTTTCATGCTGCTAAAATGTAAGGGTCACATGGGGAAGAACCTTTGTCTCCTGTTCACAAATGTGTTCTAATGCCTAGAGTGAAGCCAGGTACAGAGACTGTGCTAAAATTCTACTTTTTAATTTTATTATAAGTATCTTGAATCTTTTTGAGCATCTCAAATCCTTTGTGACACAAGGCAGGGTATGGACAAATTTATTCTTGCATTTACCTACCCATGTAATCATCCATCCATCCATCCAATCTACTGCCCATCTATTTGTTCAAATCCATTTATCTGCTTATCATGATCTGTTCCTGTCTGTCCATCTGTTTGTTTATCTATCCATTCATCCCATTCAACATATGTCCAAATAACCTTTCAACAAAAATTTTTAAAGCATTAGCTTTTGGCTAAGCTTGGTGCTGGGCCCTATAGTCAAATCCATGACAATAAGACTCTGACCCCTGAGGTGGCTGTGACCACATAAATGTTACAGGATGTTTGCATAAGAAAAGCTCCCACAACAACAGGGCCTCCAGTCTTACAGTAGAGAAGGACACCATAAATGACAGCTGGGGAATTGCCTGGGTGGAGCTAGACTGGGTGAAGGTAAGAGGGAGGTTGCTGGCTCTTCTCCTATCTCTGTCTGAGGCTCTCCCTGCCCAGTAGCAGGTACAGAACGGAGCATTTGGATTCTCCTTCCCTCCAAGTCCCTGAGTCCAAGTGTCCTCACCTGCAAAATGAGACCACAGCACACACCTGAAGGAATTAACTAACGCACACGGGGAACTTCCTTATCAGCGGTACCTAACCCTGGCTGCAGGATCTTATCTCTCTGGAAGCTGAGGCCCAGTATCTACCTCCGAACAACAAAATCTGAACCTTCTGGAGTGGGACCCGGGCATCAGCATTTCAATCCTTTGGCGGTGGAGCCTGGGCATTGCTGTTTCTAAGAAGCTTGAGGATTCCAGGGTGCAGCCAAGCTTGTGCACTGCTGGAGCGAGAGCCATTTATCAATGCCCTTTATCTGTTTCATTGATCTTGAATATTGCAGCTGGAGAAAAGTGGATTTAATTAGAGGAGACGAGACATTTGTGAAGATGCTGATGACAATGTCTGGACACTTTCAAGGGCCTCACAAGTTGTCCATTTCTTCTTATCTTACTCTTACTTGTTTTGATTTAGCTTATGTCATGGGGGAAACTCATGTGCATAAAGCCAATGTTTGGAAGAGGAAGTTAAAGAAAGACTTGGAGAGAAACTCTCAAGGGTTGAGACCCAGAGAGAAAGAGAGAAAGAGAGAGAGGAAGGGAGAGAGAAGGAGGGAGAGGGACAGAGACATGTTCTTGAGCTAATTGGCCACAAGTAAGTGGAGAAATGGCAAAGGCAAATCTGTGGATGCAAAGAGCTCCGACCAGAGCTTGTACTCCAAGCGCCAGAAGAGAGCAGAGAGCCAGTGGGCTGGGCAGTGGCTCCTCCCCTTCCAGAGGAAGGGGATCTAGGTGGGAAGAAGAGAATCAGACCAGGTTCCCAGCTCATGGTCTTGTGGTGACAGAACACTAGTCTAGGTGCTCTGAAAAGCAGACCCCAAGACAAGAGGCGTGCAAAGGACTTTGGGGGGCGCTGTTTGGGAGGCATAATAAAGGAGCAGAAGGAGACCGGAGGGCCTCAGAGCCAGTGTAATTCAGATACCCGTGAAAGCTCAGCTGGAGAAAAAGGCCTTGGACTCTTAGTGGCACTGAGAAATCCGAGGCCAGGCCAGTGGACAGCCCCAGGGCAAAGTCTGGCTGATAGTAGGGTCTCCACTGGGAGGGAATACCAAGCTCTGGTGCCACCACCATGCCCAGTCATTGGGGGCCACCTGGGGTAGCTGCTGGAGGCAGTCAGTCAACTATACTCTTTCCAGCAGGGAGTTTTTAGTTTTTTTTTTTAAACCTCATTTTAAAGTTTCTTTATTTATTTTGACAGAGAGAGGGGCAGAGAGAGGGAGAGAAAGAATTCCCAGCAGGTTCTACATTGTCAGTGCAGAGCCTGATGCAGGACTTGAACTCACCAACTGTGAAATTGTGACCTGAGTCGAAACCAAGAGTCAGATGCTTAACCGACTGAGCCACCCAGGGCCCCCTGCTCAGCAGGCAGCTCCATGGCCACCAGGACACGGACAAGGTGGTGGAAACATCCATTCATCCAATCAGTATTACCGAGCTCACGATAAACAGAAAGACAGTGTACCTTTGACCAGGAACGAGGCAGGCATGTCCCTGCCCTCTGCGAGCTTTGACCCCACAGCTGGAGAGACAACATTCCACAATGAACTAGTCACAATTAAGAGATGCTAGAAGGGTCTGTAATGGGTGGGTGGCCCTTTGATTTGCCACCTAAAGCTGGACCCTTCGGTAGGTGAAAGTGGGTGCTGTTAATAATTATGCCTGCACAACTGTCATAACTGGACTGTCTTGGGCAAACTGGGATGTGCAGTGATCTTGACATAGAGAAGCACCATCCAGTCCAGGGAATCAGGGAAGCCTTCCTTGAAAAAGGGACACTGGAACTAGGATCTGAGGATATGTAGGAGTTAACCCGTTGCTTGGGCATCCATTAAATGTTATCAGAGCCTGGTGACCCTTCCCGTACGGCTGGCGCACAGGTGTTGGGTGGTCATTTGGTGGATGATTTCTCACTGTCTTAGTGACTCCCACATTGGGGATGTCACTACTGTCTAGAAGAGCACTGCCTGGGATTCTTTTGATGGTATTTCAATGGAAACATAGGGCACCTAGAACAATCTGTGAATAACTTTCTCTCTGCCATTCTGGTCAGAGAATGAGGGAATCTGTTGACACCTGATTATAACCCACTTTTACCTTTTAGGTGGAGTCACATAATATTTGTCCTTTTCTGATTGGCTTATCTCACTTACCACAATGGCCTCAACGTCCATCTATGTTGTAATATGTGTCAGGATGTCCTTTCTTTTTAAGGCTGAATAATATTCCATTGTATGAATTTGCCACATTTTATTTATCTGTTCAGTATATATTGTTATCACCTTTTGGCATTTGTGAATAATGCCATGAACATGTGCAAAGAAGTGTTGCTTCAAGTCCTTGTTTTCGATACATTTGGGTATATACCCAAAAGCGGACTTGCTAGATCATACCGTAATTCTGTTTAATTTTTTGAGGAATTAAATTACCTTACTATTTTCCACAGCACCTGCACTATTTCACATTCCTATTTATAATCCACAAGCATTCTAATTTCTCCACAACCTATCCAATACTTGTTAATTTCTCCTCTAATCTTTTATAGGGACTGTAAAAATTTTTTGAGATAATTGTAGATTTACATGCAGCTCTAAGAAATACCGTGGAGAGGTCCCTGTACACTTCCCCAGATTCCTCTCAATGGCAACACCTTTCACAAGTATAGTATTGATATTGACAGGACATTGACATTGATACAATCCACTGACTTTTCAGTTTTAAATGCATTTGTGTGTGTGTGTAAGTGTGTGTGTGTGTGTGTGGGGGGGGTGTGGAATCGGTTCTTTGCAAATTTATTCCCCGTGTAGATTCATAGTCAAGATACAGAGGAGTTCCATCACAAGGATCCACAATATAGATCTTAAAAAAAACCTTTCATTTTGGAAATATTAAAACTATACCAAAGTAGACAGCGTAGTGTAATTGACCCCCACACCATCAGCCAATTTCAGTAATTCCCAATTTATGGCAAACCCGATTCCTCTGTAGCCTTGCTCACTCCCATAGTATTAGGCAGCAAATCACCTGCAAGCATCTCAGACTATAAGAGACAAAGACATCACTTTTAAGACGAATCACAACACTACCCTTAATGCTCTCTCCCCTGCCCCTAACCAATAGTAATCCCCAGAAGGGCTTCACAGGGAATGCATAGATAATGTAACTTCTCCTTCCCCAAGCTACAGCTTAGGAAAACACATCAGCCATTAATAAGTTGCTGAAGGATAACAGACAAGAGTAACAAGTTCTTTGGCTCCCAGACCCCAAAACCAATCCATCAGAAAAGGCTGTCGCTCTACCTTCAAAATAGAATCAGCATCCAGCCGCATGTCACCACCTCTGCTCCTGTCACTCCATTCCAGTCTCCACCGTCTTTCACCTGGGCTGCTGCAGAGCCTCCTCTGTGCTCTCCCTGCCTCCACCTCTGCCCTGCTACGCCTCATCTCTGCACTGAGGCAGAGGAATCTGTCAAGACGGAAGCCAGACAGCGCCCCTTCCCTGCCCGGCACCCTCCCAAGGGCTTCTCATCTCACACACCTGGACAATCGCCTCCACCCAGCCTCCTGTTACCTTTGGACTTCATCCACTGCCCTCACTCGGCTCCAGCCAGAGGCCAGTCTGCTGTGGCACAGACGGCCCAGCACCCTTCCACTGCAGGACCTTTGCTTATGCTCTTTTTTTGGACTGGAATACTCTTTCCCAGATGTCCACTGGAACTTATCCTCTTCTGGTCTCTGCTCTATTGTCATTGTGTAGCTGCTGTTTGCACCCCTGGATCCACTCTACACCTACTTCCACCCTGCTCCGTTTCCTGGATGCTGATTTAGGAAGGACTAAATCAATAACACCTTCACCCACTGGCTTCTACCAGGTTTGCCCTATGGAGGGCACCATAAGAAGGAGCAAGGTCAGGGGTTTATTCCCTGCACTCGCTCCCAGGTGACTGTTGGAGACTGGTGGTGGCCTTGTCAGGTGGCTTCCCTATATAGTTGCTGTCTTCTGTCATGTGTCCCCTGCCCCCTCCAGCCTCCAGATCATAGTGTCCTCACTCCACTCTTCCTGGTTTCTCCCTACCCTGCTCATATCGTGGGAAATAGTCCCTCTGCTAACTCTCCTCCCATGCCCCACTGCGGTGTGCCAGCTGCTCCCTGCTGGGGTGCTGACAAATGCAGTAATCTCGGTGAGCTTGTCCCTGGCAGTGTATAAAATTGCACCCTCCCACATGTCCACACCCTCTCTGTATTCTCTGCTTTATGTTCCTCAGCATTTTCCACCATCTACTGTTATACATATTGTACCTCTGTGTGTCGTTTATTATCGGTTTCCCCCAACTGGGACAGCTGTGGCCCATGGTCCAGGGTGTGCACTGCACAGTTCCAGAAGTCACTATTCACACAGACTGCAATGTGATAGGACAGTGGCACCTCCTAGAGTTGCATAGCAGGGTGGCGCTGTCCCCCATCAGAATAGAATCTCTGCCTTTTCCCCCACTGTTCTTTTTTTTTAATTAAAAAAATATTTTTATTTATTTTTAAGAGAGAAAGAGAGAGACAGAGAGAGATAGAGTGCATTCAGGGGAGGGGCAGAGAGAAAGAGGGAGACACAGAATCCGAAGCAGGCCCCAGGCTCAGAGCTGTCAGCACAGAGCCCGACACGGGGCTCGAACTCATGAACCATGAGATCATGACCTGAGCTGAAGTCAGACGCCTAACCTACTGAACCACCCTGGTGCCCGCCTCCACCATTCTATCTCAAGTGTTTAGAACAGTGCTTGGCACATAGTAGTTCTCACAAAACTATCATTAATGACTGTTAATTTCATCTACTTCCCATGAGAAGCCTAAGTACAAGCCTCCTTACAGGGTGGTGTCAGCAGGTCTTAGTGAGCCCATGATACAACTGTACCTTGCTATGTTTACCTCCTATACCACCTGCTGTAGGGTGTCCCCTTGGTGGCCCTCCCAGCTCTCCTGAGAATTGTCCTCAGCCAGATGGGAGCCCCCTTGCTTGGGAGATCCTGCCTTCCACACCTGGGAGGGTCTGCGGCCCATGACTGACACAGGTACAAAATCCTGCCCCTGACCTCATGGTGGGACCGGCTCAGCTCTGCACCCTTGCAGGGCCAGAATCAGGCTAGCCTCCCTGGAAAGATCACATCCCCACTTAGCTACCCCACCCCCCACGTGGACGTTAGCATCCTCTCTGGGAATCTGCCCTAAGATGCCTGTGTACTCTCCAAGCAAGGCATCCCATCCAGCCCGCAGCAGGCGCCCTCACTATTGTCAGTGAGTGAACAGATCCCAAGAGTTGGCTTCCCACCTCTGCCACTCAGCACCTGTATAACCTTGGCCAAGGCAGTCCCGATTTGGAGCCTCAGTTTCCCCAGAGGCCAGGTGGAGTAATCCCCTTCCCGGAGACGAATGGCCCTGCCTGCTGGGAGGGACACAGGCTAGATGGGTGTGGCACACCCTTGCCCTGCCCTGCTCAGCTCTCTCGCCCCTCCCTGAGTGTTACATCTTGTCTGGCCAGCTTACTTGTTAGCTCCTGGTGGGGTGGCTTTCTGTTTCCTGGCCTCTTTCCTCCAGGGGACAGGGCTCAGAGGCACTCTGTGGATGCTCTTTGCTTGATTGAAAGTGCTTTGGGAAACAGGAGGAACTTGGGGTAAGACAGCGATTAGAAGAGACCATTAGGTATTAATGCCACCCACCATCAGCGCGGCGGCCAGACTGGCTTCCTTCGAGTCTGCTGGGCTGGAGTTAATTAGCTTTTGGATTTCTTAGCTGTGGGGTGTCGCCTTAATCATCTGCCACCTGGCCCCAGCTCAGCCCTGGTGGGAGAGAGGGCTCCACAAGCATGAGCTGAGGGGAGGCCAGTCTTGCAGAACGAGAGCCCCTCAGGGCTGAAACTGTGCTCCCGAGACTGGCCTGCCCACCTGCTTGCCCCACTGGAGGGAACTGAGGCCTGAAGAGGCTGGGACCCTCAGCGTGTGGCAGAGCTGAGATCCAAGCTCGGGTTTCCTGTTTTACCATCTGGGGTTTTGTCCATTTCAGAATCCCTCCCTTCATTCCACAGATCCTTCTCCAGCACCTCCTCCGGGTGGGACACTGGGATTTCACGGGTGAGGAAACCAGAGCTGGTCCTTCTCCCCCGGGGCTGATACTACGGTAGCAGCCATCACCGGGCAAGCAAGCAGATACAGTGATAACGGCAAATGGTGAGAAAGGCCAGGAAGGAGACAATAGGGCAATGACAAGGACTACGTGAGTCACCCTACTCAGGGATGTCAGGGGACACCTCTCTGAAGAGTGACTTATATTCCCTAAGATGACAAGAAGCTTCTCTCTCTTAAATATAAAATATACATATATTTAAATGGGTTTTTTTTTTTTTGAAAGGGGAAACGTGGGTCAGAGAGAGAGAGAAGACAGCATCCCAAGAAGGCTCTGAACTGTCAGCACAGAGCCCAATGTGGGGCTCGAATTCATGAACTGAGAGATCATGACCTGACCGAAACCAGGCCGCCCGGGCCCCCCAAGAAGTTTCTCTTTCTAGGATGGCAGCTAATTTAACATACAGATGAAATAACAGCATGAGGATCCCATCATTTTGCAACCCCTAGTAGATTAATGGACCAGGCTCTGGGCCTCAGTGGCCACAAGCATCACAAAAAGGGAGCCCAGCAGTCACTAAGTGCCTCTAGACGGAAGAGCATAGCCTTGCCCTGAAACCGCCAGAAAACTGAACCGAAATCTGATCACGCCCTTAGCTCAAGACTATTCAGTGAAACACACCAAATGCAAGTCTCACAGGTCACATAGGTGATTTTAAGTTTTCTAGAAGGCACGCTGAAAAAGAGTAAAAAGACAGAGGTGGATTTAATTTTAGTAATAGATCCTATTTAACCCAACATATTATCATTTCAATATGCCGTCGATACAACAAATGATCCGTGAACTCTTTTCCATTCCTTTATGCGTACAGCACATCTCCACTTGGACAGGCCACGTTCAAGTGCCCAGCAGCCACGTGTGGCTGGCAGCTACTGTCCTGGGCACCGCAGCTCTGATCAACTACCAGTTTCTAGGAAATTCAGAAGACAGAGCAATGTGTGAAAACTGGTGCCCTGATGCAGTCCACAAAATCCACAAACTCTGATTTTCTGGAGAACTCTACAGAAAAAGCAATCTAGTTAGTTTTTTTTAATGTTTTATTCATTTTTGAGAAAGAGAGAGACAGCGTGAGCAGGGGAGGGTCAGAGAGAAAGAAGATACAGAATCTGAAGACAGGCTCCAGGCTCTGAGCTGTCAGCACAGAGTCCAATGCGGAGCTCAAACCCATGAACTGCGAGATCATGACCTGAGCTGAAGTCAGATGCTTAACCGACAGAGCCACCCATGTGCCCCCCAGCATCTTTTTAAAATACATTTTAAAGGGGAAAATTAATAGGGAGAAAACCCATAAATGAATAGTCTTTGGAGACATACCTATCAACCAATCATACTGTGTGAATCTTATCTGTAAAACATTTTATAGTGATTATGAAATAATTGGACCTCTGAGCACTGAAGATCTGGTGCTACTGGGAAGTTATTTGTCCTGCGTGTGATCATGGTATTGTGGTTATTTATTCTTTTAGAGAGTTACTGCCTTTTTGGGAGACATACTGAAATATTTATGAAGGCACTTTGAAATACTATGGAGTCTGGAATTTGCCTCAGCATAGTATGGGAGGGGACAGAGTGAAGGGGGGTGGGTTGGAAGGAAACAGGACTGATACTGGGGGTGCTGGGTGGAGGAGACATGGGTCTTATCACACTATTCTGCCTACTTGTATATGTTTGACATTTTCCAAAAGTAAAAAAAAAGTTTTTAAATTTTTTTCATGTTTTTATTTTTGAGAAAGAGAGAGGCAGTGCACGAGCAGGGGAGGGGCAGAGAGAGAGGGAGACACAGAATCCAAAGCAGGCTGCAGACTCCAAGTCATCCGTACAGAGCCTGATGCAGGACTCTAACACTTGAACCACAAGATCATGACCTGAGCCGAAGTTGGACGCTCAACCGACTGAGACGCCCTAGTGCCCCTCTAAGTAAAAAATAAAAAACTTTAAGGAAGTGGATGATACTGGAAAAGGCTGCAGATAGCAGAGGACTCAAAACCACAGATTCCACCGGGACAGGGATGTCTGCCTCATTCCCCAGCGTTTCCTAGCATCTCCCGTGAAGGTGACGCAGGGAAGGCACTTAGTACATTTGTCTCTTGCGGTTACTTCTGTCCTGAGGCCTCTTCGGGCATGTCCCACTGGAGGCGCACGGTCAAGTCACTCTATCTTTAATCATAATTCTTCTCTTTGTAGTTACATCAAGTGAAGGTTTTTTTTTTTAAGTTGATTTATTGGGGAGGGGGGGAGAGACCCAGTGAGAGAGGGGCAGAGAGACAGGGAGAGAGAGAATCTCAACCTTCACTCCCATCTCCCCCCACCTTACACATCTCCACCTATGGCATAACCGGGGCAAGGGCTGTATTTCCACTGTAGCTCCGCCTTGTTAGCTATTCAGAGGAGAGACCTTTGAGGCTGAGGTGGTTTTTGCTGTCATGAGTCCTCTTGACCCTACTGCTGGCAGGCTGACTGAAATGCCTGGAGGAGCGAGGCCAGGTGTAGGGTAGAGCAGCGGGAGCTGGAGAGAACTTGACGGGTTCTGCTGCCAGGTTCTAGCAACTGGCACCATGAAGCTCAGGCACCAGATCCCCTTAATTTTCATGAGAACCCCCAAATTAAGAATTTCATGTTAAGTGTTCTTATTGTGAAAATACTCTAAACGTAGATCAATGGGATGAATTCATCGCATAGGCCGTCAGCGGGGAAGCCCTGGCCTGCCCCCTACACTGTGCGCTCTCCTCTCTGTGTGGCCTGTCTCTCTGCCTCTCCCATAAGATTATGAGTTGTAAGAAGCCCAAGACCATGATTCTCTTGTTTACAGCTGAATCCCACACACCTCCGTCACTCCCTGGCATGCAGCAGAGTTCAATACCTGCGTGGGTGGACAGACAGATGGATGGAGGGACCAACAGATGGGGCGGAGGTCACACCATCCATGGAGGATGACAGTGCAAAGATAGGAATTAGTACCACGCCAGGCAGAGGGAGGGAGAGAGAGAAGAGAGGTGATCTGGCTTCTCAGCTTGGATGTGGCCACACCATTAGGCATTAGCAAGCTCTTCTGCCCACGTCCACAAGAGCCAGAGCAGTCCCCTGTCAGAGCTGCCAGATTCTATTCTTGGAACAGTGCTTCCAGAACACTCATTCCACCCAGGGTGAGGGACCTGCTCCACACAACTCACTGCCTGCCTGTGGTTACTTAGAGCCGAGGGCTGAAGGCTACGGCTCCCATGCTTTCGTCTGTGCCTGGCGTCCGAGCACCTCTGTGCCCCCAGCTGCAGCGGGGAAGCAGCCTGCCTGGCGCCCTGCTGGTCTCAGGGCGTAGGAGTCATGGCTGCCAGGCTAGGATGGGGCAAGGAGGGGGGACTTCCTTGGCCGGCCCCCTCCCTTTGCTTCCTCGCTGGCTTCCTAGCTGGAGCTTCTCCGCCCCTGCTCCACCGCCCACTTGGCCCTGAGGACACAGAAAGACTCATCAGTTGCTATAACAACACCTACCACCTTCCTCTGCGCTTAACCAGGCTATTTAGTCCCTGTCGGGTAACAGACCTGCCTGTACAGTGATCGGTCCCCCTAAAGTGGCCAGCCACTGGCCTGGCCTTTGGCCTCAGAGGTGCGTCTGAGGGAATTACTACTATCACTATTAGCAGTGGCGTTGTTGTTTCTGGTTCCCAGTTATGGAGTGCTTGCTGTGTGCCATCCTCATGATGAAATCTGTACAAGCACTATCTCACTTAATCCCTCAGTGACCCTATGAGATGGAGAACACGGCTTTCAGCCTGTGGCCGAGGAGAAAGCTGGCATGGTCTAATAAGAGCAGGGACCCTGCAACCAGACTGCCAAGGTTCAAATCCTGGCCGCCAGATGCTACCTGTGTGGGCAAACCACTGCTTCGTGATTCCGTGTCCCCACCTGTAAAACACAGATATTTATACTGCCCGGAGCAGTGTCTGTCATGTTGCAAGTGTTTGTCTTGGTTACCGTGGAAGGAGACCCTGAGATGAGGCATGAGCAGAAATAGTTTGTTTGGCAAGCTCAGAGGTAGGGAGTAGGGAGGGAGCAGAAAAAGGAGGCACCCAGGAAAGTGTGCTCTGTTAAGTTACCAGTATGGAGAGCTGAACATGAAGCCTGTTTAGAGCCAGCATAGACACTCCCCCCCCCACCGAGTTACCCCATCTGAAAAGTGGTGGAGTTGGGGTTTATCCACTAATTTCACCAGCCGTAGATTGAGCATTGCTCCTGGTGGGTGTGAGCTTCCCAGCATGTCGGTCCTACGTTATGGGCTCTGCGAAGTCACGCTGGCATCTGGAGAGAGCTAGCAGGCGGCTGACGCAGGTGCCGGAAGTGGGGAGCTGGGCTGGACATGCACTGACAGCACCCGGCAGGATCTGCTACCAAGCTAATAAATACTTGTTGAGTGAAGGAACAAAAGAAACGTTGGAAGGCAGAACAGGCCCCCAAAGATGTCAGTGGCCTAATCCCAAGGACATGTGAATATGTTACATGACGTGGAAAAAGGACTTTGCAGAGGTAGTTAAACATACAGATCTGAAAACAGGGAGATTATCTGGTGGACCCGATCTAATTACATGAGCTATTAAAAGCAGGAATTTTCTAGAGCTGGAGTAAGAAGGAAGCAGCAGAAGGAGCCGCTGGAGAGATCCAAAGCATGGGAGAGACGGGACCAGTCTGAGAAGGAGAGCTGGCAGTCCTTGGGAGCAGAGGCTGGCTCCCAGCTGACAGCTGGCAAGGATTCAGGGACCTCAGTCCTGCAGCCGCACGATCTGGATCCTCCTGCACCCACCTCCACCCCGAAGTGGGCTCTCTCCCCGAGCCTCCAGGTAAGGGCCCTGGCTGGCCAGCACCTCTCCCGTACCCTTGTGAGACTCCAAGCACAGTGCCCCGCTGAGCTCCTTGGACTTCTGAGCTACAGTCTGTGAGACAACAAAGTGTTGTTTTAAGCCACTGAGCTGTAGTAATTCATTATATCCGCGCTGGGAAATGAATACACAAACTGAGGCTCAGAATGGGCCAGAAACTTGCTCAATACCACGCAGCCAGAAAGTGAGCTGAAAGGTGAACACAGGTCCCTGTGTATCTTCAACACCCGGGTCCCTGACCTCTGGGTAGGGCTGCCTCCCGCTCCTTCAGGGGCAGGAGAAGAGAGGGAATCCCTGAGAAAGGCTGTGGAAAGGAGGAGAGTAGGAGCACAGAGTCTAAGTTGGACATGTTTGGTTTGAAGTCTGCTCTGCATCAAATTATTTGGGTCACTATGGGCAAAATCACATTAGTTCTCTAAGCCTTGACTTCCTCCTCTGTAAAATGTAGGGCATAATACCCCCTCCCTGGTGGAGGGTACTGTGAGGATTACATGAGATTGGGTTTATGAAGGGCTATTTATGATGCCAGGCACATGTCAAGTGCTCGGCAAAATTTGCCTATCCCGGTCATATAGTCAGCATCCATTTTGCCTCCAGTGTCACAGTGGTACCCCAAAGCACACAGCCACTCCCTGAGGTTAGTGCCACTGTGCCCTTTTTGCAGATGAGGCAACGAGGCTTATGGAGATGAAGGGACTTGTCCAAAGTCATACAGATGGTGTCATAGCTGGGGACTTAAACCCAGCTCAGTCATATCCCTGGGTCCTGTGTCTCTGTCCGGCCCTCCCCAGCAGTCCTGGAGTTTGTGCTGAGGACTTTTACCAGTGAGCCTGGGGAATTCATCAGAGCCTTCCTCTCTGTGCCCTGATGCTAGTCATGCCAATTCCAGATGCTCAAAGAAAGCTTTCTCCTTTGGGTTTCATTTTGGTCTGGCTGTGTGATGCCTGCTCCATACCCTGATGCCAGAAAGGGAACCCCCCCCTTCCCTGGCTTCGTTAAACAAATGCAGGGGCCTTGGCTGTATAGATCCTGTCTTGGGCTCTGGGACACGTAGCTCAAACAGCCCTGAGCCCAGCCCTTGAAGATCACCTGATGAGGAAGACAGACCTGTGAATAACCACAGCACAGCGTGCCCAGCTTATAAACCAGCTCTGGGGAGGGTGATGGTGATGGTAATAATAAGACACTATATGGATATTGTTTTCATATTAGCCTAGTGGGAAGATAACAGACATTCAAAGAGGAACAAGGTGACTCCAGAGCATTGCATGTTGGTGAGATGTGGTAAAGAGAAAAAACAAGACAGGGAACAAAGACAGGAATGGTGAGGGAGTGGTGTTAAAGTGTAGACTGTTTCTTTAAAAGGCCTGACACAGAACGTGTGTGAATGAGGTCCCAAAAGAAGGGACACAGCTAGCTATAGAGATACCTGAAGAAAAGTCCCCCAAGCAGAGGCAACAGCCAGAGCAAAGGCTCAAGAGTGCCCAGGTGAGTGGAAGAGTACCTGGTACATTCCAGAAACAGAGGACACCAGAGTGGCAGGAACAACAGAAGGGGGAGAGAATAAGTGAGGTCAGCTCATGTAGGGTCCTAACGGCCATCAAGGACTTCAGTATTTACTCTGTGATGGGGAGTTGGTAGAGGGCTCTGAGCAGGGGAGAGACCCTGGCAGAGTTAGCAGGACTCCAGTGTTGTGTTCAAGATGGGTGGGGAGTGGGACACAATAGCAAAAACAAGGAAGCCTGTTAGGATGTCACTGCAGAGTAATCCAGAGGAGAGGCGATGGAGGCTTGAGCCACATGGTAATGTCGACAAGGGGTTGGATGCTGGAATCAGTGCAGAGTGATCTCAGATATTTATTGCTAGGCAGACAAATCGAACTGTAATATATAGTGTCTTGGGTCACATTTCCCCAGAAGCAGACCTTAAGAGAGAGAAGTGAATGTAAATAGTTTTTCCCAGAAAGCATTGGTAGGGGAGAGGAAAGTGAGATGAGAAAGCGGGGAGGGGGAGCCAACAAAGGGTGTGCTACTGAACAAATTAATTTTTCAGTAACTGAGCCTCAATCCCTCTGAAGAGCTCTGGGAGACAGTGTTGAATGCACCTCAGCGATCCCAGTAGAAAGGCAAGAAGATGGCGCATTTATATATGGACTCCTGCTAGTCATTGGTTGAGGTCAGTTTTTAGAGGGAGGGATTAAGTTCCTGGCACTACAGTCTTCTGCCCTGGTGCAGGCTAGAGGACTCCTGTGACCAAAAAAACCTGTAGGCAAGAAACCTCAGGTACTTGGAGTTGGAAGCTGAGTCAATGTATACAGCAAGCACACGGAGTATGGGCAGGACATCAGCAGTGCCTGTTTGACCTGTAATTTCTGCTTTTGAAAAGGAACATCTATAGAATAGCCCTGAAAGGATAGCTAAGATGCTGGTGACATTGGGATATTTAGAGTCAAGATGATGATGTACTCTTTACCATATAACTTCCTGTATGCTGTTAATCTTTTTACTGTGTTCATTTGAACTTATGAAATTAGAAAAAGTAATAATGGAAATTTCACTTTCATCCATGAAAAAGGCAACAGCCAGAGGGAAAGAAGGGACACACACAAGTGAAGCATCATGTTCACCCTGATGTTCAGCCTGGAGGTACTTTCCAGATCACAATGTAGGATGGTGGCAGAGAGCAGTTTGAATCTGCTGAAGTTGTTGATGCCAGCAGGGCAAAGTACCAGAGGAAAGGGAGTTATGCAGGGGACGATGACAGGGGGAGAAGAAGTCCATGTGGGAGTTTCTGATAGGTTCTTGGCCAAAGCCGGAGTGCACACCTACAGGAAGACCCTGCAAAGCCCAGCAGAGAGTGAATGCTGTCACTAAAGGTTGAATGAAGACACTGGTGGTCACCTGATGGAGTTCCATAGCAGTCACAGTGGACAGACCTCACCAAATGTCTTGGACATTCACCTGATAGCTCAGAAAGGCCACACCTAAAGAGTAAAGATCAAGCCGTAGGCCTGTGTCTTAGTACAAAAGACAAAAAGACATCCACGTAAATGGTGAGCAAAAGAAAGCTGGTGTTACTGTGTAAATATCAGACAAAACTGACTTTAAGACAAGGAGAACTATAAGAGATAAAGACTACCTTTTCATAAGGCTAAGAGAGTCAATTCAATCCTAAATGTATATGCACTTATTAACAGAATTTCATAATAAATAAAGCAAAACCCCACAGTGTGAGGGAAAAATAGACAAATCTACCATCATGTTTGGCAATGTAATATCTCTCAGTAACTGAAGAAAAAATAGACAAAATCAGTAAGCCAAAGAAACTTTGAACACTGTCAATCATCTTGATCTAATAAATATTTTAAGAGAAATACCCTCTAATAATTGCAGAATATCTTTATTTCAAATACATGAACCATGCAGTAATATGTAGCATAAACTAGGCCATAAGAGTGGTCTCAATAAAATTCAAAATTTGATAAATTTTAAAAGACTGAAATCATATAAAGTGTATACTCTGCCTACACTAGAATGAAATTAGAAAATCATATAACTGTATACACCTATAGAAACGGATACAGGGGACAACTGGGGGCTCAGTCAGTTAGGCAACCAACTCCTGGTTTCAGCTCAGGTCATGATCTCATAGTTCATGAGATCAAGCCCCAAATCTGACTTGACTCTGGCAGCACAGAGCCTGCTTGGGATTCTCTCTCTCCCTTGATCTCTGCCCCTCCCCCACTAGTGCTCTCCCTCTCTCTCTCAAAATAAATAAACTTTTTTTTAAAGGAGAAAGATGTCAAATCAACAGCCTAACTTTAATTAATAACCCTAAGAAACCAGAGAAAGAGGAGCAAATTGAGCTAAAAGTGAGCAAAAGGAAAGATTATGGTGGAAATTAATGAGAGTACAGAAAAACAATAGAGAAAATTAATACAACCAAAAGCTGTTTGCTTGAAGAGATAAACAAAATTGAGAAACATTTGAATAGATCACCAGGAAAGGAAGAGAAGACTCAAATTACTAAAATCAGGATAATAAGAGGAGACATTACCAACTATACAGAAATAAAAATTATAAAGGTCCAATATTACCTTAATATCTAAAACAGGAAAAAGACATAAGAAAACCACAGACCAACATGCTTTGTTTATATATATATATAAACAGTTACATATAGACAATATCCTTTGTGAATATGGATGCAAAGTCCTCAACAAAATACTAATAAGCTGAATCCATGAATGTATAGGAAGGATTATACACTATAACAAAATGAGATTTATCCCAGAAAGGCAAGGTTAGTTCACCATCCAAAAGTCAAGTGATCATATCAATAGAATAATAAACAAAAATCACTTGCACATCTCAATAGTTGTAGAAAAAAAGCATTAGACAAAACCCAATGCCTTTGCACAATAAAAGAATCTCAACCCACTAGGAATAGAAATATATAATAGAACATTCTCAACTTGATGAAAGACATCTATGAAAAAGCTACTGCTACTTACTGGTTAATGACTGAAAGCTTTCCCTCTAAGATAATGAATGAGACAAGGGTATCTGTTCTAATCCTAAGGAATGAACACCAGAAAGAAGAAGGAGGAGAAGGGGAAGAAGGGAAAGAGGAAGAGGAGAAAGAAGAAGAAATCACAAATAAAGAAGGGAGAAAGGAAAGAAAGAAGAGTGGAACTATTGGGCTAATAACTGAGTATAGGAAGGTTGCAGGATACAAGATAAATGTGCAAAAATCAACTCTATTTCTATGTACGAGAAATGCATAATCCAAAAAATGAGATTAGGGCCAAGATGGCAGAACAGCATGGAAGATTTTTTGTCTCTGGTCCCTGAAATGCAGCCAGATCAACACTAAACCATCCAGCACACCTAGAAAACTGACCTGAGGATTAACACAACAATCTGCACAGCCTGAACCACCGAACTCGGCAGGTAGGCAGCATGGAGAGGTGAACTGGGGGAGAGAGAAGCTGTGGAGAGCAGGCTGCTGTTTTTGCTTGAGTAGAGAGGATGGAGATGGGGGGAGAGTATGAGAAAAGTACACCCCCCCCACCAAAGCAGCTGGAGAGAAAGTAGAGAAGTGGAAACAGCCTCAGGGACTGAACAAAAAAGGTTAGAAAGGAGCCCATTATGACTCTACAAACAAGGGGAGCACAGAGTCTGAAACTCTGAAGCTCAATGTCTGGCAATGATCTGGTGGGAAGGGCCACTCCCCATGAGTAGAAAGCAAGATCCTTGGGGTCCTCAGGCCCAGGAGGAGAGGCAGTTCCCCTGCTGGGAGGACATTTGGTAGAGGCAGTGCGATTCCCCCCACAGGCAAAGGTGCCAGCAGACCTCGGAGAACAGCCACATTCGCTGGTGCTGGAACAAGGACGTTAAGGGTGAAGCCTGGCACCAGATGTGTGTTGTGATTTCCCATAATCCCTGAAAAGCTGCTGCTACATGATTGCATGAACTTTTTCAGAGGTGGGCTGGTACCCAGCCCCAGGCTCTGGGCATCACCAGCAGCAGCACAGTCTCCCAAATGTTCCTGGGGGAGGGCCGGCACCCCCAGAAGTTCTGAGTGGGTCAAAGCCACAGTCCCTTAGAAGTGAGCGGTTAGGAAACACAGCCAGTTGAGATAAAACTTAGGAGGGAGGTGTTGCCTGGCAGCCTGACAGCTTGGTCACAGACAATGTAGAAGCAGAGAGTGGACAGAAGCAGGAGACAAAGGAGGGGTTCTTGATTGCCACTTGTGGAGAGCACAGAGTTCCAATACTAGAGACCGGCTTGTTGGGTGATGCCATTTTCACCCCTCCCGTGCATGCACATACATGCCTACATGCACCACAGCAATCCACCCCATTAAGCTAAGCAGAGCCATCTACTGGAGAATGGAGCCATTACACTAAACCCCACCCAAATGGGCCAATAGTGCTCTTGACCAACACAAGTCTCTCTGCCTGCTTAGTTTACAGACTATAAAGTGCTTCATAACTTGTCTTCTACAGGAAACCAGATGTAATTTCAATCATACTCCATTCTTTTCACTAGTCCTTTTATTCATTTCTTTTTCTTTTCTTTCCTTATTCTTGAATACAGAAAGAAAAAATATCTATTTTTATTTTCCTTTTTTATTAAAAAGATTTTTTAAAAATATTTTTCTACTATATTTTTTACTTTTGTAAATTTTTAAAATTCTATTTTACTTTCATCATTTCATTTTATTCTATTTATTTTTTCAAATTTTCAAATGTTTTCCTTTTTTCTTTTCTTTTTTTTTCTTCTTTTCTTATCTTTACCTTTTTTCTCTAATCTATTAAGCTTCTTTCAACAACCAGATGAAAATGCACATAGGATCTAGCATCCTTTATTTTATTTCCTTGTATTGTTTTTGTTTTTTTTACTTTAGTAATTCCTATTTTTCCTCCAAAATGACAAAACAAAGGAATTCACTCCAAAGAAAGTACAGGATGAAATGACAGCCAGGCAGTTAGTTAACACAGAAACAAGCATGATGTCTGAACCAGAATTTAGAATCCTGATAAGTAGAATACTAGCTGGGGTTTAAAATAGATTAGAATCCCTTTCTGTGGAGATAAAAAAAAGTAAAACTTCTCAGGATAAAATAAAAAATGCTATAATTGAGCTGCAATCTCGAATAGATGCCATGGCAACAAGGATGGATGAGGCACAGCAGCAAATCAGTGATATGGAGGACAAATTTATGGAGAATAATGAAGTAGAAAAATGAGGGAGACTAAGACAAAAGAGCACAAAATACAAATTAGAGAACTCAGTGACTCATTACAAAGGAATAACATCAGAATCATAGAGGTCCCAGAAGATGAAGAGAGAGAATAAGAGGTAGAAAATTTATGTGAGCAAATCATAGCAGAAAACTTTCCTAACCTGGGGAGAGACACAGACATCAAAATCCAGAAAGCACAGGGGACTCCTAATAGATTCAACAAAAACCGACCATCAACAAGGCATATCATAGTCAAATTCACAAAATACTCAGGCAAGGAAAGAATCACGAATGCAGCAAGAGACAAAAAATCCTTAACATACAAGGGAAGACAGATTATGTTTGCAGCAGACCTATCCACAGAAACTTGGCAGGCCAGAAAGGAGTGGCAGGATATATCCAATGTGCTGAATTGGAAAAATAGGCAGCCAAGAATTCTTCATCCAGCAAGGCTGTCATTCAAAATCGGAGAGATAAAAAGTTTCCCAGACAATCAAAGTTAAAGGAGTTCGTGACCACTAAACCAGCCCTGCAAGAAATTTTAAGAGGGACTCTCTGAGGGGAGAAAAGATGGGAAAACAACAACAACAAAAAGGCCAAAAGCAACAAAGA
Organism: Suricata suricatta; assembly: GCF_006229205.1. Classification (NCBI taxonomy): domain Eukaryota; kingdom Metazoa; phylum Chordata; class Mammalia; order Carnivora; family Herpestidae; genus Suricata; species Suricata suricatta. The sequence goes on from NC_043711.1 coordinate 51,460,195, forward strand.
CTTGAAAGGACAAGAGAACACTACCAAAAACTACAACTCTACAGGCAACATAATGGCAATAAATTTATATCTTTCAGTACTCACTCTAAATGTCAGTGGTCTATACACCCCAATCAAAAGACACAAGATAACAGAATGGATAAGAAAACAAGATTAATCTATATTCTGTTTACAAGAGTCTAATTTTAGACCTAAAATCACCTTCAAATTGAAAATAAGGGGATGGAGAACCATGTATCATGCTAATATTCAACAAAAGAAAGCCAGAGTAGCCATACTTATATCAGACAATCTAGATTTTAAAATAAAGACTGTAGGAGCGGAGCCGCTTCCTGCTCTCCAGCGCTGCCGCGGGCTCCCCGGGGGAGCGCTGGCGAGGCGCAGACGGTGGGCACTGGGCATCTCTGGCCTGCGGCCCTCGCTCTCAGGCAGTGGTGGCGACGGCGTGGACCCACGGACCTGGAAGCACAGCATTCTAAAATAAACCCATCAGAATGACATCTCCTCAGGTTACCTTTGAAATAAGAGGAACTCTTACCAGGAGAAGTTTTTGCCATATGTGGAAGCTGTGATGCTTTGGGAAACTGGAGTCCTCAAAATGCTGTGGCTCTACTTCCCAAAAATGAGACCAGTGAAAGTTTCAGATCAGCCATTCTAATCTGAAGTAAAACCTCATGACTTTCTGAATTCGTTTCTAAAACACAGCTCTGCTCTGGATGCTTGAGCTGCCCTGTCACCTGTCTGAAGTCCCTTTCAGCCAACCTGGTCAAAGTTATGTGAACAGATAACACTTAGCTACATAACTTCAAGGGACCAGCCACGTTTGCCTTATTGAAGAAAATTGAAATCATGTTATGGAAAGCAACCATCGTCCTCACTAGAGGAGTATCAGTTCAGTACCGCTACTTCAAAGGGTTTTTTTTAGAACCAAAGACTATCGGTGGTCCATGCCAAGTCATAGTTTACAAGTGGGAGACTCATCTACAACCACAATCAATAACCCCTTTAGAAAATGAAATGACTATTGACGATGGACAGTTTGGAATTCACAATAGTGTTGAAACCCTGGATTCTGGATGGCTAACATGTCAGACTGAAATAAGATTATGTTTGCATTATTCTGAAAAATCTCCTGTCTCGATAACAAAGAAAAAATTAAAGAAATCTAGACTTAGGGTAAAGTTGACACTGGAGGGCTTGGAAGAAGATGATGATGATAGGGTGTCTCCCACCGTTCTTCACAAGATGTCCAACAGCCTGGAGATTTCCTTAATAAGCGACCATGAATTCAAGTGCAGGCATTCATAGCCAGAGTGTGGGTATGGCTTACAGCCTGGTCGTTGGACAGAGTACAGCATACAGACAATGGAGCCAGATAACCTGGAACTAATATTTGATTTTTTTTGAGGAAGATCTCAGTGAACACGTTGGTTCAGGGTGATGCCCTTCCTGAACACGTGAGGACAGCATGTCTCTTATCGTCCACCATTGCTGAGAGTGGGAAGAGTGCTGGAATTCTCACTCTTCCCATCATGAGCAGAAATTCCAGAAAAACAATAGGCAAAGTGAGAATTGACTATATAATTATTAAGCCATTACCAGGATACAGTTGTGACATGAAATCTTCATTTTCCAAGTATTGGAAGCCAAGAATACCATTGGATGTTGGACATCGTGGTGCAGGGAATTTTACAACAACTGCTCAACTTGCTAAAGTTCAAGAAAATGCTATTGCTTCTTTAAGAAACGCTGCTAGTCATGGGGAAGCCTTTGTAGAATTTGATGTGCAGCTTTCAAAAGATTTTGTGCCTGTGGTGTATCATGATCTCACCTGTTGTTTGACAATGAAAAAGAAATTTGATGCTGATCCAGTTGAATTATTTGAAATTCCAGTAAAGGAATTAACATTTGACCAACTCCAGTTGTTAAAGCTTGCTCATGTGACTGCACTTAAATCTAAAGATCTGAAGGAATCTGTGATTGAGGAAGAAAATTATTTTTCTGAAAATCAGCCATTTCCTTCTCTAAAGATGGTTTTAGAGTCTTTGCCAGAAGATGCAGGGTTTAACATAGAAATAAAATGGATCTGCCAACAAAGGGATGGAATGTGGGATGGTAATTTATCAATGTAGTTTGACATGAATCTGTTTTTGGATATAATTTTAAAAACTGTGTTAGAAAATACTGAAAAAAGGAAATAGTGTTTTCTTCATTTGATGCAGATATTTGCACAATGGTTCAGCAAAAGCAGAACAAATACCCCATATTATTTTTGACTCAAGGAAAATCAGATATTTACCCTGAACTCATGGACCTCAGATTCCGGACAACTTCCATTGCAATGAGCTTTTCACAGTTTGAAAACCTACTGGGGATAAATGTACATACTGAAGACCTGCTCAGAAACTCATCCCATATTCAAGAGGCAAAAGCTAAGGGACTAGTCATATTCTGCTGGGGTGATGACACCAACGATCCCGAAAACAGAAAGAAATTGAAGGAGTTTGGAGTTAATGGTCTAACTTATGATAGGATATATGATTGGATGCCTGAACAGCCAAATATATTCCAAGTGGAGCAGTTGGAACGTCTGAAGCAAGAATTGCCAGAGCTTAAGAGTTGTTTGTGTCCCACAGTTAGCCACTTTGTCCCTTCATCTTTGTTTGGGGACCCTGATATCCATGTGGATGCCAATGGCATTGATAACTTGGAGAGCGCTTAATTTTTACTGGGCAGAGGCCATGTGGGGGCACACACCACTTTGTGGGGATCCACCTTTCATCACTGAGCATTGTTTATCTCTGCCTTCTAGGTTTCTCAGTCCAATGAAGCAATAGTGAAGTATTTTACTATTTCACTACAATTCTTGCTAGAATTTCAAGTATGCTATTTAAAATCATTTGGCCAGGTGTAATTGCCAGTCAGTCTCTTTACAATGAGAAAATTTACTGGTTGGCAAACATTTTAAGCTAAATATGTAAACGTATAATTTTAAATGAATGTCCTTTAATGGCAGACTGCTTAGAAATTAACTATATAAATACCTTATATTTACAGATCTTAGAGCTTTCATTTGATCAGGTCTGAAATATTTAGCACTTGAGGAACATGACTATGCATAATCATATCTGACCATGGAAAAATAAGTACCTCAAATGCATGCATTTGCACTGGTGATTCCAACTGCACAAATCTTTGTCCCATCTATGTATATATGTATTTTTTACATGAGTTGACATGCACACCGTCTGCATTCAGTATGAACCTGAGGCTGCTGCCATTCTCCCACTTAACCAAACCAATGCCTATGTACACAGCCTGGAGGTGATCCTTGAGAACTTGTTTCATAAGTCTTTAAAAAGTTGTTTTGCATAAATGTTAAAGTTTCAAAATGCTGCAGGGTAATTTAATGTATAAAATATTAGAAGTATGTACTGTATACTTATAGAGTAGATCATAATGTGTAAATTTTATTCCATGCATGCTTTAGGTTTTAAGCATGAAATTGTACACGTTTACTATAAGTCCTTTCATCTGTGGTGCTAGGTGAGTGTGAGAAGGTGTCAAGGACTGAAAATATTTTGTTTACTAAAAAAACAAACAAAAAACTTGTTTGTAGGCATTTTAAATATGCTTATTTTCAGTGTCTCTCACTACCTATTGCACACCGTTGCTCCGTGGGTTTGGTGTGTGTGTGTGTGTGTGTTGTACAGTAGTTAGATCTCCATGCAGAAAAATAAATGTCCTGAATTCTCGCAGTGGTATTTTTTATTGGTTAATGTATATCAGGCATGTAATTTATTTAGGAATGTAGAAGATCCTGCTAAATGTGTATGTGTGTTTTTAGGATTATAACAAGGTGTCTGTAGAAGCAGATTGTTTTGGCATCACTGTAATGTAAGAATGAATGTTAAATAAAATATACAGATTTATTTTCTTCCCTAAAAAAAATAAAATAAAATAAAGACTGTAACCAGTGGTGAAGAAGTGCATTAGATCATAATTAAGGGGTCTATCTACCAAAAAGGCCTAACAATTGTAAATATTTATGCTCCAAACATGCTGGCACTGAAATATATAAATCAATTAATCACAAACATAAACTCATTGATAATAATACCATAATAGTGGGGGACTCCAATACCCCACTTACAGCAATGGACAGACCACTGAAACAGAAAATCAACAAGGACACAATGGCTTTGAATGACACACTAAACCAGATGGACTTAACAGATATATTCATAACATTTCATCCTAAAGGAACAGAATACACATTCTTCTCCAGTGCACATGGAACATTCTCCAGAACAGATCACATATTGGGACACAAATCAGTCCTCAACAAGTACAAAAAGATGGAGAACATACCATGCATATTTTCAGACCATAACACTATGAAACTCAAAAACAATCACAAGAAAAAATTTGGAAAGGTAACAAATACTTGGAGACTAAAGAACATCCTACTAAATAATGAATGGGCTAATCAAGACATTAAAGAGGATATTAAAAAGTACACGGAAGCCAATGAAAATGATAACACCGCAGCCCAAAACCTCTGGGACACAGCAAAGGCAGTCATAAGAGGGAAGCAATCCTGGCCTTCCTAAAGAAGGAGGAAAGGTCTCAGATATACAGCCTAACCTTACACCTCAAAGAGCTGGAAAAAGAACAGGAAATAAAATATAAAACCAGCAGAATACAGGAAATAATAAAGATTAGAGCATAAATTAATGCTATTGAAACAAACAAACAAAAAACCCCAGTAGAACAGATCAATGAAACCAGAAGCTAGTTCTTTGAAAGAATCAACAAAATTGACAAAATTAACAAAACCCGTAGCCAGTTTGATCAAAAAGGGATTGAAGGATCATACCTCAAGATCATAAAAGCTATATATGAAAGATCCAACATTAATATCATCCCCAATGGGGAAAAACTGAGAGCTTTCCCCCTAAGGTCAGGAGCATGACAGGGATGTCCACTCTCATCACTGTTATTCAACATAGTCTTGGAAGCCTTAGCCTCAGCAATCAGACAACACAAAGGAATGAAAGGCATACAAATCTCCCAGGAGGAAGTCAAACTTTCACTCTTCACAGATGACATGATACTCTATATGGAAAACCCAAAAGATTCCACTAAAAACCTGCTAGAACTGATCCATGACTTCAGAAAGCTGCAGAATATAAAATCAATACACAGAAATCGGTTGAATTCGTATATACCAATAATTAAACAACACAAAGAGAAATCAAGGAATCGATCCCATTTACAATTGCACCAAAACCCATAAAATACCTAGGAATAAATCTAACCAAAGAGGTGAAAAAGGGTCAGTATTGAGGCTTTGGGATTGCAAACTGAAAACTATGGAAAGCTTATGAAAGAAATTGAAGAAGACACCAAAAAGTGGAAAAATATTCCATGCTCCTGGATTGGAAGAACAAGCATTGTTAAAATGTCGATACTACCCAAAGCAATCTACGTATTTGATGCAATCCCTATCAAAATAACACCACCATTCTTCACAGAGCTAGAACAAACAATCTTAAAATTTGTATGGAAACAGAAAACACCTCAGATAGCCAAAGCAATCTTGAAAAAAAAACCACAGCTGGAGGCATCACAATCCCGGACTTCAAGACATATTACAAAGCTGCAGTCATCAAGACAGTATGGTACTGGCACAAAAACAGACACTAAGATCAATGGAACAGAAGAGAGAACCCAGAAATGGACCCACAAAAATATGGCCAACAATCTTTGACAAAGCAGGAAAGAATATCCAATGGAATAAAGACAGTCTCTTCAGCAAGTGGTGCTGGGAAAACTGGACAGCAACATGCAAAAAAAAAATGAACCTGGACCACTTACTTATACCATACACATAAATAAACTCAAAATGGATGAAAGACCTAAATGTAAAACAGGAAGCCATCAAATTCCTCGAAGAGAAAGCGGGCAGAAACCATTTTGACCTCAGCTACAGCAACTTCTTACTCAACATATCTTCAGAGGCAAGGGAAACAAAAGCAAAAATGAACTATTAGTACCTCATGAAAATGAAAAGCTTCTGCACAGCAAAGAAAACAATCAGCAAAACTAAAAGGCAACCATGGAATGGGAGAAGATATTTGCAAATGACATATCAGATAACAGGTTAGTATCCAAAATCTATAAAGAACTTATCAAACTCAATACCCAAAAAACAAATAATCCAATGAAGAAATGGGCAAAAGAGATGAATCAATACTATGAATAGATACTTCTCCAAATAAGACCTCCAGATGGTGGACACATGAAAAAAGTGCTACAAGTCAATAGCAAAAAACCCAATCTGATTTCAAAATGGGCTGGGTCCTCGACAGGCAGATATTTTTCCCAAAGAAGATATACAAATGACCAACAGATACATGAAAAGGTGCTCAACATCACTCATCATCAGAGAAATACAAATCAAAACCACAATAAGATACCACCTCACACATGTCAGAAAGGCTAATGTTAACAATTCAGGCAACAACAGATGTTGGCAAGGATACGGAGAAAGAGGAACCCTTTTGCATTGCTTGTGAGAATGAAAACTGGTGGCAGCCACTCTGGAAAATAGTATGAAAGTTTATAAAAAATTAATAGAACTACCCTACAACCCAGCAATTGCACTACTAGGTATTTATCCAAGGGATACACATGTGCTGTTTCAAAGGGGTACATGCACCCCAATGTTTACAGCAGTGCTATTGACAATAGCCAAAGTATGCAAAGAGTCCAAATGTCCATTGATGGAAGATGGATGGATAAGAAGATGTGGTGTATATATATACAATGGAGTATTACTCAGGAATCAAAAAGAATGAAATCTTGCCATTTGCAACTATGTGGATAGAACTAGAGGGTATTATGCTAAGTGAAAATAGAGAAAGACAAATATCATATGACTTCACTCATATGAAGACTTTAAGATATGAAACAGATGAACGTAAGGGAAGGGAAGCAAAAGAGGCGATGGACTTTTACACTGAAAACTACAAAGCACTTTTTTTTAATGTTTTTTATTTATTATTTTTGAAATACAGAGAGAGACAGTGTGAGCAGGGGAGGGTCAGAGAGGGAGGGAGATACAGAATCTGAAGCAGCATCCAGGCTCTGAGCTGGCTGTCAGCACAGAGCCCAACCTGGGGCTTGAACCCACGAACCATGAGATCATGACCTGAGCTGAAGCTGGATGCTTAACCGGTTGAGCCACCCAGGAGCCCCCAAATCACTTGGAAAGTAACTAAAACAGACCTAACTAAATGGAAGGACATGTGTGTTGAAGCACCTGGGTGGCTCAGTCAGTTAAACATCCAACTTTTGATCTCACAATTCAGAAATTCAAGCCCCACATCAGCCCCACATCAGTGCAGAGCCTGCTTGGGACTCTATCTCTCCCTCTCTCTGCCCCTTCCCCACTTGTACTCTCTCTCTTAATAAACTTAAAAAAGAATAGAAAGTCATTTGTGTAATAATATTGTTAAGACAGTAATACTGTCCACATTTATCTACTGATTCGATGCATTCTCTATTAAAAAATAGTCCACTTTTCTGCAGAAATTGCTAAGCTAATCCTTTTTTTTGGATAAGCTGATCCTAAAATTCATATGGAAATGCAAGAGAGACAGAAGAGCTAAAAAAAGTCTTCAAAATTAACAACAAAGTTGGAGAAATTATCCTTCCTAACTTCAAAACTTACTTCAAACCTACAGGTATGGAGACTGTGGTACTGGCCTAGGAATAGTTCCATATTTGGAATAGAACTGAGAGTCCAGAAAGAAGACCTTGCATTTATGACTGGGCTTCTGACAGAGGGCCACGACAGAATTGTCTTTTCAACAAAAGATTCTAGGAGAAATGGATGTCCACATACAAATGGAATCAGAGATCATAATGTAAGAGCCAAGGCTGCAGTATTCTTGGAGGAAACATAGGGGTTGATTTTCATTCTATTAGGCAATAGTTTCTTAGGGGTGCCTGGGTGGTTCAGTCGGTTAAGCATCTGACTTTTGATTTCAGCCCAGGGCATGATCTCATGGTTCCTGAGATGCTGTCCCACATCGGGCTCTGGGCTGTCAGTGCTGTTAGAATCCCTGTTTGGGGTTCTCTCTTCCTCCCTCCACCCTCTGCCCCTCACTCACTTGCAGTCTCTCCCAAATAAGTAAACATTAAAAAAAGACAATAGTTTCTTACACATGAAAAACACAAGCAACAAAACCAAATTGGACTTCATCAAAATTAAACACTTTTGTGCTTTAGAGGACACCATCAATGAAGTGAAAAAGACAACCCTCAGAATAGAAGAAAATATTTGCAAACCGTATCTCTGATAAAGATCTCATGTTCAGCACATATAAAGAACACTTACAACTCAACAGTAAAAAGACAACCCAATTTAAAAACAAAGGATTTGAATCGACCTTTCTCCACAGAAGATGTACAAAGGCCAATAAGCACATGAAACTCAATATCACTTGTCATTTGAAAAATGCTAATCAATATTACAATGCAGTGCCACTTCACATATACTATGATGACCAGAGTTACCCTGTGGCCCAACAATATCACACCTAGATATATGCCCACTGGAACTGGAAACATGTGCACACAAAAAAATTTTGCACAAATATTCATAGCAGCATTATTCATAAGAGCCAAAGAGTAGAAACAACTCAAACATCCACCAGCTGGTGAATGGATAAACAAATGTGGTCTAGTCATACAATGGAATATTATTCAGCCATAAAAAGGAATGAAGATATAAACATGGATGAATCTTGAACACATTATGCCAAGTGAAAGAAGCAAAACTTAATAATACATATGATACTCATACATAATGTATGATTCCATCCATATATATAATTTCCAGAGTGGGCAAATTCATAGAGTCAGGCTGTAAGTAGATTAAGGGTTGCCAGGTGCTGCTGGGGGAGGGGAGTTGGGAGTGGCTGCTAATCACGCCTTCTGGGTGGTGAAAATGTTCTGGAATTCAGTAGTGGACGTGGTCGTACAACCTCATGAATATACTGAAAACATTGAACTACATACTTTGTTATATAGTTTAATAAAATAATTAAAATAAATAGCATACACACAGAATTTGTGTTAAGGGGCTTTTAGCTGCAGGTAACATAAACACAACCTCCACTAGTTTAATCAATAAGAAGATTTATTGGCTCCAGAAGCTTGCAGTCCAGAGGCAGAAGGCGTCCTCTAGACTGACTGATTCAGTGGCTGAATGTTGGTGTCAAGGATTCAGATTTGTTCTACATCTCTCTGCTTGGTAGTCCTCAGTGTCAGATTATTTTTTCAGACTGGGAGTAAGTTATTTCAAGTGACCCCCAGCATCACATCTGGACAAAGAATGTCCCAAGGCAGAAAAGAGAACTCACCTTCTCAAGGTTCTTCTCTTAAGAAAGAGGGAACTTTTCCCAAAAGCCCTCAACAGACATGCCCTTACATCTCATGGCCAGAAGTAGCTTGTGTGCCCATCCTGAGCTAGTTACCACCATCAAGAGCAGCATTACTTCCAAATGACTGAGGCCCAGCCTGGATCTTGGGGTGCTGTCAACCTTCCCTGCAGCAATGGCTGATGGAGAAGGAATGGATATCAAACATAGTAAAAACCAGGAAGGAAGGGGGAAATAGATGCTGGATGGGAAGCTAATAGTTAAGTTACCTCAACAGATGATGATTGATTCAACTTTTATAAATTGAATTACCATATATTAAAATATTCGGTCAATGAGCTGGAAAGAAGTACATGGACAATGTGAAGCCAGTGTCCTCCATGGAGACTTAACAAGTAATAGTGCCAACCAACGGTACATCATGACCTTCATCCTCACTGCCAGAGGTTCTTCAGAGAGGTCCCAGCTTCTAATAACTGAACATCTCCTAGAAGAGACCTTAGCTACAGAATAAAGAGAACCCCCACCTGAGAACATGCTATGTGTATCACAGCACCAATGGATCCATTTTCAATTATTTCCAAGCCCAGATGAGTTGTAGAGTATTTCTTTTCTATTTATAAATATAAAATGAATAATAAAAGCTTTTTTAAAAATAGGCAAAAGACTTGAACAGATACTTCACAGAATACTATATCCCAATGGTCAATGAGCCTGTGAAAAGGTGCTCAACTTCATAAGTTATCAGGGAAATGCCACTTGTAAAATTAACGGTGCTGAAACACCAAGTGTTTGTGAGGACATAAAGCAGCCCAAGATGTCCAACATTGCCAGTGGGAGTATAAAATGGCACACCCACTTTGGAGAACAGTTTGTTAGTTTCTTACAAAGTTAAACAATATTTCGTCTACCCCACAGCCCACCCATCCCACTCCTAGTAATTATTCCATGAGAAATGAAAACAAATGCCTACGGAAAGACTTGTTCAAGAATATTCATAGCAGTCGATTCATAAGCCAAAAAGTAGAAACAACCCAAATGACCATCAACAGGAGAACAGATAAATAGACTGTGGTGGTATTCCTACAAGGGAGTACCACTTAGAAACGGAACAAACGCACAACTGCCCAACGTGGATGAATTTCCCAGACATGATGTTGAATGAAAGAAGCCAGACCCCTAAAAGTACATACTCTGTGATTCCATTGATAGGATTCCATTGATATGATTATTCCATTTATTTTCCATTTATATGATTTTTCAAGAACAGGTACATCTAATTCATGGTGATAGTAATCAGAACAGTGATTGCCTATGGGGGTTAATTAGAAAGGAACATGAAAACACTCTCTGGGGTGAAGTGTGAGGGGAATGTTCTATATTCTGAGAATCATGTTGATTACACAGGCACATACATTTATCCAAATCTGTTTATTGGTATCCCCAAGGTCTGTGCATTTCAGTGTATGTAAATTTACATTCGATTGAAAGTAAAAAAAAAAAAAAAAAAAAGGCAAGAGGCCAGAGGGGAGGTGTCTGGAGCCAAACTGGAAGAGGTGGGAATCTGAGGGTAAAGAGTTTGCCTCTGATGTTCCAGGGCCCTGGGAGGTGCCTAAGCTGGCGGCGTGTGTGTGTGTGTGTGTGTGTGTGTGTGTGTGTGTGTGTGTGTGTGGCTGGGCCTTCGCTGCGTCCCAGAGACCTTGTCCGCCTCCTGTCACCGGGCTGCACAGCTTTGGCGGCGGAGTCAGCTTAGCTCCTAGGATCTGGGCTTTGCCATGTGCCCCATCCTTCCTGAAACACCTTGGAGAGCTTGTCCCTGAGGAGGGGCTCCCCTGGAAGCAGAACGGCCCCTGGGCCTCTCGTCTCCAGCCCTGGCTGAGCCAGGAGCGCAGAGAAACCCCCGCCCCCACCCAGGACTTCCCCAACCCCAGCTTTCCTCAGCTGAGCAGGACAAGGCTTCGGAGAAATCTCATTTTAACTGCCAGCAGCCCGACCAGTCCTTCTCTGCGATTTATCACTGCTTGGCATGGGCGATGACTCAGAGCGGGGGAGGGGACAGGAGCCACGCTGCTGCCACGGCCACTGCCGGTGGGGGGTGGGGAGGAAAAGCTGCCCATCCCTGTGAGGACTTGGGGTTTCCGTTTCTGCTCCTGACCTGTCTGCTGTCCATTCTGTCCAGGCAGGATGACAGGAGCAGAAAGGGCTTGAACTTTGGGGACAGACTGAGTTGGGGTCATCCTATGTAATCTTGGTTTCTTGTTCTGTAAAACAAGTAGGGGCTGGGGTGTTTTAGGGCTTTCGGTGCATGGGGTTTATTGAGGGAGTGCTCAGAGGGAAAAAAACCTATAAGGGGTGAGGGAAACAGGACTGGGAAGGGGGAAGAACCAAGGGGGAAAGCGACCCTAGGTAAGGTCTGGCCTCGGCCCGTTCCACTGGGGGCTGTGGGATCAATCACACGCCCAGATGCGATGGGGAGCCAGCGTTTCGCACCCCCTTGTCGGCACTGACCGTCGGATGCTCTCGGAGGGTTACAACCACTGGTGAGGCCCCGTCAACCAAGGGCAATTCTCCAGAGAAGGGGGGCAGCCGTGAGCTCTTGGTGGCCCATACTGGAGGGTAGGCTTGCTGGCCTGGTTATGGACACCTGTCTGGGGCCCCAGCAGGTACCCACTGCCCAGGGCTTCCATGAGTTCACACCATAGGCAGTGAACCAGCACTGGGTACCATACATGGGTGTGCCCTTCCTACTGTGAATTCAGCACTTTTGGGGACCAGAGTAGGGTGAGAATCCAAAGTCTATGCACTTAAACAAGGGCAATATCAAAAATAGTTAATGGCCAGGAAATCACTGGCAGAGCTCCTGGGTCCTGAAGGCCTCCGGTAGTTTCTGGATCACAGGAACGTTTGGGGTTCCTGGGGACAGAGGCTGGGGGAGTGGCGGGGAGCTCTTTAGGAACCTGGGGCAATGGCTACCAATTATGTGGTCTTCCCAGCTTGCCACAGCATTCTGGCAAGCACCCGGATGATCTTTACACACACCTCCTGTCCCCTGTCCCCACTTCGCTTGCTGACATTTCTTTACTTTGTGCTTCTAAGAAGTTGAGAATTGATCATTGAGCACCATCTGGTCTGTTCAACCCAGGACTCTGGTTTTGATGAGGCTTTCCAGAAACAGGGAGTTTAAAATGGTCTTGGGGGCACCTGGGTGGCTCAGTTGGTTAAGCGTCCGGCTTTGGCTCAGATCATGATCTCACGGCTTGAGGGTTCGAGCCCCATGTCAGGCTCTGTGCTGACAGCCGAGAGCCTGGAGCCTGCTTCGGATTCTGTGTCTCCCTCTCTCTCTGACCCTCTCCTGCTCTCACTGTCTCTCTCTCAAAAATAAATATAAAGAAAACATAAAAAATAAAAAAAATGGTCTTGGGAGGCCTACATTGTCTCTAATAACCCCCCTGTGTGTACATCAAGGGAGGGACTTTGGAATCAAATAGTCCTGGTTTTGAGTCCAGCTCTGCCCTTCCTTGGTGTGTGCTCTGGAGCGAGTCGCCTTACCTCTTTGAGCCTCAGCGTCTGTCTCTGTGGGGAAAAGAAAAAGGCTAAATTAATGTGCCTGGGAGGAGTGGGCCTCACCATGTGATGTACTTAGCACACAGCCAGCCCTTGATAAATGTACGTTTTTTGTACCTGTCCTCTTCTGAAATGATGTATTTTCATTCCTGTCATCCCTCGGGAGAAGGGGGAGAGGACAGCTTTCCTAGATTCACCACGTGCACTAGGGGGTCCTGCTCAGCCTTTGAGCTGAGCCTAATGAACTTCTTGACCCTCTGGGAGGGGACTCTTGTCCTTTCCGTCTCTGGCCCCAGTTTCAGGAACCGACCCACAAAGGCCCAGTTATTTTCCTCCAGCTATTTCTTACACCTCCCAGAAGACTCATCTCTTTTATGAGCACCCTCATTGTCCCCTCCATCCGGCCTCCCTTTCCTTGGAAGGACAATTTGGCCTGAGGTAGAAACTCTGCCAGGAAACGGTGTCCACTGTGCGCAATCCTGGTCAGATGGTGTGAAGACCCATGTGGAATCTGTCAGCACAGATGACTTCAAAGGGGCTGATGGCCACTGCCTACTTCCTCCCTTTCTTCAAGGAGCTTTTCCAGGAGACGAGGTATTTACGGGTCATAAATGTCAGGGCCCAGACAGCATGATCTCAGTCTGACCGTGAGGTCCAGGAAGGTAGCTAACAAGTGAAGTGTGTCTCCTGATATGGTCTGGGCATGCAGCCACAGTGGGAGAGATCCAAGGGTGCAGGTGCCCTGCCCCGAGTTCTGGAACAAGCACCCGCGGCAGAGGAGGGGACCTGGCTTGAAGCCTGGCATGGCCACTTGCCAGCTATGAGATTAGGGCACGTCACCAAACCACTTCGTGCCTCAGTTGCCACTCCTATAAAGGCGATAGGATAATAATCAGCATTACCCCTAAGAGTGGGGGTCTTCCTCCTTCACACACAGGCATTGTCCCATCTGGAATTAGCACCTGCTTCTCCTAGGAAAGAGCTCCTGCACCCCCAGCCCCTGGGTTTGGGAAAGGCTGGCCTTCAAACAGGGCATGTTTTTCAGCCCTGGACAGTAACCTCATTCCATCCTCATGGCCTCCCTGGTTGTTCAGAGATGGACGCTGGACCCCTGAAGGCTCAGTGAAACTCAATTCCAGGACTTCTGTTGGAAGTGCTGGGAAGCAACTCTCCTCCCACGGCGGTCTCAGAGATTTCTCTGGGAAGGGTTTGTACTCAGGGCTGCTCATGGTCATTTTGCTTCCATGAAAGCAGAACCTGACTGAAAGAAGAGACAACACAAAGCCATAGGATGGAGTGGAAGGTTCTTGAGAACACTGTTTGAACACCTGGATCCAGCTGGACCTGAACCTATCCTCAGAGTTTTTAACTACTGTGTTTTGTTTTGTTTTTGTTTTTCTAAAGCCAGTTTGTGTTGGGCTTTCTGTCCTTTGCAATTGAAGATTCCTTCTTTTCTACCATATATACAACAATAATACATCCCCCTTTGGTTTTTTGAAGACAAGCCATGAAAGACTCTTAGCACAGAGCCTGACACACAGTAGGCACTCAATAGACGCTCGTTTCTCCAGGGCCTGTTTTCTCATTTGTCAGGTGTGTCCCAATGCTTCTTGGCAGAGGTGGAGACCATCAGGGGAAGTCTGGGCAGTCTGTTAAGGTAAGAGGGGAGCATTGGGGCAGGAAGAAAAATGTGCCTCCTTCCCAAAATGTTCATGTCCTAATCTGTGAATAAGTTATACTACATGGTAAAAAGAATTTTAGCAGATGAGATTAAATGAAGGACTTTGAGATTTTCCTAGAATATATAGATGGGTCCAACCTAACCACGAAAGGCCTTCAAAATAACCTGAGAATCAGGTCAAAGAGGCAATGTTGTTGGCTTTGAAGATGGAAAAAGGGGCCATAAGCCAAGGAATGTGGCAGCTTCTGAGAAGCTGGAAAAGGTAAAGAAATGGTTCTCCCTACTGGACAGCAACATGCAGAAGAATGAAACTAGGCCACTTTCTTACATCATACACAAAAATTAACGCAAAATGGCTGAAGGACCTGAATGTGAGACAGGAAACCATCAAAACCCTCGAGGAGAAAGTAGAAAACAACCTCCTAGACCTGCACCGCAGCAATCTCCTACTCGACACATCCCCAAAGGCAAGGGAATTGAAAGCAAAAGTGAACTCTTGGGACTTCATCAAGATTAAAAGCTTCTGCACTGCAAAGGAAACAATCAAGAAAACTAATAGGCAACCAACAGAA
>NC_043711.1:51475563-51543514 GCF_006229205.1 Suricata suricatta
TTAAAAAAAAAAAAAGAAATGGTTCTCCCTAGATCCTGCAGAAAGGAACACTGACACTGATTTTAGCTGAGGGAGACCCCTGCCAAGCCCCCTAACCTCCAGAATGGTAAGAAAATCAATTTATGTTGTTTTTAGCCACTGAGCTCATGGTAATTTGTTAACAGCAGTTAACAAATGACAGAAACTCATCCATGCATTCACACACTTATTTATTCTTTTCATTCATTCATCATTCCACAACTAGATATCAGCCCCTGTTAGTAAAATCTATTTCATCCCTGCTTATAATCTACTTGAGGACCAGAAAATAATACTCAGTTTGAAAAGCTCTGGGGTGCCTGGGTGGCTCGGTCGGTTGAGCATCTGGCTTCAGCTCAGGTCATGATCTCACAGTTTGTGAGTTCGAGCCCTGCATCAGGCTCTGTGCTGACAGCTAGCTCAGAGCCTGGAGCCTGCTTCAGATTCTGTGTCTCCCTCTCTCTCTGACCCTCCCCTGCTCGCACTGTCTCTCAAAAATAAATAATAAGCATTTTAAAAAGAAGAAGAAGAAGAAGAAAAGCTCTGTAACGGGAACAGGAACAGGAAAGTTCTACAATGGGGAATGTACACATTGCTATGGGAAACCAAGGGGGCACCTAACACAGCTTGGGGACGAGACTGATGCTACCTAGGGAAGACTTCATATAGGAAGTGCCATTTAAGCAGAGACTAAGAAGGATGAGAAGAATGAACCAGAATATGAGTAGTGTTGCCTGAGGTGAGCTAAAAAGTGCATGGTGGTGTATTAGAGTTCACAGAGAAACAGAACCAACAGAACGTGTAAATTTGTACCTAGAGACATATTTTAATGAATTGGCTCACACAACTGTGGAGGTGTGGTAAACCCAAAATCTGCAGAGTAAACCAGTAGGCTGGATACCCAGGGAAGAGTGCAGTTAGAGTTCAAAGGCCACATGCAGGCAGAGTTTCTTCTTGCTCCGGGAAAATCAGTCTTTATGCTATTAAAGCCTTCAACTGATTAGGGGAGGCCCACCCCCGTGATGGAGGGCATTCTGCTTTACTCAGAGTCCACCCATTTAAATGTTGATCTCAACCAAAATGCACCTTCACAGAAACTTCCAGAACAATGTCTGACCAAATATCTGCCAAGGTGACATAAAACTGACCGTTACAGATGGGTAGCAAATATTATATTATTTCACAATACATAGATATATGAAAAATCACATTATTTTGTCTCTGTCACTTAAGAGCATCCCTCTATCCACACTCACCAGATTTGCAAGCACTTCAGTCTCAGCTAAGTTTTTGCAGGCTACCCGTTTTTAGGCTCTAGCCAGAATCAAGGATGAGATTGGGCTGCTCTGTAGTACTCGTGAAGTCTCCTGTGGCCATTTCTCCCTCCGCTCCCCAAGGCAGCTATTTGGCCCGGTTCTGTGCTCCATTGGCCCCTATTGGCTCCAAAGTTGCCCTTCACCACCAGCCAGGTGCCTGGCTGTGGAAACCCTCACGAGTCCACTCACGATCTCAGGGCCATTTCCCCGGGCATTCTGCAAATGCAAGAGCACGGCCTGTCTTCCCTCCTTGCAAAAACCACCACCCTAAGAATCCTTCCATTTCCTTTCCTGCTCCTCCCTCCCGGTCAGAGCTTGGCTCCCACCCCACAGACTTTCCTCCCTAACTGAAGTCTGGTGCAGGGCCCTCAAGAGGCCTGGCAAGTTCTGTTTGAGGCTCTGAAACACAAAGACTCCTGGAAGTATCAGACTCCATACTCAAATTATAAAGGGATTTGAAGGAGAAAGAAGGAATTGATAAAGGCCTGTCACTTTTCTGAATCACCTGCAGGAGTAAGAATTAGTCAGAGATGAGTTCTTTAAGGAGTGACTGCTACATGCATGTTAGACAGAAGGACCTGCTGTGCAAAGGCCCTGGGGCAGGAGGAGAGCCTCAAGGAGGTGGGGGGGGCAGAAAGAATAAGGCGGGAGTGGTGAGAGAGGAGGTTGGGATGGTGGGCAGGGGCCAGATCACTGGGGTGGGTCTTTGCCAGATGAGAGGCTTGAAAAGTACCCAGAGGCTGGCAGGGAGGCAACAAACTGGTGTTTTAGAAAGTTCTCTTGGCAAGTGAGCAGAAAGTGTCCCTGATGGGTATTGTGGGCTGACTCATGCCCTACTCCCAAATTCATAGGCTGAAGTTGGAACCCCTAGAAATTCAGAATGTGACTGCTTTTGGAGACAGGGCCTTTCAAAAGGTGAATAAATAAATAAGAGGTAAGTAAGGTAAAATAAGGTCACGTGGATGGGCTCTAACACGTCTGGTGTTTTTATAAAAAGCTAAGACCAGGACGCAAGACACAGACAGCAGGAGACCCTGTGAAGAGACACAGAGGAAAGATGGCCGGCTGCAAATCGAGGATCTCGAAGTCCAGCCTCCACAACCATGGGCAGACCAGCCGGCCCGTGCTGCTGTTACAGACGGCGGCCCCAGCTGGTCCACACAAGGTCAAGGCAGCTGCTGTGACTTTTCAGGTGAGAACCAGGCTGGGGTGCTGGGCAGATGGCGCCCCCTCCCCCCCAGACGGGCCAAAGTCCCACAGCTGGGTGAGGCCTGAGACCAGACACGTGACGTCCCGGAGATGTCTTGCTGTACCCAAAAGGGCAGGGCTCTGCAGTGATTCTGCCACATCTGGAAAACTGCTCTGGGACCACGTCACACTGATTTGGCTGGCCTGGGCCTTAAACAGACTTCCACACACCCGGAGCTTTTTTATTTTTCTCTCCCACTTCTTGGACACGGCGGTATTTTCCAAAGCTTGCTCACACCCAGAAATTTTTATCTAGCAGGATCAGATCATTTTTCTTCCTCTGAGGACATGATCACACCCACGGGTATACTTTGTCAATTGTTTTGGGACAACTCGGCATTTGGACGCTTCTAGTGGTATTTATTTGTATAGTTCTAGAAGCAACACATTTCGACTTTTTATATTTTTATACATAATTTTTATATAACTGCAGTTTATGTAATTACCTATGTTTAAGTTATTGTTAAAGTACAGGAAAACGCATACATCTCAGGTACAGAGCTTGATGGATTTGTAGGCTTTTCGGTTGCCTAATTCCCACCCAGATCCAAGTATGCAAGGCATCCCTCCCCTGTGATCCTTTGTACTCAGTAACCACCCTCCCCACGCCCGATGTAACGGGCATCACCGAAGTTCTGTCTGTTTCTGAACTTTGTATAATAAGCTCATGTAATCCATAGTCCTTTGTGCCTGGTTTCTTTCATTCAATACCCTTCTGAGATTCATCAATGTTGTTGCATTGATTTTTAGCCATTCTTTTTTATTATTGTTGCTGAACAGAACTGCATGGTATGATTATACGTCTGTGTATCCAGTGTCCAGTGGATGGACAACAGCCGACTTATTTTAAGCAAAGCAGACATCGGACATGTTGGATTTCAGTGAACAGAATGTCAGGGCTCAATGGAAGGGACCTTGAGGTCACCTGTCTCAACTTACTTTTCGCGAGGCCCAGAGAAGAAAAGTGAGTGCCCCAAGGTCCTGACTAGAACTAAGATCCAAACCAAATCTTCCACTTCTCTGACTGGTCAGAGGTCTTTATTCCTCTCCATATCTTACCATACCTTTTAAATAAATGTGGAAAAACCAATCCTTTCCTTCCTAAAAGGACACATTCTTTTAGGCATATAAGTGGCAAGGAAGTGGGAATTTGGTCTGGAGTGTGTAAGAGACCACTTTCTCCTTATAAAGGGGGACATTTTCCTTGGCAAGAGCAGAAAGATTTTCTAGCCTCTGACCTTGTCTATCTGCTTTGCTCTCTCCAGGGTCACATCTTAGAGAGTGAGGCCAGGAGAAGGGCAAGGCTTGTGTAATCTTGTGGGCACAGGGGTGAGCAAAGACAGCCTTGGTGTGGAGCCCTGGCCTGGCAATGAGCCTGGGGAGGGCTGAGCAGCAGGACAAGAAGAAGAGAAGGGCCCCAAGTGGGCAACTCTGATTTTTTCCCCGTTTTTGAGGGCCTTGGGAGGCCCCCACGAATAGGCTTAGTCTCGAGAGTTGGGGTATCTGGAGCAGAGGAGGGAGCCCGGCTTGCTGCACAACCTTGTACTGGGATCTTGGCCCAGGAAGGCTCTGAGTGAGTCATTTCCCCTTCTGTGGGCCTCAGTTCCTTCATCTGTGAGATAAGGGGAGCCATTTCATCGGGAAGGTCTGGAGGATCCAATGACCTGACAACAGGAGGAAGCTGAGGGGTCGGGTTGAATTCCCTTGTCCTTTCCTACTTGGTGGCAGGTAAGTCTCCAGGCCACACCCACTAGCTGAGCTGTGAGGTTACTGAGCCCCCGCCCCCCATCCCAGATCCGTGATCCGCCAGGCAACCTCCACAGGCAGCACCACGGTTCACACACGCCGGCTCCAGGAAAAGGAGACAAGCCCAGCACCCATGATGGAAGGCCATGGCTGTCATTCTTCGTGGGACGCAAAGGTGGGTCTCCGGGTTTTGTTGATGGGCAGATGCTGCTTGCCGCGGGACCTCCTCTCCCCCAGTTTCTGTTGCTTTCACTGTAAAACAGGATTAAATAACTCCCTGATATTGCGAAGATCATCATGAGGACTGAGTGAAGCAATGATTGCAAAGCATTTAACACAGAGAGAGCCAGGGTATGTGCAGTGGGTAAAAGAACGGGGTGTGATTCAGGCTGTGCTTGGACCCTGGCTCCACCACTTCCTAGCTGTGTAAACCTTGGAAAACCTGCTTGAGCCCTTTGGGCCTCCATTTCCTCGTCTGTAAATTGGGCGGATGACTAGAGCTCATTTCACACAGTGGTTGAGCAGCACCAATAAGTCACAGATGTGAAAAAAAAAATACAACGATTTGAAGCTGACTAAAGTTCTTGGATGGTAGGACAGACACCATCTGAGTGGGTTAATGATGGTTAAAGACTCATTATTCTTTAATCTCTCTGTCTAAAAATCACAGCAATGGAACTGAGCTGTAATCAGTTATAGCAGTATAATTCACTGGATTCTGTACTACTATGGCAGCCCCCTTTTTTAAAAACTTCAAGATTATTCTCTTTTCTAGGGAGGGGGAGACAAACAGGCCTAAAAGGGAGTCAGTGTGCTTAAGCCCACTTTATTAAATCAAGACTTAATAACTAACCTAACTGCTGTTTCAACACCCCCCTCCCACCCCCACAAATGTAACTTTTAACCAGTCAGCATGGAGTTACCTGGTCAGCACTCGTGAGGAAATCCATTTGATAGATCCTTTCAGAATGCTTGAAACAATTAGCATTCTCTACTAATAATTCCCTCTGTCCACTCCCCTTCTGCCGTTAAAAACCTTTCCTTTTCCACAGCTTTGGTGGAGGTTCTTTCTTTCCTTTTATATTTTTTTGTTTTATATTTATTTACTTATTTTTAATTTTTTAATGTGTGCTTTTGAGAAAGAAAGAGTGTGGGGGAGGGGCAGAGAGAGAAGGAGACAGAGGACCTAAAGCGGGCTACTTGCTTACGGTAGAGAGTCCAACGCGGGGCTCAAACTCATGAAGTAAGACATTTAACTGACTGAGCCACCCAGGCGCCCCTCCCCCCCTATAAATTTTATTTACTTATTTTGAGAGAGAGAGAGAGAGAGAGAGAGAGAGAGAGAGAGAGAGCAGAGGAGGGGCAGAGACAAAAGGAGAGAGAGAGAATCCCAAGCAGGCTCCACGCTGTCAGTGCAGAGCCCAATGCAGAGCTGGAATCCAGGAACCTTGCGATCATGACTTGAGCCAATATCAAGAGTCGGATGCTTAACTGACTGAGTCACCCAGGCGCCCAAGGTGGAACTTCTTTCTACTGATACATAAGATGCTGTCTGACTCATGAACCACTGAATAATGCCAACATAATCTTTAAATTTATTCAGTTGAATCTGTGTTTTAACAGATTAGGTTGGTAGCTGTGGGTCCAAAGTGATCTCCTGACACCATTTGGGGACAGCGAGAAACACAGGCCTGGTCCCCTGCAAACCCTTTTCAGATCACTACTTTTCTGGCCATTTCTGCGGGCCTTGAGTAAGTCTCTCTTGATTCTGAGCTCTCCTCTCTTTGCAGTGAGAGAGTGCAAACTCATTGACTTTCCAGCCCAAGGATTAATGGGTCCACTTGCTAGCAGGCAGTCCTATCTAGAACCCCAGTCCGTGGCCTTTGGTTTGGTCCACAATTCCTCAGTTCCAGTCTGCGGTCCTCATTTTAAGCTTGACTTCCTGGAGTCAATAAAACCATTAGGGAAAATTGACCTGGTACCTTGCTCACAAGGTTCCAGCAAACCAGTCTTAAAAAGAGCTTTTTAGGGTCAATCACTATTCTCACTGCATTTATGTAAACAATCAGGCCAAGTTCAATGCAAACAAATGATGTACTGTGACCATCTTTTTTTACAAATTGGAGATAATTATAGGAAGAAAAATTATGTTTGTACCTTTGTAGCGATCAGATTCTAGTACTGTTAATTGTCTTCAGGTTTTGTTACATATCTTTAAGCTGGACTGGATTCTGAATTCTAGTTTCTTCAAATATCTGGCTCTGACTCATCAAATGAGCATCTCCAATGTTCTCTTACCCTTCTGATTTGGAATCACTAAGAATAAAGATGGCCCTTGAATCTCCTTGAATGTACAGGTCTTCCTTGCTACCCAGATGGCAGCCATACTTAAGGGACTTGAGCCTTGAGTCCACATCTCAGCTGAAGAGGGTCTACCTGAAGACAGCTCTGCCTGTGGAAACACTGGGCATCTCCAAATCCAGGTGACCAGAAGAAGTAGCTACATGGAAGTAGACTGCCTCCTCTCGAGATGCCAGATAAGGACTGCATACTTTCACTGAACATGAAATCCTCTCTTCCTCCCCTTCTTTCCCTTACTCTGGCACTGGCCTGGATAGATAACACCCTCACGCATCTCTCCTAGGCCACTGCTGAGATGGGTAGACTTTCCCTCTCAGACTGCTGGATTTGTCATCCAAACCTTGTCTGTCCACGAACAATGCCACCCTTAGCAGGAAGTGGTTAATGCCCCAGCAGGGATTGCCCTTGTCTGCTGAAGTTACTGTTCTCCTCAGACCTGTGAATGCCTGGATGGCAGGTATTTAACTGGGCAACACCTCTTACGTTATTTAACTGTGTCCCTAATTTCCCACAAACAAATTGAGATAGCTGATTGGGCAACTCCCCTGGATTTATACCAACAAATTAGGAATTATTAGGAGGCATTCATATTTCAGGATTCACTTGCTTTGGCAGGGTAATACTTCCCTGATTAGAAGTTAAGTTGGGGCACCTGGGTGACTCAGTTGGTTAAGCGTCCGGCTTCGGCTCAGGTCATGATCTCACAGTTTGTGGGTTCAAGTCCCGCGTCGGGCTCTGTGCTGACAGCTAGCTCAGAGCCTGGAGCCTGTCTTCAGATTCTGTGTCTCCCTCTCTCTCTGACCCTCCCCTGCTCATGATGTCTCTCTCTCTCAAAAAATAAATTAAAAAAACATTAAAAAAAGAAATTAAGTATAATCTCTCCTTAACTCTTGATAGCGGTACAGAATCCACTGTTAAAACAATCACTGCCCAACAAAAATCCTGAGGCTCTGGTCAAAGCTGTCTTGTTATCAGCTCAATTACCTTTTAGCTGAGCAAGGAGGTGTCTGCTGTGGCCAACGCTACTTGCTGTATCCGGGTTAACACCTCTGGCAAAGTTGAAACTCAGTTATGTAAGATCACTGAGCAAACTACTCGGCTTTTTAAGGTGATCCCTCCAACAGGTCTTTCTTTGACTTACTTGATTTTGACTGGTTTGGGTCTTGGAAACTGTGACTCTGAAGCACAGTCCAGACCCTGGGGATTACCCTGCTTATAATCATCATAATAACCTCTGCAGTACCTGGTATTTTCCCAAAAGATGTAAATGTGTGTTTGCAGTCTCTAACCACCAAGCAATCAAATCTCCCCAAGACTGGAATGTCAGAAAGGAATGAAGAGAACATCCTAATAATTGTGAACGTGAGGTCATGGTGTGTGAATATCACAAAGATTAAACCAAAACTCTCATGACCTGTGACACCAACAAAAAGGGTCAATGAAAGCTTCTAGAACTCCAGAGCAGTAGTTGGGAATGGCGCTAATGCTTTAAGGTTTGATGACCTTGCTCAGTTAGGTTGAGAGTCTGATCCAAAGGGGGGAAACTGTCAAAAGGACAGCAAACTCAAAATGGAGTTCATGGGTGCTAACCCCCAAGTCAGCAAACTAAGACTTAATACCTTACCTAACCGGTTTTAAACCCCCAGAAATGCAAGTCATCCTGGAATTATCTGGTCAGCACTGGTGAGACAATCTGCCAAAAAGACCCCATCTGCTCCCCTCAGGGGGATGACCTTGCCTGAAACAATATAGTCTTTGTTAATCATTTCCTCTTTCTTCCCCCTGCCCCTTTCACCTTTAAAGACCTTTCTTTTCTAACTGCTTAGCACAGCTCCTTTCTACTGCTAGACCAGGCGCTGCCTGATCCATGAACCATTGAATAAAGCCAATTTGTTCTTTAAATTTACGCATCTGAATTTCTGTTTTTTAACAGGGACAATGTAGTAATTGGAAAGAGGGGGGACGTTGCATTTAGAGCGAGTGTTGAGTCCTGATACAGTCACCTACCAGCTACCGGAACCTGGGCAAACACTTCCCTTCTCTGAACCTTTCTTTCCTCTTCTGGAAAATGGGGTAAGTGTGCCCACCTTGGGGGCTCCCCTGAGGAAGCCACCCTCTGGCCCCAGGATCAGTTTCCCCCAGGAAGGTTTCCTGACTTGTCTTCGTGTTCCAGTTGTCATGGTCCTGTAAGTTTAGCTCAAGGGCATCAAGATGACTCCCAGCCATAAACAGAATGTTGGTATTTGTTTACTGTTCTCAGGCTCTCCGTCTGTACCCTCCATGCCTGCCTTCTGCACGTGGACCAGACGGCAAAGAAAGGCACACCCCCAAGTTCCAGGAAATCCATCAGGATTCCTGGCTCCTAGGCCTTCCTCTGACCATGTGGAAGGTTAATGAGTCCTTCTCCAGGGAAAGGCAAAGTGTCTGCGCTTTGATGTCAGACAGATCTGGCATCTGCCTTGTTCTTTTTAAACTGTGCGTCCTTGTGCGAGTGACTTCATCGCTCAGATCCTGTGAAACGGGGATAACAATGGACCTTACCTGGAAGGGTTACTGAGCCACCCTGCCTGCCAGGAATGAGCGGTATCTTCTCTTGTTGTTTAAGATCAATAAGGGCCTGGTGCATGGTGACCGAATAGTGAATTCTCCAGTGTGAGCAGAGGCAGGCCTTCACGGGCTCTGGGGAGGACACGGTAGCACACATACATTTGATAATGTCAGCCAAGTGCCGGGCATGTAGTAGATGCTAAATGGTAATTCCCCCTCGTCCAACCTCTCACAGGTGAAGTGAAGAAGGGCCCAGCACTTCCTTGGGCAGCATGGTCCTAATCTCCTTCTGCTCAACCCTTAATGATGTCAAAGGGCTGGAAGTCTCCTTTAGTCCCTGGGACAGACCCGGGGAGCCTTGTTCCCACACGGGAGCAAACTCAGCAGGGGGGCTCCTGGTAACTTCATCAACAGCGCAGAGCTGGCGTGTGATCGTAAGTCTATCCACTAGATCTACTGCCCATCCATCCATTAGTCACTCAACAGATATTTATTTAACACCTACAACATGATCTGGCATGAAGTGGTTAACAGGACACACTCATCTTGGCCTGTGGGGTTTATAGTCTAGCTGGGAGAGAGACATGAATAGATAACTGCATAAGAATTCCTCATTTGCAAAGGTGATATAAGCTATGAATGGCAAGTGTAGGGAGTTTCCAGAGTGTATAGGGATGACCCAGCCTCCTCTGAGGGGTCCGAAAAGGTCTCCATGAGGAGGGTCTCAGCCTGAGTCCTGCAAGAGTGGAGCTGAGGCAGGGGTTTGGTTTCGAGGGATTTATTTGGAGTAGAGGAGTGTCCTGGGGAACAGCAAGGAGGGAGAAGGGTGGTGGGTCAGGGTAGGAGAAAGGCCAACATATAAAATTAGGTTTTCAAGGTCACTACTATGGGCAACTGTGCCAACTCCTGAGACCACGTGAATAGGGGACAGAGAGCATCCTGGCAGTGTCCCTCCAAAGGGAGAAGGGAGATCATCCCTGTAGAAGCTTCAGCTGGCTTCCCCAGCGACCCATCCATGGAAGGAGCCCAAGGGCAACTGTCCAGCCCAGTCCAGGCTGAATCGCACTTTGACCCAGAAGAGTCAGGCGCAGGAGGTGACATTTTCCACCTAGCTTGGCGGGTCTGGGGGACTATGCCAAGTGGCGGGACAGCTCCAAATTCACCAGCCTGTCAGAGGGGTGGCTCATATGCTGTAGCCCAGCCCCCAGCATTTCTGCTGGTCCCTCTGAGTCCTAGAAAAGTATTTTCTGGAGCAGTATACCTTCCCAAGCCCCATGCTCCTTCCAGACTCTCATCCAAAGCCACATTTCTCACTGTGTGTAACAGGGCACTTTCTCCACCTCTGTTGAGTCCAGGTGGGCATGGGGTACACTGGTGAGAAGTAGATTTGTTTCCTTCTCCTCCTCTCTGGACCTCTGGCCTCCTGGGCTCTCAAAGGCTTTGTAAAGAAGGAACTTCCCAGATAAGTCATGATAAGAACAGAGGACAGCCTGTGTCTGGGGTTTAGGTTATAAACCTTAAAAACAAAACTGCCAGTTAGCTTACCAGCAAAAATGAGTTTATTCGGGAACAGCAGAAAACTATAACCGAGACAAGCAACCTGGGATACAATCATAGGCAAGAATGCAGAATAGAGAGAAAGCCTCCTTTGGTGGGGGGGAGGCGCGGGAGGGGAATGGAGGGCTGTTGTAAACAAAACATCCATTGGAGTAAACTGAGAGCTGGAAGTATAGTGGCTTTTCATTGGCTGAGTCATGACTGCCTCTCATTGGCTGGGCTGTTGCCAAGGGAGGAGGAAAGCCTTTCTTTCTCCGACTGGGATGGTAACATCCCATGCAAGGTCCGCCTCTTCCTGTTGGGTCTGCCATTGACAAGGAGTGGTAGGGTGTGAGAGCTCCCCCTGCTGGCCTCCCCACGCCATTCTAAATTTTCTTTCATTAATTTCCGGAGGGTCATGGAGGAGTCATCCTCTGGTGACCACAGAAGCCCAAAGAAGATGGATCTCAAGCACAACTATCTCTAATGGAATTCAGGAAGTCTGAGGTATTTTCCACCCTTGCCTTGCTCTCCTCCAGCCATTCCATTTGCTAAGCAAATGGCTGCTGGCCACAGGCCAGCGTGGGGCTGGAGGGAAGATGCCTTCAAGTAAGTGGCAGAGTGACACCTAGCCCCCTCCCAACTGGCAGTGGCAGAGCAATGGCCTGAGAGTGAGACCTAGTTCCAGAGTCACTGACCCTTTGGGCCATTATTGCAAAAAGACCTAATCCGACCTGAAACGCACAATGGAGGTTCTTTTTGGTGGACCGCGGCAGGAGCCAACAGTTAGGATCAAGGGAGGCTTGCCGCTTCCTT
Organism: Suricata suricatta; assembly: GCF_006229205.1. Lineage (NCBI taxonomy): Eukaryota > Metazoa > Chordata > Mammalia > Carnivora > Herpestidae > Suricata > Suricata suricatta. The sequence continues at coordinate 51,487,152 of NC_043711.1, forward strand.
ATAGACCCGCTACCAGGCTGGAATGAAAGCAAATGGTGGACAGAATTCTACGCCCACCATGACATTTATTAAGCAACTATTATAAGCAAATGGGCCCCTCCCATGCATACCACCTCTTATTAAGTTCAATAAATCTGAGGCAGACCTAAAAATACTCCAGAACCACATTCTGTGACTGTTAGAATCCATCTCAAACAACCAGAATCATGCTACGCCAATGGCGGATCCACAGGGGCCAGCCTGGAGTGACCTCCTGAGGGTTTGTGGGACCCTTCACCTCACCCACGCCAGGCAGGGAGCACCTCTGAAACGTTTTGGCCAGTCTCTACCTTCTGAATCCCATCAATTTCATCAACAAGTGTCCATTTCTAGCATCCATTAAGCTGCTTAACAAGCCACTGATTTCACCTCTGAAAACCTATTTATTTTTAACAGTCATTATGCTAATCAGCAAAACCTCTAGTGTTGATCAACACCAAGGATGAACGAAGCTCTCGTGCTAGTGCCTTCTGGAGCCGGCGCGGCCTTCCCGGAGAGGATGCCAGCTGGCTGCCCCTGGACTGTGAGTTCCAGAATCAGCAGCGGACAACTCCCGTGGGATTGTAGCTCGAACAGCATCACAGGCTTATCTCACCTTATCTTCCGTGAAGTGTTTTACTTAACTTCCAGCATCGTGGTGGTAATCTTCCCGTGGCCACCCCCCATGGGGCCTCAGAGTCCCCATTTCTAGAATAAGTGGTGCCCCCTTGGCACGAGCTCCTCTCTGAAGGCAGCGTCTTAACCTCCCTGTGGACAAGGCTGATCATTTCCCAATGCCATTCTTTTATTCAGAGCTCGAATTGAACTATAACATTTTAGTTCCAAGTATGCAACAGAACGATTCGGTACTTGTCTATATATTGACTCAGTATCTATAGAAATGATCAGCACAGTAAGTCTGGTTAACATCCGTCACCATACATAGTTACAAATTCTTTTCTTGTGATGAGAATTTTTACAATTCACTCTCTTAGACACTTTCAAATATAAAAGCAGGTATGATTAACTACAGTCACCATGCTGTCCGTCACACCCCCAAGACGTGCTCATCCTATAACTGGACATTGGTGTCCCCTTCACCCATGCCCCCCACCACAAGTCCCCTGTCTCTGGCAACCACCAGCCTGTTCTCTTTATCTTTGACTTGGTTTTGGTTTAGATTCCACATATACGGGAGACCACATGGTATTTATCTTTCTCAGTCTGGTTTCTTTCATGTAACATAATGCCCTCGAGATCCATTCACATTGTCACAAATGGCAAGATTTCTTTCCTTTTCATGGCTGACCAGTATTCCATCGTACGTATGTGCCACGTTTTCTTTGTCCATTCGCCCGGCAATAGACACTGAGGTCGCCCCCATATCTTGGCTGTTGTAAATAATCCTGCTGCGACCATGGGGGTGCAGATACAGTTTCGAGTTAGTGTTTTCATTTCCTTCAGAGAAACACCCAGAAGTGGAATTTCAGGATCATATGATAATTCTATTTGTAATGTTTTGAGGAACCTCCATACTTTCCACCAATTTCCACGCCCACCAACAGTGCCCCAGGGCTCCCTTGTGTGCACATCTTTACCAACACTTGTTATCACTTGTCTTTTGAAGACAGCCAGGCTAACAGGCGTGAGGTGATATCTCATTGTGGTTTTGATTTGCATCTCCCTGACCATTAGAAAACTGGGCATCTTTTCATGCATTTTTTGGCCATCTGTATGTCTTCTTCGGGAAAATCTCCATTCAGATCCCCTGTTCTATTTTTTTAAATCACATTTTTTTGGTTAATGTCTCTGGTTTTGGCGAACCAGCCCTGCCCCCTCGTTGGGCCTCCCTTTGTGGAGGGGTGATGCCTGATCATCCCGAGGCCCTACCATGCTTATCCAGGGGGAAATGTGCCTGGTTTTCACTGGAGCCAATCCTTACTTCCATTCCTCTGGTTCCACTGATGGTTCATATGTTCATTACCAACTTTGTGGCTATTTTCCACATGCCGGTGACTGTGTTAGTGTTAATTTTCTGTCTCCCCGGCTGTACCCCGTGCCTAGCACAGTGTTGGCCCTCAGGAAATCCTGAATATGTGTGTACAAGATATAACAGAAAAGGAGAGCGAGGTTTGTGGCTGGAGAGATGCCAGCTCTGCCGGCCTCTGAGGTCTCCTTGGCCCCTCATCTTAATGCCTCTCCCAGGTCGGTGATGAGCCTAGAGAGAGAGGCTGCATTAAGTGCCAAGCTCCCTCGGCCGCCTGAGTGCTTGGTAGAGCTGTGCCAATTACTGATTGCCAGTGCACGAGGTGTCTTTCCTTGCCTGGCTCATGTGGGAGTGGGTGGTTGTGATTCCGAAAAGATGAGGCCCCGTGAGTTCTCGTGGCTACAGGGAGACAGAGGAGCAGGAAACAAAGCAGCAGACAGAGAGACAGACACAGAGGGTCAGGGTCAACTGATGTGTGTTGAGATCTCCCTCCAAGCCAACCATGCCGGGAGGCCCCCAGGATGCAGTGGTGAGGAAGACAAAATCAGGCCCCACCCTCCCGGAGCACAGCGTCTGGAGCAGGGTCGGCGCACCCCGGCCCTGGGGCCGCTCCGGCCCACGGCTGGTTCTTGTAAACACAGTTCTCTTGGAAGACGCCATCCTCGCTCATCTGAGTTGTTTATGGCTGCTTTCACCCAACAGTAGAGCTGCGTTGAGCCAACAGGGACTGTATCTGGCCCACAAAACGTTAACATACGAGCTATCTGGCCCTTGTACAGAAAAATTTGCCAGGTGGGATCACATATGTGACTGAGGGTTCACTCTTCTCCTAAGAAGAGAGTTGTGATTCTTCCTCCCACCCCTGACCTTGATGAGCACCGACTTTGGCACATGGAAGCACGTGGACAGGCAGACGTGCGCACACACACGCACACACAGCTGGGTCCTGTGCACTGGTGTGTAAGGATGGATCACATTTTTCACGGGGGAGGGGATTTAACGTTTCTATAACTGGGGGGACCCTGTTTAAGTAAAAGATTTCAAAATTATCAACACAAATGTACTCATGTGAATAACTATTTGGAATTAGAGAAGAAATCCAACGTCACAAATTTCTAAAAAATCTACAAATCCCAGAAACATCACAAAAGCTAGAAAAATAACACACATCCACTGACTTACTGGTACTTTCTCAAGTGTTATTTCCTACTTTTTTTTTTCTTTTTGGCTGTATCCCCCTGGATTGGCTCTTCATTTCTGACTGGGTATTGATGAGAGCCGAACCCAGTCATGATGCTACGTGTCTGGTGATGGTGAGAAGGAGCTTCCACGCCCATTTTCAAGACTAATTTCCAGTTCGTGCCTTTCCCGTCTTGTTTCTCTTGTTCCCCGCACGTCTCCAGCATTGGAGGCGCCAGGGCACACACTGATCTTCCAGCATGACCACAGGCCCTACTCCGTCATGTCGTGAACCAAGGGAGGTGGCCCCAAGACAGCAGCACAATTCCTGGAAGCCATCGCTATGCCAGCGTGGCTAAAAATAAATTTGTCTCTGGAAAGGAAGGTGAACTACACACATATACCCCACTTGTCCCAAATTAAAAGTGTCCCCAACTCAACTTCCCTACATGCTACCGGTCATTTGCCCAAGGGGGTTAGCAAAGAATGAGCTAGTAGTTTTAAACAATTATAGATAGAATGTGTTACTTTTCCTGAATTCCCATCAACTGACAAATGGATAAACCAAATGTGGTATATCCATACAATGGGATATTTCATAAAAAGAAAGAAGTGCAGGCACATGTTCTTACATGCATGGACCCTGAAAATAGCATGGTACGTAAAAGAAGACAGACACACAAAGGCCACATGTTGTCTGGTTCTATTTATATGATCTTCCCAGAAGAGGCAAATCTATAGAGTCAGAAAGTACATCGGTGGTTGCCTGGGGGTTGGAGGCAGGGGAATGGGGAGTGACAGCTAATGGCTCTGGGGTTTCTTTTTGGGTGATGAAAAAGTTCTGGAATAAGATAGTAGTGATGGTTGTACAACTCTCTGACTAAAGCAACCAGAATTGTATACTTTAGGTGGATAAGTCTTCCTGTATGTGAATTACTTCTCAAGCCATTATTTAAAAAAGAATATTACAGGGGCGCCTGGGCCACTCAGTCAGGTAAGCATCTCACTTCAGCTCAAATCATGATCTCATGGCTTGTGAATTCAAGCCCCGTGCCTGGCTCTGTGCTGACAGCTCAGAGCCCAAAGCCTGCTTCAGATTCTGTCTCCTCCTCTCTCTGCCCCTCCCCTGCCCATGCTCTGTCTCTCAAAAATAAATAAACACTGAAAACAAATTACAAAAAGTTAAAAAGGACATTACTTTTGCAAATTTTAGAAAACCACATGACTAGGTAAACACATGGCTAGGGTCCCCTCTAGGACTTTAAAGGACCAATGCAGGGGCGCCTGGGTGGCTTAGTCAGTTAAGCATCCAACTTCAGCTCAGGTCAAGATCTCACAGCTTGTGAGTTCAAGCCCCACGTCAGGCTCTGTGCTGGTAGCTCAGAGCCTGGAGCCTCCTTCAGATTCTGTGTCGCCTGCTCTGTCTCTCTCTCTCTCTCCCTCCCTCTCTCTCAAAAATAAATAAAATCATTTAAAAAATAAATAAAGGACCAGTGCACTGCATGACAAATTCCTTTGTGGTATATATATGTATCGGTTATCTTTTGGTATAATAAATATGTATACACACAGCAAACAGCCACAAAACCTCAGGAGGTGTTAAACGTTTACAGGTAGGTGTGTATTTATATGTGAATGTTAGCATGTTCAGGCATAAGTGAGTGTGCATGTGAGGCTGCTGTGTGTGTATACTCACTCTGCGTGTGTAGACATGTGCTGCATGCACATGACAAGCTTTTCTGCTTGTGCAGCTGTGAGCTTCCCCAGATCGGCACCAAGCATAGTGGGGTGCAGAGGTTTCCAAGGCAATGCATGTGACCCCACCTCCCCCAACCCTAGTGCCACTGGGACTCTGGATGGAGTCTCTGTGTCCTTGTCTGTCATTTCCTAAGAAGGACAAGGTCACAGGCTTTGAAATCCAGAAGGCTGGATTCAAATACCAGCCCTGCCACCCACAAGCTTGGAAAGCGACTCCAGCTCCGGGTTTCTGATCTGTGAAATGGGAACGCCATCTGCTAGTCCTGGGAGGACCTCACAAGGTAGGGCTTGCAAAAGGGCTTTGTAACAGGCATGGGCTGCAGTTTTGTTAGTTATCACGATCCCGATCCCGGGGGACTGACGTTCCCTCCCACTCCATGTTCCAAAGGCTTGACCCTCTCCAGATGCAGACGCTGGAGGTGGCTGTGCTACTCTTAATGTGCTGCCATGGCAACCGCTGCTTCCGGCACTTCCGCTGGCCGTGGGCAGTGCAGGGCCGGGGCGCTGCCACCCCCTCAGCCTCCCTTAGGACACAGGACCCAGACGGGGGCAGGGAGGTGGCTCTCTGTCCTTGGTGCTTCTGCTGCAAACCTGAGCCCACCTCAAAATCACCTGGGCAAAATGCACAGTCAGAAATGCACACTCCCGGGCCCCATGCCAGAGAGTCCGGTTCAGTGGGTCTAAGGAGAGGGTACTGGGCACATGCATTTTTACTATGCTCCCCAGGAACCACCCCTGTAGACCCTCTGTGTCCTTAGTGCAAAGCCCAGGGCAGCCTGCTGGCTTCAGGGCCTGACTCCCGCAAGAGAGCCAGTCACTCCATTCATTCATTCATTCATTCATTCATTCATTCATTCATTCATTCATTCATTCACCGATTCATCAATTCACTTGTCCACTCATCAGTTCACCCCTTCACTCAATTATGCCTTCATCCACTCACACCTGGGAAACCATTCCCTCATTTATCTACTGATTTATTTAAACAAACATTTATAAATGTCTTAAGCCCAGGGAGATGGAGAGATCATTAGAGTCGAAGTCCCTGCAGCCTGGCAGGAGGTGTGGGGGCCAGTGGTTCTCAGACTGTAGCGAAATGAACTTAATGGGTTGGCTAGCACGTTTTAAAAAGTGAAACAGAACAGACCGTAATTGAAAAACATTAGCGTGCTAGCAGGTAGCAAGGGAAAACAGTGTTTGAGAAACTTTTGCATCCAGCCTGCCTATGACTGTGGGTATCGGATTTCAATGAGAAATCTATTTTCTGGTGGGGGGTGGGGCCATGGAAGCAAATACCAACACCGCAAGTGGGGCCATGGATAGATGAGCTGGGGGAGGGGTCAGCAGAGCTCAGTCCCTCACCTGGGTGACCCTGGGGAGAGGCTTCACACAACAGGTGACATCTGAGCAAGGTGTCGAACAATGAGCAGGAATTTTTTTTTCACTAACGAAAGAGGAAAGGGATTGCAACATGCCCCAAAGCAGAAGCACAGAAAAGTAGAGAGAAGAGCCACAACCACCATGGAGCCTGGAGCATGGAATGGTTGGCTGGAAAGGGGATGAAGTCAGGCTAGATCCCAAAGGGCCTGAATGCCAGGAAAAGCACTTGGGTTTTATTATGATGCCATGTGGGGCCCCTGGAGAGAAGTCCATCAGAGTGACCATTTAGAGAGCACACACCGGCCAAGACCTGGGCAGGGAGACCAGAGGAAGGCTGGCTATTATGTGGTGAGAGGCCGTGGTAACCCAGCCAGGAAGAGGTTTGCGCTTGGGGTTGGGAGATAAGGAGACACTTACAATGTGGTTTAGGAGGCAAAATGCACAGGCAGTGACACTGGGCAGAGGAGGGCATTTGGACAAGTCCACCACACGGCCTGGGTTCCCGATGGGAGCAGCTATGTGGGTGGGGAGCCCATTTACTCAAATAGGGCCCCTTGGTCCTGCTCTTTTTGAGGTCCCCACCTAATGCTAGCACAGACACTCCTTGGGAAGTCGAGGTAATTACTCAGCCCTCCAATGGGAGAAGAGGTTCTATAACTTTTTAGTATCTTCAACTATGACGATAGTAGACAACAATAGTAGGAATGTGGTGTCCATTGCCAACCTGACGTCCCCTATTCTGAGTATCTGGAGGATTACACTCTGCCCCCCCCCCCCCCGCTAATCTAATATATCTGCTTAATGGGGCCATGCAGTGCATGGATATCTGACTAAATATTATTACATGATTTCTGGGCATGTCTGTTTCCAGAAGAGATTAGCATCTGAATTGGGAAGATCTCACTCACCAATGCAGTTAAACTCACTAACCAATCTGTTGAAGGCTTGACTAGAACAAAAAGGCAGGAGGGAATTCTCTCTCTGGCCGTTGAGCTGGGACATTGTTCTTCTCCTTCCCTCAGACTGGGACTTCTGCCTTCGGTGCTTCCGACTCAGACTAGAATGACCACTGCCACCAGCCCTCCTGGGTCTGCAGTGCACAGACAAGACTGTGGGACTTCTCAGCCTCCCTAACTGCGTGAGCCAACTCGTATAATAAATCTCCTTAGGACTACAGACACAGAGATAGACAGATAGAGATGGAAATATAGACAGATAGAGATATCTGTTGGTTCTGTTTCTCTGAAAAATCCTAACTAACAAACCCCTGAAGCCAGGCATGAGTCTGACGAACGTGGACCACTGAAATGTGAGAGGCAGTGACGTATGTGATTTCTAGTCAGAAGCATCTAGTTGCTACCGCTGCTGTTCAACTTTTCACCAAGCTCTTTCCCTGGCTGGATGAGCCCTGAAGGCTTAGGTCAAAGCATCAGCTTCATCCATGGGCGGCACTGAAATCTGCTGGATTCCCTAGGTGAAGGACACACCAACCCAACCCAGCCAACTCTTCTCTGGACATGTGCTGTGAGCAAGAAATGTTCCTTTGTTGCTTCAGCTGCTGGGATGTGGGGTTATTCCTTACTCAGGATAACCTAGGCTATTCTGACTGGTATTAAAAAAAAAAAAAAAGCCATGATTTATTGAGCATCTACTATGAGCCAGGCTCTTTCCTTACAAAACAGCTAGAGGGTGCTGTTGCCATGTAAGAGTCACGATGCTCCCCTGTTGGAAACGTTCTTGGCTTCCTACCTCATTCACAGCAGAAGCCCGATCCCTTCCACTGTGACCTGGAAAGCCCTTCACATCCTGGTGCCCTCCTTGGAGCCCCTCTCGGCTGACTCGCCTCCTAGCTTACTCCACTACAGTCCTGCCCACCTCCTTGCACTTCCTCCAGCACTGCAGGCATGCTCCCGGCCCAGGGCCTTTGCCCTGGGCATTCCTTCTGCCCCGAATGCCATGCCCCTGTGTTTCATTACGGCCACCTCACCCCCATTACTCAGATGTCCCCTTTGCAGCAAGGTGTTTCTCAGCACCCAACTCTGTCCCTACGTTTGACCCCCTGAATACACATTTCTCACCTGCCTTCTTTGCTTTATTATTTTTCCTCCTGATCACCTCTCCCTGACTTACGTTTACTTCATTTCTCTTGTTTGCCGCCTGTCTCTCCACCAGAATTGGGTGTCCCCTAGAGTGGAGATTTTTGTCAGCTTTGATCCGTGCTGACTCCCAGGGGCCTGGCATGGAGGAGGCAATTCATGGGAAAGTATGAATGCAGGAGCTCCTGGAACCTTCCAACGCCCTGGCCCTGTGAGGGGTTGTTAGCCCACTTGTGGAGGAAGCAAAGACCCAGCACCAGCTGTAAGTCACCTACTGGGCAGCCACACGGCGCGACAGCAATACTGCAGGCGGCCTTTCCTCTTCATCTGAAGCGCCCCCCCCCCCCCCCAGTCTCACTTCAGGAGGATCCTGGGCGCCCCGGACCTGTGCCAGCCGGCCAGCACTTGGCGGCTCCGGCAAGACTCGCGAAGCCCACTGGCGCCTCTGGGTTGGGCAGCAGCGCCACCTCCTGGACACCTGCAGCCATCTGCGCCTCCTCTTACCACCTGAGGGCTGAGAGGGAAGCGCCCCCCCCCCCAGGTGTGAGCCAGGAGGCCCTCCAACAGTTGAAGTATTCGCCTGCAGGGTGTGAACTGACAAGGTCTATCCTGTCCTTACTTAATTAGAGTGTGGTTAAGAGCCCCAGGGCTGGGCACCAACAAACCTGGATTCCATGCCTGCCTGGACCACTTCCTGGCTGGGCAACCCTGCGCACCCCACCCCCCAAGCCTCCGTTGCCTCATCTATAAACTGAGTGTAATCACAGTACATATCCCATAGGGGTGTGGCGAAAATCAAGTCAGGACGCCCAAATACCACCTCCTCAGAGGGCCCTTCCCAGGTCACGCAGGTCTGAAAGAGCTCCCCCGGTTCCCGCCAAGACATTCCTCATCCTTTCACGTTGTCTTTATTTTGCTTCATAGCACTGTCAAATGACAAAACTGAAACAATTTAGTAATGGGCTTGATGACGTTTATTTTAAGGGAAAACTATCCATGGATTGGGGAGTGCTGTGCCTCACAAGCATCTTCCCAAATGGAGACTCCACCCCCCTTAAACAGGAACTCTCCCTCCCTTCCCCCCAGGTCCTGGTGACGACCATCCTTCCTGTCTCTCGGAATGTGACTGCTCTAGGGACTTCATAGAAGTGGAATCGTATGGCATTTATCTTTTTGCCACATGTATTTCTTGAGCCCCCACTACATACACAGGGAGTAGTTCTTGTAGTGCTAAAGGGAGTATCGAACGAGATCAGTGCGGGGTCATAATGTGCACAGGGCCAGTCACAGAAAAAAGGGCCCACATAAAACTGGCCCAGTTGCTTGCATGCTCCTCTCCAAGCTGCGAGGACCCTAGGCAGGGATTTGGGACCGCCGCCTCTAGTCCCTCTGTTGCTGCTGTACTCCCCATGGACACCAGGTGGCAGTGTCGTGCCACGAAGAAGCCTTCGCCGCCTTGGAGTGGAGCAGGGGGTGCTGAGGGGCGTGCGACCCCGTCTGGGATTCCACCAGCTGCCGGAAGTAATTAAGAAGGTTCTATATCCTTTAGAATTTGAATCCTGAACAAAAAGCAAAGCTCCCAACAAGGAGAAGGAAAGGAAGGGGTAACATGTTGCAGGGGAAAGAGCGCCCGATTGGCGCTGGATAAACATGGGCTCCAGCCCAGCTCATATGCTTTTCTGCTGTGTGGCACTGCAAGAGTGTCTTTACCTCTCTGAGCTTGCCCTTCCGAACTTGTAAAATGAGTCTTCTGTTTGAGTCTCTGCGGAGTTGTAGGGAAGGGTAAGTGAAAGGGCATTTTAGAGCTGCTGACACACGGCAAGTACTGCAAGTGTATTGTCATTTATTGGTGTTCACTGTCACGGAGGAGAGAGGTCCTCTGTGACCGCACCAGAACCAGGAGGGAAGGAGAGAATCTTTTCCACCTCGTGCCATTAAAAAAAGGTTACTCCACTTCCCCCTTACCAAGTACTCACTGCCTGCCTGACCCTAAGCCAGGTGCTGGCAAACCCTGAGAAGTGGGCTGCTGTCCAAGCCCACTCATAGCCTGGACCCGGGAGTCCGACCTCCTTCCCCAGCTGCGTTCCCCAGTGAGTTCCATTGTCTTCCCAGGGGGCGTGGCCAGGCAGGGGCTGTCCTGCTCCCAGTCCACAGATTCCTCCCCAACCTCAGACGCTAGTTTTTCTTGTCCACAAGAAGTCTGATTTGAGAAGCCAGATACAAAGAGTCACCTGCTGTATGATTCCATTTAAATGAAATGTACAGAAAAGGTAAAACCATAGAGACAGAAAGTAGGTTAGAGATTGCCAGGGACTGGGGGAGGGGAGGACAGTGAAAAACGGCTCAATGGGGTTTTATTTTGGGGTGGTTTTATATTTTAGAACCCGATAGAGAGGTGGTGGTTGTACACACTATGAATGTACTAAACACCACTGTACTGCTCACTTTAAAATGGTTAATTTTATTAAAAATAGAACTACCCTACAACCCAGCAATTGCACTACTAGGTATTTATCCAAGGGACACAGGTGTGCTGTTCAAAGGGGCACATGCACCCCAATGTTTACAGCAGCGCTATGGACAACAGCCAAAGTATGGAAAGAGTCCAAATGTCCATCAATGGATGAATGGATAAAGAAGATGTGGTATATACACACAATGGATATTACTGGGCAATCAAAAAGAATTAAATCTTGCCATTTGCAATTATGTGGATGGAACTAGAGGGTATTATGCTAAGTGAAATTAGTCAGAGAAAGACAAATATGATATGACTTCACTCATGAGGAATTTAAGATACAAAACAGATGAACATAAGGGAAGAAAAAATAATATAAAAACAGGGAAGGAGACAAAACATAAGAGACTCTTAAATAAGGAGAACAAACAGGGTCACTGGAGGGGCTGTGGGTGGGGGGAGTGGGCTAAATGGGTAAGAGGCATTAAGGAATCTACTCCTGAAATCATTGTTGCACTACATGCTAACTAACTTGGATGTAAATTTAAAAATAAAGTAATAAAAGTATAAATTGTTTACTTTTATGTTATATGAATTTTATCTCAATTAAAAAAAAAGAAGTCTGATTTAAGAATATGTGATGATTGTTGTCACCACTGAAGTAAAAAGCTGAGGCAGGCACAGAGGCCTTCCAAATCTTGATATTGAAGAGTTTTCCTCCCTCTAATGATGGAAGAAGGGGCAGCTTCCATCCATCTATGCATCCACTCGCCTTCTAATAGTTCATCTATACAATCATTCACCCACTCATCCACTACTGATTTATTAATCTCTCTATCCTTCTATTATTAATCTACCAATATATCATTCCTTCTCTCCATCCCTCTACTTATCCATCCATCCATCCACTCATTCATGTAATCATCTACTCAGCCAACCAACCAACCAACCATCCACCCACCCATTCATTCATCCATCCATCTACCCACCCACCCATTCATCTGTCCGTCCAGCAGACCCTTTAATATCATCTCTGTCCCAGGTACCAGTATTTCAGTAATAAGCAAGTCCAACCTGGTCTCTATCCTCAAAGTTCCCTAAATCCAATGGAAAAGACACACTTCGAAGGTAATTTCAACACAGTGTGTTGAGTGCTCAGTGAGGGACACTCCAAAGTTTGTGGACTTTGGGGAGTGCTGGGAAGAGTTTCCCGGGAAGCAGTGCACGAGTGTAGAGTGCTGGTGGTGAGGGTGTAGGGAAGGGGCAGGAGGGGAGCTTCCTGCAGAGGGAACTGCACAGTCAAATGCAGAGGTGAAGGAGCGTGGCACAAAGGGAAGCTCAGGACAATCTGAGCCTAGCTGGTGAAGTGGGAAAGGCAGTGGCCACAGAGGATGGAGGGGCCAGACCAGAGGGAAGGGGCTTCAGGGTAAAGAGTTCAGATATGATGCAGAGGGCGGAGGGTAAGCTTTGAGAGACTTGACAACAAAGTGACGAGATCAGATCAGACCCACACTGAGACAGACCCCTCTGCTGCAGCGCGGAGGCTGGACCCGAGCGAGCAGGCCTGGAGGAGGGCGGGGAGGAGCCCTGGTGCTAGCCCGAGCTCTGGACGACCAGGTCTTGGGCTGCTAGGGCACCCATGGAAGTGATGGGAATGGGAGGGTCCAGCAAGGGGGACCTTCTCACTTGCATCCTCCCATCCCCTGCCTCCCTCCCCCTCCCCCCACTGCTCTCAGTAGGGCCCCCCTTCCTGCGCCTTTAGGCTCAGCCCACTGTGCCCCTGCTGGGATCTGATGCACTGGAGCCTTGTGCTTCATGAAGCTGTGCTTGTGGGGTCTGAAGCTGCCTGTGTCTGCTCTGGGGCCTCTGGGCTGCTGCAGGGGCAGGGTGTGGGGGCAAGGGGAGGAGGGACAGGGGCTGGGGACGAGGGGAGGGGCCCCTTCCAGGGCAGGAGTCCAGGACCTGTGGGGGACAGGCTCTTCTCCTGGTGCCCCTGCCCTCCCATCTCTTCCAGTAACCCTTCCCAGGGACTGTTCCTGCACCACTATTGAAGGCCTGGGGAGGGACAGGGGCCCCATTTTGCAGATGAGGAGATGGAAGCGGAGAGGCCTAGTGACTTGCCCAAAGGCGTGCCCAGAAAGCAGCCGCGCTGAGGCCTGAGGCAGGTCTGCCTGAGCCCTGAGCCCCTGCCCTTCAGCTCTGAGATCCACGCCCTTAATGTTCATCATCCTTTAAAAACAGCGGCAGCCAAGCGTCATTCACATCCGTTTCCGCATCCACACTGAGAAGCAGAACAAGACAACGCCCATAGGGCCTCCGTCCGGGTCCTGCTCCTCTCCTTACTGGGTAAGCTGTGTGAGCTTGGGCAAGTTGCTGAGCCTCTCTGTGCCTCCGTGTTGGCACCCAGCAGGAGAGATCATGAAAATGACTACCACACGGGGTACAGGGAGGGGTCAGGGAGTTAACCTGCATAAATGTAGTGTTTTAGTAACAACTACCACCGGTGCAGTGTGGGCCATGTGCCAGGCACTGCTCTTGCATGGGACATGTTTACTAATTTTATTCTCTGTGCGACAGGCCTCGCTATTATCCCTATTTTACAGATGGGGAAACTGAGGTCCAGAGAGGTGAATTCAGTTGTCCTGAGCCACACGGCCAGGGAGTAGCAGAGGCAGGACTCAAAAGCCTGTGCGGGCTGAGTCCCAAGGTCTGTGCTCCTCTTGGTGCGTCCCCAGGGGCAGTTGTTTTCTTCAGTGAACATTGGCTGCAACACCCCCCACTCCCCACCATCCTGTGCACCTCCAGCTCAGCTGACAGGCCCTGGGCAGCTGGCTCAGGAGACATGACAGCCAGAAGCAGCTTCCTTTCTCCCCTTTCTTCTGTCAACAAAAAACCCAAGAAGCTGGTGGCCCAGCAAGTGAGAGAAGGAGCAAGGAAGGCTGGAGACCCAGAGCCCTGCGTGGGTCAAGCCCAGAGTCCCAGCCCCCAGGTGGTTTGGGTCCACCTCATCCCCACCTCGCCCAGGGCTCCTCAGAGTGTCAGCAATAATGGGCTCCTGGGGAGGGGGGGGTCCTGGGTTCTGAGATCTGGCCACCCTTCCTCACTGCAGCGCGAAGACCCCAGTGCTACGAGGGGACCAGCAGCACTCGGCTCCCCCAGAGCCTAAGGGGCTCCCCCAGAGCCTAAGGGACGGACTGGGATGTGGGCACCCCGTGGAGCACCCCCCCTGCCCCGCCCCTGCCCGCTCTGCCCCCCTGGCCAGCCTCACTTTCATCAGGGAGGGATTTCAGAGCCGCCTGGATCCTCACTTTAATTAAAAGGAAATGTCCTCCTGGAGCTGTTGGGCTGTTTTTCCTTTTCCTCCTCAGAACATTTGCTCAGCCTCTGAGCCGGAGCCTGGTGCCTGGTTAATTGAAAGTTACAGATGAGCAAGGACACGGCCCTCCAGGGAGGGAGTGAGGAGACACACAAGCTGGCGCTGCACCCCTTGAGGGGGGAGCAGCCGTGTCCCTAGGCTGGTGGGCGGGGCCGGAGCGCACCCCCATCAGGGCGGGCCCCCTTCCCGCACCCCACCCAAGCTCCTGATGAAATAACACAATAGAGTGAAAGGAAGAGCCCGGAGCGCTCCAGGCCTCCCGCCAGCTGGAGGTAATCATGGTCAACACCTGCATGTGTACGGCCTTCTGGAACTTTCTGGACACTGCATACACAAATGATTTTATTGCCTTTCCCTTTTGGTTATAGAAGTGATAGCTGTTTATTGTCAACAGCTTCGTAAAAAGTTTTAAAGGCACAGAAAAAGTTTTAAGCATCTACCTGTCATGTCATACCAAGACAACTGTGTATGGAGAGCGAGGGGCAGAAGGTGTGGGCTGGGGCATGGGCGCTGGCGTTGGACAGTCCTGGCCTTGGGGAGGAACTTAATTTCCTGAGCCTCACTGGTCCCATCTATGGAATGAGAATCAGTACAAGAGTGGCTTTCTCAGGGGCTGTTATGAGGAGGAATGAGGTTGTTATGCATCCTGTCCAGCCTGCTCAATTAATGTAGCCAGTTCTGCTGCACTCAGTTCCTTCCCTGTCCACAATAACACAACATGACACAATACGAATGATACTATGTATACGTAATTTTGCATCCTATTTTTACTCATAGCTGAATTTTGGACATTTTTTAAAAAATGACATCTACTTCTCAAGGTGCCTGGGTGGCTCAGTCGGTTAAGCATTCGACTTTGGCTCAGATCATGATCTCACAGTTCCTGAGTTCGGTCCCCAGCTCAGAGCCTGGAGCCTGCTTTGGATTCGGTCTCTGTCTTTCTGCCCCTCCCCCACTCACACTGTCTCTGTCTGTCTCTCAAATATAAAATGAAACATAAAAAATTTTTTAGTATGTGGGCTGCTGAAGCAAGCACCATAAGAAAAAAATTTTTAAATGACACCTCCTTCTCTTTTATAACATCATCTTCGATGGCTGATTCATGTTTCATGGGCTGAGGGTGCTATGGTTTATACCAGATGTTATTAGCAAACTATCTCCAGAAAGATTTTTAAAAGTCAGTTTAGGTACCTGCCCAACCATGAATGTCTTTTCCTTGCTGATATCGTCATCAAAGATTCTTTAAAAAAGTTTTGTGGATTTAGTGGATGAGGAAGATCTCTCTAGTTGCTTTAGTTACTGGGCGAAAGGGAATATTTTGGAACTTGATGACTGTTTGGTAGTGGAGAGAGCGAGTTTCTCATCTCTTTGCAGGTCTAGTTCCTTACCCAGAAACTGAGGATAATAACAGTATCTATTTCATAGGGTTGTTGTTAAGATGAAATGAGCAAATACATATAAGCCCTTAGAGCCCTTCCCCTTAGATGCCAAATAACTCTCAGCATGCATTATTATCATTGCTGCTGTTGTTGCTAAATTCATAGACGTGGTCCAGGATCTGTCTTCTGATAGAAAGAACACTGTGTAATTTTGCGTATGTTTCATGTCCTCTCTGGTCCTCTGGCTTCATCTGTCAGGCGGGGCTGAGAAAGCCATGGAAAATTGTTGAGAGGACTGAATGTGGACTTGCCTCTCAGAGAGCTGGGCACATATAAGGGTTTACTGTCTCTCTTCTTGCTTGACAGAGTTCAGATTCCAAAGAGATGCACAGGCAGCCCAGGAAGTCTTCCTGGAGGAATGGCGCCTAAGCCAAGACTTGAAGCAGGAAATGGGGTTGGCCAGCTGGATGAAAGGAGGAGGAAGCTCCAGGCAGAGCAAACAGCATGTACAAAGGGCAAAGTTAGACGAGTCTCAGGGCTTGGGGACCTCAGTGTCCCCAAAGTGTGGGGGGACAGTGAGTGGTGAGAGAAGAGACAGGAGCCTCTTCAGTGTGACTTTCGAGGAGAGGCTTCCCAGACACCCCAGCCCACAGGGGTCCCCGCAGCCCACCTTCAGGACGCTGTCCCTGCTCTGCCCTGCCTGAGACATCTATTGTGAAGTTTCAGTTTGCACCCAGACCACATCCCTGCCCTGAGAAAACCGGGGCACAAACATCACCGGGGCCTTGCTAATAGCTCATTCCTGGACACTTCCTGGGTGTTGAAAGCTGAGTTTTACAGACAGCGCCTTGTTTATTTCTCCCAGCTTCTCTACCAGGTGGTGCAGATAAAGAAATGGAGACTCAGAGAGGGCGAGTCCTGTTTCCCCAGAGAAGTAGGTGGCAGAACCGAGATTTGAACCCATGTGGGGTTGGCACAGTGCTACCCAGAAAAGCTCCAATAATGATAGGAGGGACTTTGGGGCAAATATATGGGTGTCGAGAAGGGAATCTGGGAGGAAAGATATTTCTGGCTGGGTAGAAGGTCCTGGAAGAGGGCTAATAGAAAGAGACCCTCATTGGTTCATCCATTCTCATATTGTTTGGTATTGGTTAGGGTGTATACAACTATAAGTTACTGAAAACCTAAAGAATAGAGACCCAAATAGCATAAATACCTATTTTCCATGATAAGAATGGAGGAGGCAGATGTGATTCAATAGCTTAATGATGTCAAGCACAGGCGTCCTTTGCTTTTTGACTTCTTACCTCATGATCACAAGAGGGCTGCCACATCTCCAAACATCACACTCCTTGCAACTGTATTCAAAGCAGGAAGACAGGAGCTCTCTGTTCTCTTTTTCTCAGGGTGGAATCTCTCTCCCAGAAACTCCTTTTTGCTCCTCCTCCCAGATACTTCCTCACTGCTCATTGAACACAGCTGGGCCATGAGCATCCCCATAGCCAAGGAGGGACTTGGAAAGCGAGCATCTGGCAAAGGTGAAGGGGTTTACCATGATTGGCTCAGACAGTGGTTGCCCCTTAATGTAATCTGAAGAGATTTCAGAAAATATTGGTACTTGAATACCCAACTAAACCAACCTGAGTCTTTCCATATGAGGCATAGACTGGTGTTTTAAAAAAATCTTCTCAGACAGGGCTCCTGGGTGGCTCAGTTGATGGAGCATTGGATTCTTGATTTCTGCTCTGGTCATGATCCCATGATTAATCCCTGGGTCCGGCTCCACACTGAGCATGGAACCTGCTTAAAGATTCTCTCGCTCCGTCTGCCCCTTTCCTCTGCTTGTGCATGCTTTCTCTCTCTAAAACACATATATATGTCCCAAGATGATTCTGATTGAGAACCACTAGAGGAGGCCAGTAGTGGTCCGTCCTCAGCGATGGAGCCCATTGCTACCCAAATACAACGGAGTTCCATCAGCATGGAAGAAGGTAGGATTGCTTATAGGTGCGGAGTCCTTTATGGTGAGCCCCGCACTTGTTCTGGTTAATCAAGCCTCATTGAGCCCCTACCCTATCCTACCCGGCCCTCAGGAGGAAGTGGGCTGGTCAAAAAATGAGAACAATGTGGGTGCCGGATACTCCATAGAAGCGGGTGCACAGAAGAGAGGGCAGCTTTCAGCCTTGACAGAACGGCCCTGGGATTCATAATAGGGGGCTCAGAGCTCCAGCCCTAGACCACCCAGCTGTGTTGGGCAAACCCTGTCCCTCCATCTTTCTCAGCATCCACTTTCCAGAACAAAAAAGCCAAAACAAAACAAAAAGCCAACCAACCAAACAAACAAAAAAACCCAGAGAAAAACCTCCCTTGCCCCGACCCCCAACCCCGCTCCTTACACCTCATTGGCCATAATTGCTCCATGCCTAGGCCTCCACTAATCACTGCCCAGAATAGAATCGCAGAATTGGCATAGACCAATCAAGATTTACCTTCTGGTGCTGGGGCAGAGCCCGGTCTCTCCTGCAGACCGTGGCTGCCAGATACCTGCACAAGATCAGGGTTTCACCCTGAGGGAGAAGTGGGGGAGTGGCTGTTGTCCCCTCCAGCCCCGTTCCCGCCCCAGCTGTGTCTTTCACCCAGTCTCCAGAGACCACCTAGGCAGACAGCAAAATGGGCTGTGCAGACACCCCAGTACCCCCAAGGAAGGAAGCGTCCCATGTGACAGCCAGAGGGTAGCCTCCAGTTGGCTGCCTTGCCTCATTGGCTCATTATCTCCCCCTTGGGAAGTGGCAGACCTTAGCAGAAGGTGGATGCTAAATCTACTTTTTCTACCAGGGTATGCGGGGAGCAGGAAGCCTGGCCCACGTAACTTGGAGCTGAGGCCCCACCAGAAACCTCCCATCGCTAGGCTCTGCTGTCGACTCCAAAGGGGGCAGGGCTGAGTTAAGACCCCTGATGCCCCAGTTCAGAACCAGGCCTGGCATTTAGCAAGTGCTCGATAAAAATATCATTAAAAAAAAAAAAAGAAAACATTTGATTCCAGACTTTGGGCAAATTAGCGCTCCTCTCCAGCCTTCAGATTCCTCATCTACAAAAATGGGAAAGTAAAGAAAAAGTGGGGGAAAATGGAAAGAGCAATCTGTCTCCACCCCCCACCCCCTTACATGGCTTCCAGCCCCAGAACAGCAAGCAGTTATCTGTCCCCCCTTCCGTCCTTCTCCTTTTTCTATTAAGGACAGAAGGACAGAGTGCCTCAAGAGCCCTGGGCAGTCAAGTGCCACGCTGGACCCGAGCAAGTTCTGGGGACTTGTCAGACAAGCAGAGGACCCGGACCCCCCCAACCCCCCCCCACCCCCTGCCAAGGAATCCAGAGAAAGCCAGGCTGCATGTGAGAAACACTGGCGCTCCCAGGGGCGCTCTGCTGGTCGAGAACCCCTCAACCCTGGGTGTGTTACAGTCACTTGGGCTTTGAAAACTCTGAGGCCGTTGGCCTCCTTGTCAAAGATTCTGAGCTGGTTGATCCAGGCTGGGCCTGGGCCAGGATATTGTGGTCTGGGCAGGAGGCCAGGATTGAGCACCATTGCTTTAAACGTTGTGTGTGGGGGGGTGTCCTGTCACTTACCTGTTCACTTACGCTTCAGCGTTCATTCATGTGAGTGTTCATTTGTGTTTCTATTTGCTCCTGTGCAGAACACCATCTAATGGGACCCCCATCCAGTCTGTCCTCTGGTATTCTCACGGACACTTCCTTTGCTTTTGCTTCAGCCTCCCTGGTGATCTCTGGTTTTTGGGGGCGATATTAAAATCTGGGTACAACATAGCCAGAGAAGGAGTGTGGAGACCGAGTCCAGACACCTCCAGAGCACCCGGAGGGCCCCGGCTCAGGGAAGGTTCTGCGGGGAAAAGCTGCCCCAGAGGGCTTTTGAGGTACGAGTAGGAGTTTCCAAGGCAGAGTAGAGTGGGGAGGACAGGCACTAGCAAAGCCAGAGAGACGAACACCCAGGCGAGTGTGCAGAGGACACGGGGTGACTGCCTGTGGCTGAGGTTAGGAGAGCAGGTCAGACAGGGCTTCGCAGGGTCCAGCCAGGAGTTTGAACTTGATTTTCAGCACAGCGGGGCGATGTCGGAGCGTTTTCAGCAGCAGAGTCTCACTGCCTCACTTAAGCTTTAGGAAGAGCTCTGTGGCTGTGGGTGGAGATTGGGTTGGGGGGTGAGGAGACCCTGGCAGCTGCCAGGCAAGGCGGGGGGTGGGCTAGATGGGGACTAGGCAAGACCTGAGTTGAGAGAGATTTGGAGGGGCTGACCCGGGGGGAATGTCCCACATCGAGAGCTCATGGCGACCCGGAGTGGGGAGTGGGGTGGGGATGGGTGCTGGCGTCGAGGTTCTGGCTGAGGCCGAGGACGTGGATGAACGTTCCAGTTGGTCCTCCAGCCCCAGAGGAGGCCAGCAGCAGGTCCGCCTGACCACTGTTTCAAATAAAGTCTAATGAGGCCATTGTTTTGTTGCAAAGCCTCAGCTTAAAAATAGTCTAGGTTCAGGGGCCATTTTTTTAAATTAATGTTTTAATGGGCCAGGACTTGGCCACATGCCCTCAAGGAAATGCGAATCTTGGCGTGAAGGCGAGGCAGGGGGTGAGGAAGGAGAGCAAAGGCTTATCTTGAGGCATCCTGGGTCCCAAGTCCCTTCTCCCACTGGATCGGCTCAGAAGCCGTCTGCTGCCAGAAGAATCCTAGGAGGCGCCCCTTATCTCTGTCCAGATAGGGCTCCCTGCTTGCCCAGCTCCAGGGATGGGGAGCTCACTCACTGCCAGGCAGCTTGTTGTATTGTAGCGAGAGGGGAAATCAGGACCAATAGGAAACACCTGTCCCTGATGAATGAGGAATGCGGAAGTAACAGTCTATAAATTGTTCCCTCTGCTGATGCTAGGGGCTCAGACCTCTGGGGAGTGATCTCCTCTGAGCCCACCGGCGTAAAATAAACCTCCCTTCCAAGCTCTCCAAGAGCTGCTTTGTTCTTCCACCAGTGATCCAGAACAGATTCCGCAAGAGGATAGTCCAGACCGTGAGAATGTGCTTCCTTCAGCTGAATTAGAATTTTATCTCCTGGGGCCTTCCTTGTACCCCAAATGCGCACACCTTCCACCTCTCTGCGCTTACAGAACACTCTTCACCTTCTGCCTTATTTACTTATTCATTTTCTCCCCCAAGCAGGTCACTTCATTTCCCTAAGCATCATGTTTTCATCCATCAGATGGGAGTAGCCAGACCTACCTTACAGTTAGCGAGTGTGTATTGCAAAATGCTGAATTTCAGCCCTAAGAAACCAAAAGCAGACTTTTGAGCATCAGTCTGTGGCAAGCATTGTGCCAGGACTGGGGACGCAGCGAAGAATGAGGCACAGTCCCCTCCCCTCCAGCCAGTGGGGGAGACCAAGCAAGCAAGCCAGGAGAGGAGCACTTAGCAGGGAGCGAGGTGGGGGCATTTGGCGCAGCCTGGGGTTGCTCCCAAGACACTGCAAGGAAGTGACTTGTCACTGGAGACCTGGGGGAGCTGTTGTCCAGAAGAAGAGGGCCATTCTGGACTGGACAAGTGCGAGGGACGAGGGAGCCTGCTCCAAACCCAAGCTGCGTGTTCATGGCCGAGCTGCTGTGTCCCCACAGGAACCCCTGTCCCCACCACCCTGGACTGCAGGGCTCTTCCTTGGTCACATGCTTAAATAACTTCAGACCTAGAAGTTGCAAAACTAGCGTCAAGAGTTTCAGTATACCCTTCCCCCAGATTCCTCTAGAGTTTTCTCCCCTGCTGCTTCTTCATCCTATACACACGCACACATCTGTGTATATTATATTATCATTGTGCCTCAGTCATTTGACAATAAATTGTAGACATGTCACTCATTTACCCCTGAATACTGCAGCCTGCATTTCCTAAAGCAAGGGCATTCTCTTACATAATCACAGTCCCCAATCAAAATCAGGAAATTAACACTGATATAAGAGTATTATCTAATCTAATCTTATTCAAATTTTACCTATTGTCTCACTAGTGCCCTTTGTAGCAAAAGAAAAGATAAATTATTTTTTCTGGCCCAGAATCTGATTTGGGATCACATGTTACATCCAGTTGGCATTCCTCAATCTGAAAAACTCTTCCGCCTTGGTTTTTTCAAAACCTCGACATTTTTCAAGAGCATAGGCCACTTGTTTTGAAAAATGTCCCTCAACCTGGGTTCCTGGATTGTTTTAAACAGCGTTTCTGGGTGTGATTGGCAGCTGTTTTTTTCTCCATTAGGAAGGCTGGGGACACTTTTTAGAAGGCAGTTTCGGGGCCCCAGCCCAGACTTCTTGCATCAGAATGTTCGAAATGGGCCTGCAGGTCAGGTTTCTATCTGGCCCCTCCCTGATTCTCCTGTGCGCTGCTGGTTTAAAGTGATCTTCTCCTGAAGATGGAGGTAAGGTTCTCCATCATGGTCCTTGTCGACTCCACCATGCACCGACTCTGCAGCAGAGCTGCGCTCTCTGGGCCAGGCCCTCACGTCCAGAGGGGCTGGCAGAGGAGGTGGGGCTAATCCTGAGGCTCTAGCAGAAAAGAGTCAGAAGCCCCTGATCTTCACGCCATGGATTTTTCCTGATCACCCTCTGGCCTTAACTCTGCCTGGTTGTAGACCTTGGCTTGGTGTCTCTGCCCAAAAAGGCCACGGCAATGTTCAGCCCCATGACTTGAAGCTGTGTGGCCTTGGGGAAATTGCTCTCCCTGTCTGAGCCTCAGGATGCTGCTAATCTAGAAATGGAAAGAATGACCTGGGCCTTTTTTGCAGGGTAGCTGTGGGGAGGACACAGCATCCCGTGAGAAAGTGTTGGGCAAGTAGAACACATTCAGAGAACGTGGCTATCCCTTTTTTTGCTCCTAAATTTCTGTATTTCATGGAAGTACAGTGGAGATACAGTTGTCATGGCCTCCGGCCACAGCACCTTTGAACGTGTCCACCATCCCCCTGGCAAGCATGCTGGAGGTGCTGTGGCCCAGCCCACACCATCTGCGCACAGCCCCACTGCCTGAGGCTCCTCCTACCCCGGTCCCCTTTCCCTCCTGCACAGGCGCCCGCCCGCGGCCTGAGTGCCCCCAGCTGCTCCTGCCCTTCCTCCCCTGTGTCATTTGAAGGTGTTTATTCCTGCAAAGCTCTTACACTTCTAATTCTGTCTTGGTGTCTGCTTCTTTTCAAACCTGAAGTGTCCTAAACCTCAAGGAAAACCCCAACAAATCCTCTTGAAAACATCAGGTGAAAGAAACCTCCGCTGATCACGTTGTGGGAGCCCCCGATTTCTTCTTAGAAGGTGTTCTGATATTATTAGAATTCTCCATCGTGCTTGAGCTGCTCACTCATGTCCCCGTTAGCATCTTTTCACACAAGAAGACTTTCCTTCAAGAGCAAAATATGCCTGGTCCTTAATTGTATGTGCATCGCAATGAGATGTTCTTGTCAGTAAACTGTCCTCCTCCACATTAGCAAGCCCACATGGCTTTGTGATGAAAAAAAATAGCTTATTATGTATTTCCTATTATAGGAAGTGATGGCTGTGTCTGCGGCACAGGCTGGAGGTGCTGGATGCGGGAGTGAAGGCACCAGTATGCAGAGTAAAAATGGGGCAGGGACCCCAGGGATGAGGTTGGGGCGCTTCATGGGGTGTCCTGAGGTTGGATGAGCAAGTGCTTGGGAGGCTGTGGGTGCAGGGCCACGTACTCAGCAGGGCCTTGCTAAGTACTCCCGATCATCATCACTGCTGTGAGAACACCAGGGCTCCAACACCCGAGCGGGGCAGCTTTGCAACAGCTCAGTGCCGTCCCAGGGAAGGTTCCGTGAGGATCGTGAAAGGCATGGTTTGGGAGGACAGAGAAGGGAATACCCCACTGGCTCGATCGTGGCACCTCCGAGAGCCCGTTGTCAGAACGATGTGACCTGCAGGTGCTGCTGCTCTAAGTACTTGATGTGCAGTAAGTCGTTAGTCCTCAACTCTGTGAGAAAGGTGCAGCGCCCACGTCCCCACCACGTGAGGGGCACCCCAGCCCAGGACGGGAAGAGGGGGTGCCTGAAAAAAGTTTTTTGATGTTAGCTCAATACTCATGTCAAACTATAAAAGAGCTGAACCTAGAGAATCCATGATCTGGAACACAGACAATCAAGAACAAGACTTCTTTGGGAGAAGATATCTGCACCTACCCATCTACACCTGCGCCTACTTGTCTACACCTGTGCCCACCCATCTACACCTGCACTTACCCATCTATACCTGTGCCTATGCGTCTACACCTATACGTCTAGACCCACACATCTATACCTGCAATTACACCCGCGCGTCTCCTTCTGCGTCTTGTGATTTAGCTGTTTAAGATTTGATGTATATTTTAAACATAGATAATGATGAGGGAGCGTGGGGCAAGCTGAGGGCAAAATACAGGGCGGGACACATACCCCACAATGACCCCCACCCCTCCTGGGATGTGTGTGATTGTCCTCAGACACTCCTGGCTACCAAGGAACAAAGGAAAGGGGTTTAATGCTTGCCATGGTGATGTGGGAAACTGAGGCAAATGAAAAATTAAATTCTCTAACTGCCTACAGCCAACTGACAAGTCCTTGAAACAGGCAGAGGGACCTCCCTCTAGGAGCTCAGCTCCCTCGAGGAGGACATTTTGGGGGCCAAAGAGAACCTTAGCTTCACCTTCTTTCAACCTCAAGAGCCCTGCAAGTCTGCTTCCTTTATTTCAACTGCTCCAACACCATGCTGGCCATCACACTCCAAGCGTATGGCCCTGTTATACGTCTAAAGGGTCTCATGACTGAGGCTTTATTAAATGGTAATAAATGGTGTTTCCTTAGCAAACAGCTAGCCCCTCAAGGTCCTGGAAACCTTGCTTTCAAAATTCCTTAGAGACTTACTCTTTCCCTGACCTCCTCCTAACCTGAGGGTTTATAAGGAGTTACCCGTGAGGACCCCAGTGCAGCTCTGCCTGCCCACTGGTCCTGTCCCTGTGCTTTAATAAAACCTCCTTTTTGCACCAAAGACGTCTTCAAGAATTCCTTCTGGGGCGCCTGGGTGGCTCAGTCGGGTTAAGCATCCGACTTCGACTCAGGTCATGATCTCACAGTTCCTGGGTTGGAGCCCCACATCAGGCTCTGTGCTGACAGCTCAGAGCCTGGAGCCTGCTTCGGATTCTGTGTCTCCTTCTCTCTCTGCTCCTCCCCCATTCATGCTCTGTCTCTTTCTCTGTCTCTCAAAAATAAAAAGAAGTTAAAAATAAAATAAAAAAAAGAATTCCTTCTTGGTCATCGGCTCTGGACCACCACTCCGTCACCCCAAACCTTCATCAGATAAGATGTTAATGTTCTCAATAGGTTTCAAAAGAAACTCTACCACACAAATAAGCTACAAAAACAAAATGTCTATGAACTGTAAAATTTCAAAACAAATATAAAGGCCAAAAATCACAGAAAAAAAGACCAGCATCACTGACACTCAAAGACATATAAACTCAAATATTCAGATATATTTGGCTGTGAAACTGCAAACGATTTTTGAAAATAACAAAGTCTGCTTTGGGGAGAGGTGCGGGAGGATTGTCACTCCTGATACTTCCTTAATTTAGGGGCAATGAAAACAGACACAATTTTCCCAGAAGGTAATTTAGAACCAGCTATCAATGAGTGGGGGGAGGGTGTGTGTGTGTGTGTGAAATGGGTGAAGGGGGTTAAGAGGGGCAAACTTCCAATTCTAAAATGAGTAAGTCACAGGGACGAAAAGCACAGCCTAGGGAATACAGTCGCTAACGCTGTAATACACGTATCATGCTGACCATTTCTTAATGCATATAATGGCCGAGCTGGTGTACCGTCCACCTGAAACTAATTGAATATTATATTTCAACTATCCCTCAATTACAATGAGGAAAGAAATCACACAGGACTTAAATGGACTTCCAGTCCTTGGGGTGCAAGTTTTCCTGAAGAAAAAAATGCACACACAACTGTAACTTGAGGACCACGAGCCGCTTTCCGGATGTTTCCTACGTCCTTGAGCAGGGTCTGCAGTCACCTTGTAGGGGCTTGTTCCTCAAAGCGGCCCGGGTGGCTCTGACTTTAAAGAGGGGAAATACAAAGTGCACACCCAAATGTTTGGTGAACTAATGGAGACACAGACCCCATCTGAGGCCCCGGACCTGTGCGGGTCCCTGGAGAGACCAACGGGGACATCTGGAAGCCCTTTTTCCAAGTTACCCGGAGCCCAGAGGAAATCACATAATAATCCACAGTTGGGGGGGAGGGGAGATGAGGACCCAAAATGCCACATTGCTTTGCTTTTGTCTAGAATGTTGTCAGCTCGGGGCTGTCATGCTGACTGCCTCATGCTAATCAGGAGCCCTAATTAGCAGCCACATCTGAGTAATCAAAAGGGGGGCTTGCTGATTAACCAACAGTTCAGTAGACACAGCCTTCAAAACATGGGGCCCTGGGTGGGGCGTGGACCCTGAGGAAAGAAATCCTCTAGGGGAGCATCTCTGAACCATTGCTACAACACTTGGGATTTTGTGCACACCCATTTCAGGCCAGGCACTGCCCTCCTTTCCTTGTTTTAACTCATTTCACATGACTATACTTTGGTGAGGAAACTGAGGCACAAAGAGATTCAACTAACATTGTTCAGAGTCCCGTGGAGATTGCGTGGCAGAGGCAAAACTCACATCGAAGCCTGTCTCATCTCAAAGCCTGTGACCTTGAGGGCTGTTATGCCCCCTCTCCTGTCCATTAATATTCATTCATTCATTCATTTATCCTCCTGTTCATTGAGCTCCTACTCTCAGATACTGTTCTGGACATTTAGGACATAGCAGTGAATAGAGAAAAAATCCCTATCTTCTCAGAGTTTCCTTTAGAGTAGAAGAAGACAGACAAATTAATAAGCATATGAGTGTTGAGAATAAGAAAAATAAAGCAGAGTTAGGGGATGGAGAGAGACAGGGGAGGTGTTATTTTAGCCAAGATGGTCAGAGAAGGCTTCTGGGAGGAGGTGACATTTGAGCAAAGACCTAATGAAGGGAAAGGAACTGGACTTAACGATATTTAGAGGAAGCGCAGACCAGAGCCCCATACCCCCCAGTACAGAACTGTGGATGGTTTTCTGCCTCTGTGTTCCAAGGCCCTGGGTCTTTGCTTACTCTGCCCTCTCTGTCCCTCTCACTGTTTGTCATCTTTCATCTTTGAGCAGGCCTGGGACCATAACTGGACCAAAGTTCCATGGCTGAGTCATTCTTTAGTTCCCAGCTTAAGTGGCTCCTTCCTCAGTGAGTCATCCTTGTCCTTCCAGGCTGAATCAGGTGCCTCTTTGGTGACCCCACAACCCCCTGAGCATATTCCAAGCACAGGGAAATGGCAAGTGCCAAGGTCCTGTGGCAGAAACATAGTTGCAGGGCTCAAGGGACAGAGATGGCCAAATGGTCTGAATGAAGGAGTGAGTTGTCCACCCTGAAATTGGAAAGTCAGAGAGTGGTCATCAGACCAGAGAGAGCATTACAGGTCAGAGCAGGGAGAGGAAACATTTTTCCAAATGCAGTAGGAGAAGCTATTGGGAGACTTTAAAGCAGGGAGATGACGTGATTTACATTTTCTGGAGATCACTCTGGCTACTGTTGCAGAGTGAGTGACAGGGGTGGGGGGAGGGTGAGACAGGGAGGGAGACAAGTCAGGAGTCCGTTGCATCGGTCCAGCTGGGCCGTGATGGTGGTCTGGGCTGAGTGGAGGTAGCATTCCTGACTCCTACCTCCTGGCCTCCCCGATGGCCGCTGCCCCTCGGACGGACCCACCACCCCCAGTTCCTCTCCATCTGCCTTCCTTATCACACCACAGCACAAAGGACTTGCACTAGAAACTGGACCGAATGGGTCCACCTGTTCAGAGACTCATGTCAAGAAAGGACTTTCAGAGGGTTCTTTGAAGAGATAGTGGCTTTCTCTGGGTGGGGACGGGGGGACTTTGTCATGTTCATTTGCCCAGCATCTGTTCCCACCTTTTTCCTTGGGGGACCCACTTCCCTCCTCTCCCTTCTCAGTTCGCATGCTTGGGTACAATTAACCCATCCTTCAGCTCGAGCGGTGGCCACGTGACCCAGGTCTGGCAGTCGGTCCATTCCATCTTCTCTGCCACACTGATCAGTTAGGAGACGGGCATGCAATCTAGGCTGGCTCAGTGTCACTCTGTCCCAGGACTGTGACAGAAGCTCTGGGGACAGGAAACTCACTTTACACTGTGATTGCTCATTTGGTAGGATGCTAGCCTGAAGCTGCCGGAAGCCTTCTTTCACTCCCTCATTAACAACAGAAACAATCAGAAGGTAAAGCTTGGGCAGGGAAAAGCAGAGAGGTGTAGAGATGGATTTTCAATGCCATCCTTTGGGCGCCTGGATCCAGCTCTCCCTGAAGCAAGCACCCCTGGAAATTTTTGTGAGTCAACAAATTCTCTTTTATGCCTAAGACAGTTTGGGTGCCTGTTAAGTTCCTTAGGAGGTTGTAAAAGCTCTGACTATTTAAGAGGCCCCGTGTGACTCTTCTTTGTACTTGCTATGTAAAGGGTGGGAGGGGGCCCATCAGCAACACCTGAGAGTTTCTTGGAAATGCAGAGTCTGGCTTCACCCCAGACCTATGCAACCAGCACCTGCATTCTGACAGGGTCTCCTAGGTGATTTGTATGCACATTGCAGTCAGTCGGAGAAACAAGTTCCCGAAAACAGTCCAAACGTCAGCAGAACAGGATGACCTTTAAGATTCTTCCCAGTCCTGGGCCCTCTGACCGGTTTCTGTCTTCCCTCTGAGCTGCTGAGAGGAGGCAGCACCCTGTGTGGGGGAGGGGGGTGGAGCCGTGGCTGACAGGGGATGCTCACATTTTGGATTTTCTTTTCTTCTGATTGGGTTTTAAATGCTTATAGCTTAGGGATGCAGGGCCAGGAGGGGCATGGAAAGGAGAAGGGGCAGTAGAAGTAGCCCGAGAAAGAAATGCTGAGAGTAGCTGGGGGGACACAGCCCTGGGAGGGAAGTCGCTTCCTTAAAGGGACCCTCTGTCTGCTCTCCTGAGGGAAACACATTCTTTTCTGTGATGCCCATAACAAAATCCCTGCCTTCCTTCACCACATTCGGGGTGGGGGGTGGGGGGGAGGCTGGCGTGTCTTCTGGGCTTGTCAGGTAGTAGGGGCTCAGAAACATTTGCCGAGAGCCAC
Organism: Suricata suricatta; assembly: GCF_006229205.1. Taxonomy (NCBI): domain Eukaryota; kingdom Metazoa; phylum Chordata; class Mammalia; order Carnivora; family Herpestidae; genus Suricata; species Suricata suricatta. The sequence continues at coordinate 51,516,045 of NC_043711.1, forward strand.
AACAATTAAATGCCACGTGTGATCCTGGATCAGACAGGAATTGCCATAAAGAAGATTATGGCAGAAACTGGATCTGGACTCTAGATTAGGTAGTGGTATTGCAACAGTATGAAATTTCTTGAATTTGATAAAGATAGTGAGATTATGTAAGGGGATGTCCTTTTTCAGAGGATACAGGATCATGTTTAAAAACAATTAGGGTCCAAATGTCCACAAGTCTCTCTCAAACAGCTTGGCAAAATCATTATATGACTATGATTAGGATGTGTGTGTGCTGAGAGGGAGAGAGAGAAAAAAACGAAGGGAGGTTGTATTGTGCGCTCTACCTACTTAACCTAAAACTACATTTCCCAGAATCCCCTTCCACAGCCGGTTCGGAGTGAGAACTGGCCAAAGCAACATTTTCCCAGGACTCCAGGGTCAGATGCACTGAGACCTGGGTGCTCATGGAAGAGCTGAGGGGTCTGGTGTGTCCCTGCTGTGCCCTGGCCTGGGCCCTGCTGACCAGCGGCGTTGGGTTGCCCATCACACACCCAGAGCTGGACTCCTTGGAGGCGCTGCCTGTCCCCAGGGCAGTACTTTACTTCCAGGTTCCAGGGCAGAAGGCAGATGCAGGGCCCCCTGTGTAATGAGCAGCAAAGAAGGGCCAATAAAGGTACTAAAGTACAAGGCTTCTCCTTGCTTCCATGGTCTTTCTCTTGACCATCATGGTGTTTTACAATGTGCTATTTAATGTCCTTCTAAGTAAAAGAAAATTTAAAATCTAAATCTTCAGCAGACACTTATTGTTCATCTTCAACTCTGCAAATGCCAAGAGCACTGAATTCGTGTGGGCATTACACGATACGTATTTCAGAACGTGGACGTGCACGTGCATTTCATTCTTTCCAGAATGGGAGAAACTCAGGCAAAACTGAGGTGTTTCAATTTCCCTTCTTGAGATGGGCACATTCGGCCAGGGCTCCCCACTTCCGCTCGCTGATGATCGGAGAGAGTATGGGGTGCCGGATCGTTCCCTTCCCTTCGATGCCATCATTTTCAGGGTGAGCGGTTGGCTCGTATGGGGAAGAACTCAAGGAGACACACAGGGTGCTGAGTGTCTCTTAACACCACTGTCTTCTTTCCGTGTTGGAAACAGGCTACAGTTTCAACAGAGAGTTGTGGCCTCTCAGAGCCCTGCATAACAGTGAAACCCCTCCCTCACGCAGCTCAGTCACTTTTTAGTCACTCATTCCAGGACTTTGGGCAAGCTCTGTTGTATCTTTCTGGAGTTTTGGCCCCAAATCCCTCTCCCTGTTGGAGAAAACACAGTTTTGCGTGTATGTGTTCCAGTGAATGAGGCTCTTGCGCCCGGAACCCAAAGACTTGAGGGTCTGCCACGTATATCATAGAACCTTTATTATTTTTCCTCTAAATTCTTAGAAACGTACATAACGCCCGTGCTGTAGTTATGACACCATTTATAGACATTTAAAATGCATCTTCATTTATAAATATTTTACATTTGGTCCATAGAACAGATAATTTTTCTAAATAATACTGTAATTTTTTAAAACAGGCTCTGTATATAGTTTGAATATGTATATATTACATATATTTTTTTATATAGAGATAGATTTACTTGATGTTCTGAGAATAAATCCTTATTGCAAAAAAAGCATATATGATAATACAATATCTTTTCCCCCAGGGCAAATACTAAAAAAAGGTACACGTATTCACAGTTCTCACAGAAATTGTACGACACGGAATATTGTGCTATATAAGTAGGTTTGGATGGAAATCAGTTAGGGGATTTCTTGCCAAACATCTCAATTAGATTTGCTTACAAACATTAAGTACACGGCATTTGTCTTGGAAAGACTTGGTCTTAGTTTCACACTGAAGAACAAAGAGAACGTCAGAAGTCCTCCTGCCCTTATGCTAAAGGAATTCACACAGGATGGGGAAGGTGGGACCATGAGACACAGTGAAGGGTTCCTTTCACCCTAAACCCTACAATTTAACACAGAAGTATCTTGATCATGGAGTCACCGGCTGGCATCGGGGATGCCTTAGCAATGAGACTATTTTACAGATGACCTCAGGAGAAGGTTTGGGATTCCCTACACATTACCACGTGAGACCCTATATACCACGCGCAAAGATAAATGTACAGGTATGCCTTTCTATGTGAACACGTACTTTTTGTTTTCTCTACAAGAATGTGCTTAATACTCTGAGGGTAATACCTTATTGCAAGAACTGGTATGCTGGTCACTGTCAGATGAGAAGGACAAGAGATTAAAAAACCCACGGTCACAGTTATTCACCATAATTATTAAGGATTAGTCGTAAAATACGATTTGTGAGCTAACTAGCTAAGGAGCTACGGGGCACAACATAGAGTTTGCTACATGGGAACCCATCTTCCTGGCAAAGGAGAAACGCTGAGTCAACGGAACTTGCAAGAAACAGTCTTTGCCAGATTTGCCATCCACCACCACCGCCGCCGCCACGGAGCCCAGTTCCAGAAAGAAACAAATGCCACTTCCCGACGAAGCAGTTAATCTTGGAAGCACTTTGGGGGGGCGGGGGTGGTCTGGGTTAACACTAGCTCCTCAGTTAGTGGGCTGGGGGGATTTTCGTGGCAGTGAGGGGATGCCCGCCGAGGAACGTGGGCAAGGAAGGCAGCATTTTGACTGGGGCGGCAGTGAGGACACAGAAGGGGGGCCGGAAAGAGAACTGCAACCGTTTTGCCTCAAGGACTGACGGACCTTCTCCTCGGTTTCCTCTGCACCTGATTTGTGTTGCGTAAAATGGGGCAGCCTCCGCGAAATTGGGGCTCCTGATTAGGGAATTTCCCCCAGCGGGACCTTAGGTCCCCAGAACGGCAATAAAAAAGAAAAATCAATTGTGCTTGCGGCAGTTCTCCAAGGAGGGAGGGAGGAGAGCTGGGCCGTCTGGGCTGGGATCCTGGTGCAATCAGAACAGCCTGGCCGGGACGGCGGGGGTGGGGGCAGGGAAGGCCGCTCCGCAGATGGCTGGGGACAGGATGGGGGTCCTTGTCCAGCTGCCTCGGGGGAGGGGGGATAAACACACAAAAAAGATGAAAGAAAGAGCTCCGCTGGCTCCCTGCTACTTAAGAGTGAGCTCTCCCTGGAAATCCCCACGGTACAAAAGGCCCTTCTGCGTGTGCAGAGCAGCCATCTGACGGAACCCAACTCCTGCAAAGTCCGAGATAAGAGTCACAGGTTTCCGCAGTAAGACAACAGTCAGGGATAGGACTAAAAGCCACGAGGCGTGTGGCCACGCCGCACCACACTCTCGGGCAGGATACAAAGGATCTACCACACGGTCACAAAGGCTGATTGCTTGATGCTTATGGGGCCTGGATTACAAAGGTCACCAGCCTACGGGTGCTGGGGCCTTCGGGGATCCCTGCCCCTGGAGTGCCCCCCCCCCCCGGGGGCGTGACTGTCCCCCACCTCCCCTCTCTTCACATGGTGATGGTGTCTGGACTCGCCGCCACTCGAGGTAGGTTGAGATAGACGGTATCTTCAGACATCAAGTGGTGGTGGTCATGGTCAGCCAGGTCCTGGGGGCGAGTGTCGGTGGGCGCGCCGCCAGACACCCCTAGATGTAGGCCTCCTTGCTGGCTGAGCCGCTGGCCTGGGGCTGCTCTGGACCGTTTTCAGGGCGAACGATGTCTTCGCTGGGCTGGGTCATGACCTGGATACGCTGTGGACACCAGGGAGGAGTGGGAGTAGGGGGGGCTGGCTGCTCCCGCCCCACCCTCTTTTCGGGTCTGTCCTGCCTTCAAGCGTCCCTGGGCCCCAGCCTCGCCCCCAAATCCTTCACACTCCCATTCCTACCCAGCCCGGGGACATCGGTCACACTTGGGTTATTATAATAACCCCCCACTGGCCTTCTCCTTGCTGCTCCCCCTCTCCCCGCCACTTGCTCCACTCCAGCCACGCTGGCCTCCTCACGCATGCCAAACATGCACCTACCTCAGGGCCTTTGCACTTGCCCTGTCTGGTATATCCTTCCTTTCAGATAATTACACAGTTTAATCTCTACCTCCTTAGGTCTTGGTTCAGTGTGACCTTCTCAGCAAGGCCTTGCTCAGCACTCTCTAAAACCCCTTTCTACTTTATTTTTCTCCATAGTATTCATCCTTATCTAACATTTTTATTTTGTTAATTGTTGGTCTCCCTCTACTAGAATGTAAGCCCCACAAGGGTGGGATTTCTGCTTGTTTTCCTCATGGCAAAATGTATCATTAGCCCTGATCACACTGTCTGTCACACAGTAGGTGTTCAATACATATTTCCCAGGTGGCTCTCCCACTGCCTTCTCTACAGGCATGCCCTGAAATCCTGTTCCTTCAGATAAGGTGCTGTCTTCAGATGTGCCCTCCCCGGGCCTTTGCACAAGCTGAGCTCCCCGCCTCAAATGCACCGCCATTGCCTCTCTGCTACACCAAGGCCTGAGCACCTTTTGGGGCTCAGCAGATGACTGTGGCAAATGAAAGCATTGGGCCTGGAGCTGGAAGAAAGGCCTATGAGCCTTAGCTCTTCTAGCGATGACATCACGACTTACTGCAAGGGGTGGGGAAGCAGTCTCCCCACCTGATCTCACCTTCTCTGTCTGTGACAGGAGGAGGCCGGCCCCGGGGGCTGCACGCAAACCCCACCCTGTCTCCCTCTGGCCGCAGACCAGGGAGCCCCCTCTTCAGCTCTGGCTGGCCTAGAAGGTCCATCTTGGTAGAAATAAGGTTGAAAGCCACTGACCCCAGGCCCTGCGCATCTGACCACCCCTCTGCAGTGAGTCTTCTCAGTGTCGCGTTACTCCTTCAAAGTCTCTAGCACCTGGATGCCCCCACCATGGGCTTGTTCCACTGCAGAATTCGATATAACTTAACAAAGAGCTGGTACGGACCGAGAATGTGCTAGAAGGTCCCTGCTGAGGTCAGCATGCCTTACGTTATCTTTCCTCAAGGGTAAGACCATGATTTTTCCTTATCAAGCCCACAAAAGAGGCCAATCCATCGGACCCTCCCCTTCACCTGTTTCAAACCTCTGAGGTTCCCCTTGGCCCTCAGGATAAAGTTCAAAGTTCTTGTCCTAATTTTCAAAGCCTTTCATGAGCCTGACCTTCTTATATCCCCAACCTCATCTCTTCTCATCCCGTCTGCACCCCCCTCTACCCTCCAGCCGCAATAATCTCCCATTAGTTCACCAAATGCAGTTGATACCCCTGGGTCTTTGTACATGCTTCCTTCCCATCCCCTTCTAGGAACTTTCTTTCTGCTTCTACTTTAACTCTGGCTCATCCTTAGGCCTCTTCTTAGCTATCTCCTCTTTCAAGAAGCCTTTCTTAATCTTCCTCAACCCAGGCAGGGCTAACCCATCTCCCTGGTTTACCCAAATCATGGCGCTTCCAACACCCTATTATCATTGGATATTTGAGCTGTCTGTTTCCCAACTAGACTGTGAACTCCACAAGGGTAGGGGGCTGTGCCCAGCACAGTAGGGAGAGGGGACCAGCAATCTAAACGGTGCAGAAGGGGCTTACCTGCTTCAGAGAGCCCTTTAAGGTGAGGAACATGTAAGCCATGTAACCGGGGATGAGGACCATCGAAGACAGAGCCATGAGCCAGCCCACGCCCTGGCCCCACTTGGGGAAAACGTAGTTTCCCATGGTGAGAGGTGTCATCTGCACAGCACTGAAAATGAACACGCCCTGGGGAGGGTGGAGGGGGTGGTGGTGTGCAGTCAGTCACCCAGATTAGACGATCAAGGCCTCTTCCTAGACCCTGAAGCTGACAGGTCCACTGACCACCTCCCTTGCCATGAGGCTGACCCTCATAAGGTCCCAGAATCCTGGGAATCCTGCACTCAAGGGCACTGCTGGTACAAAAGACATCTTTGTCCCCTTCTTCTCTGTGAGAACCAACAGAAAACAGCACCCTTTCCATGCGGACCAATTTGAAGCTGGTGCCCTCCCTGGAAGGACCAATAGAAAAGGGGACCCTTTCCGGGAGGACCAATAAAAAAAGGGGCCCTTTCTGGGAGGACCAATAAAAAAAGGCATCCCTCTTCCCAGATAACCAGCTCAGCAAGCAGAGTGAGGATGGGCGTCAGCATCTAGTCTGCCATCAGCTGAGTGCCTTTTGCAGGACACAACATAGGCAGTGGCCTAGCCCCCACCCCAAGGGCTGGGGCAGCCCTCCTCAGCCGGCTCAGGCCTCAGCTTCCTCCTGCCTAAGGCAATGAAGGATGCTGAGAATAGGAGGCCTCCCGGAGCCCATGGTTTGAGCTTCAGGATCGGGCCCACCTGGTCGGAAGGCAGGATCAGCTAGCAGGCTGACGCTGGCAGCCTGGGCCTGGGTCCTTCAGCGGTAAAGCTGGGGCAGAAATGCCTGTGTTGCTGAGGTTGGTGAGGATGGAGTAGCACACCATGGTGCTACGGAGGGCACAGAGCAGATGCTCAGCAAAGAGGAGGCAGCAGTATTATTAGGAAATGGGCACCTTTGCTTCCAGAAGTTTCTCTAGAGACCTGAGTGGTTCCAGGGCCTCAACCTAACAGGGCTGGTCAAACCTTGTACTTACTGCTACAATGATAGGGGTGAAGAAGGACCAGCAGAGTTTCCACCAGATGCAGGGCCTGGAGCCAACCATCTCTTGGATGTTGTCATAGAATCGGTTGACACCTGTGACATTTGGACAAGAGCAGCAGGGATGAATAAGCTCAAAGCGCCAGTCTGCCCCCTTCTGGCGGTATGGACACAGGCAAGTCACCTGACATCTTGGAGCTTCAGCTCCTTGTCTGTAACAAGGGGCTAAGTCTGGGGAGCGGGGAGAGGGGTCCCTGCGATGTCAGTGTTCAATAACCAAACCCCAGCAAGTGGGGTGTGTGGGACAGCCAGCCACCCTCATGTGAAAATACCCACCAACAAAAGGATATCCGTATAAAGATGTCCCCGCCTCTCTCAATGTCCCTTCCCACCTGACAGCCAGCCTAGCCGTTCCTTCAAGGCTCTGCTGGACAGGCCATTTCCCCCCGATTATCTGATGCCATGAGCAACCGGTAACAGACTGCAATGAAGAACCACAAGGCTTGACAAAATCACAGGCATCATGAAGTTCCCAAGACTGACGCTGGGCATTGCCTGAATTCTAAGCAAAGCCAGTGAGCAGGGAGGATCTGACAGCATTAGGCTGGTTGAGAGTGAGGGGGGAGAGAGAGGAGGGGGAGGTGGTGACGAAAGTGCAGTGACCATCGAGGACTGAGAGGGATCGGAGAGAACCATTCAAACACATCGTTTTGCCGTGATCATCAACGTGTGGGGTAGGATCACTTTGGACTATCACATAGCGAGGGGGGGGTCTGGAAACTTCAGCCGTAACACAGACACATAAAATCATCATTTACCCCATTGCTTGTTCTAAGGTAGTGCGTACTTTTAATTATAGCCCCATTTTTGTTAAATATTTAACTTTAGGACTTTTTCATTGTAGTTTTGGTTTCTTTGAAGCAGGCGTCGTGCCCAGTGTGGAGCCCAACATGGAGCCCAACATGGGACTTGACTTCACGGCCCTGAGACGGAGACCTGAGCTGAGGCCATGAGTCGGATGCTTCCCGAGCTACCCAGCTGCCCCTAGTTCTACTTTTCTAGAAAAAAATCTCAAACCCTCTTATCCCAACATTTATGAATAAATTTTGGCTCCCATTTCAAATGAATTTATTTAAGCTGTCTTACAGTATCTTCTAAGCATAGAATCTCCTGTGCTAACTTCATTAGACTGTTGTGAGGATGAACTACAGTTGGCCTTTGAGCCACGCAGCAGCCAGGGGCGCTGACCCCCAAATGCAGTCAAAAATCTGCAAATAACTTCTGACTCTCCAGAAATGTAACCACCAAGCACTTAACACTGACTGGAAGCCTTACCAATACCAAACGGTAGACCAATACATATTTGGTATGTTCTAAGCATTATGTGCTGTGTTCTTACAATAAAGTAAGCTAGAGAAAAGAAACGCGATTAAAAAAATCTTAAGAAAGAGAAAATACATTCACAGTACTGTACTATAGTGAAAAAAGTATCAGAAAAAACACTGTACTATATTTATACACACTGTGTAGTTCCAGCCCGGGTTGTTCAAAGGTCATTTGTAAACTAATGTATAGAAAGGGCTTGGTGTTCAAGCTATATTTGTTGAATGATGACTGAAGGAAGGAATGACTGACTGATGGACTGAATGAATGAATGAGGGAGGGTAGGAGGAAGGAGGGTGGATGCTCACCATAAAACCAGGAAATGGAGACACATTCGAAGAACACGAGGAATAGCAGGCTCATGCCGCTGGCAGAGTAGTAATCAAAAAGTTTGAAGACATAGATACCTCCCTAAAAGAGGAAAAGCAGTGAGAGGGGGTCCACTTCCGGCCAGGACCCAGGACACTCAACTCACAGCCCACACGTGCTTGGCAGTCTGGCCAGGGAGGTGTTAGATGACACCGCAGGGAGAAGGCTTAAGGGAAGATGAAAAGAAGCATCGAGGCCTAGTGACTCTGAGAGGAGGTGATCACTGCCTCCCTGGGGACTGGGAAGGAAATGTCCAGGGAAGACACTTCTGGGAATGCTGGAGGCATGAGACTGGAGCTGGTCATTAGAGCCATCTCTCCACAAAGTTAAATCAGTTATGCATTTTCCCTGCTTAAAGCTTTCCATGGCTTACATAAGACATAAATATAACCCATTAAAGTTGAGAGATTATAATACCATACCATATCATACAATATAATACAATACAACACAAAATACAAATGGCTTTGGCCTGCAAGGTCCTGTATGATCTCGTTCTGCACTCCTGACCTGTCCCCCCACTCCTTCTGCTCCTCAAACTTCCCAAGCCTATGCCCACCTCAGGACCTTAGCACCTGCTATGCTTTCTTCCCCCAGCTCCATCTTCCCCTGGCTGTCTTTTCCTTATCATCTGAGTCTAAGCTCAACTGCCACTTACTCAAAGGGCCCTCTCCTGACTACTCTGAGGTAGCATTCCTCCACCCTCACTGGTCATTCCCTGTCCCACTACCCTCTTGTCTTCATGCCACTGGACATTCTCTGAAATGATCTAATTTGTATGTCAGTCTTGTCCATCAAAGTGCAAGCCCCAAGAGAGCAGATATGGCGTCTATCACGTTAACGGCTGACTCTCCAGTGCCATGCTAGGCCCATGGTGAGTGTTTAACAACTATGGAGGAATAAACAAACAAATGAACAATATTCTGGGAACGAACTGTGTTTGAATCCAGGGGTAGTTTTGTGGATCATATAGCAGACCCGCAGGCTGAGCTCATGGGTTTAGGGCCATTTATATTTATTGTACAATTCATCAGTTACGTGTATACCTTCTGACTAGACCAGGAAGGTCTTGAATGCAGAGAGGAATGCTCATTAATATAAATAGAAAAAGCAAAGTGGGAACAAGGAGAAGAGACAGTATCAATGTCAAAGGCCCAACTCCAGCTCAACTCTCCAGTTAATGTTTGTGCGTTTTAAAAAATACAGTCCCTGCATCCCTTCCTCCAGGAAGCAGTCCCAGGTGCCCCAGGCTGGGCCAGGGGCTGTATTCTCTAGCTGTCTCGTATCATTTCTAGCTCAGTGTGTGTGTTCAATGAACAGACTAAGGATGAGACAGCACAAGGCTGGGGTGGGGAGGACCTGGAAGTGGCTGCACCAGAAATGTGCTGGGTGCCCAGCGAGCTCACCTGCGTGATGTTAGAGAGGCCAATCAGGTAGGAGACGATGCAGACGGCAGCAATGAAGAGCTCCCTGCGGTTGCGGAGAAGTCTGGGGTATTCGTCCACCAGGGCCGTGATGAAGCCCTCCACAGTGCAGAACTTGAAGCGGGACAAAGGTTAGCCACGTGCAGCAGACCTCAGCCCCAATCCATCTGAAGCCTGACTCTCTGGGGCAAGACCCAAGGGGTCCAGCAATGTTGGGATGGCAGGGCCAGGAGGGCCCCAGGATCCAGGCCTGACTCTGCCTCTCTTTGTGACCCTTCCCTCTGGACATCAGTTTCCCCATCTGGAAAATGGGGAGAATGGATGAGCTGATCCCTAAAGTCTCATGTGGTAGAATAGACTAGGGGTCTGAAACTCTTGACCATCTTCCTGGGGGCCTAAGACAATGGCCTCCTGTCCCTGCTTCCTCCTGGACCCACAGAGCTGCCCAAGGGCTCTTCAAAGGGCCAGGAGGGCACCCTCACCTGGCTGTCGATGCCCAGCATCAGCAGCATAGAGAAGAAGAGGATGGCCCAGAGGGGAGAGATGGGCAGCTGGGTCACTGCCTCTGGGTACGCCAGGAACGCCAACCCGGGGCCTGTGGAGGGCAGGGCGAAAGAGAAGAAGAAAAAAAGGTGCTGAGCATTTACAGCAAACCCAGTACACCACCCACTCCCTAAGCTTTCTTGCACTTCCCCTACAGAGTAGCCCTTTGGGTGAGTGTTGCCAGCCCCCCTTTTCCTAGATGAGGATACAGAGTGGGTGTGGGTAGGGGAGGGAGTAGGGGTGGGTCTGGAAGCCAGGGTACCAATGAGATAAAATGAGGGGCTGTGGTGGCTTAGCCAGTGGTAGGGACAGTGGAGGTGCAGAGAGGTGACCAGACGGAGGGACAGTGGGGCAGTGGGATGGGCAGGTCCTGGTATTGGCTGGTCTGTGGAGTGAAGGTGAAGGGAGGGTTCAGGATGATTCTGGGGCTGTCCTGGCTCCTGGACAGTGGTATCCTGGGGAGCACAGGGACGGAGAAGGCTTAAAGTGATCAACTTGGGACATACTGCGTTTGAGTGTCTGGGTAGGGGGTAGTCAAGAGATTGGGGGAAACCTTGGAAGGAGAAGGAAAGAAGCTGTAACCTCCCTGGGTCTGGCTCAGGAAAGGAGGGTGGTGGCTGGGGAACCCCAGAGAAATGAGCAGGCCGTTGTCAGGAAGATGAGGACATCAGTGGAGAAAGTTCCTTCCCACACAACAGGCCCAGTTCTCCCTGATGGAGAAGACATCTCCCTGAGCCTCAGGGCCTCCGCTGGGCACACAGCAGGTCCCTCATCTCACTGTTCTCTTGGTTGAGTCGGGAGGCAAAGGTTTCTCCTGGGACCCTGCGGCACCGATGACCCCGTGAACAGAGCGGGTACAGCCCTCTAGGTGAGGACAGGTTTGGAAGTGGGACCAAAGCAAAGATTTAGGCATGTTGTGTCATGGTGGTGGTCTGAGCTGGCACAAGGTGTATAACCCAGGGGCAAGAGTGTGTCCTCCTTGCAAAAGGCAGCCTTGTGCTGGAAGACCCAGTATAGTCAGGTGAGTAAGAGCCCAGGCTTCTTGATCAGCTAAGTCTATGTTCAGATCCAAGTCCACCGCTTTGCTAGCTTGGTGAACATGGTCCATGAGCCTCAGTTTCCTCACCTAATAAATGGGATAACAGAAGCATCAACTCCATAGTGTTGGAAAGGTTCAGAGATACTTTCCAACTGACTCTGCCTGACACATCGTGATGCTCAATGCCAGGGAGCCAGCACACCACACTCATCCCTGTCTTCAGGCCTTTGCACTGGCTCTTCTCTCTGCCCACATGCTTGTCCTCCCGCTGCTGCTGCTGCTGCTGCTAGTGATGATGGCCACAGAGGCCCCGCGTTACCCCTCCCACCCCAGAAGCCCAGGGTCTCCAATGGGCTGCCCGAACCTGAAGCTGCCACATCAGCGATGGACCTCTTGGTGACATGGGCCATGAAGCCCACGATAGAGAAGATGACAAATCCTGCGAACATGCTGGTGCACGAATTGATACAGCAGACAATGATGGAATCCCTGCAGGGAGGAAAGGGCGGAGTCACTGAGGGCAGGGCTGGCAAGGAGGGGAGCAAGGAGCAGTGGTTAGGAGGGGTGAGGGGCAGGGGCAGAAAAGGATGCCTGGGAGATGTGCCCCCAACCCTTCCCAGGGAAGGGGTGGAATAGGAAGGAGTGGCCAGAAAGGAATTAGCTTAGAGGGGAGTGGAGGTGAAAATAGAGAAAGGCCAGGGGGCGTGATCTTCATGGGGGCGTGGTCAGACGCAGGTTTGACCTCAGAGGGGCGTGGTCAGGGAGGCCTGGGCTCTTGGGCTCTTGGGTTCTCGCACCTGTAGACGTTGTTGTGGAAAGAGTTATAGCTCCCGAGAGCGATCAGGGACCCCAGGCCCAGACCATAGGAGAAGAAAATCTGGGTTGCTGCATCCAGCCACACCTATAAGTGGGATGATCAAAACAGGGTCAAACTTAATAATCACTGCCACTGTGCCTCAGGGCCTTTGACAGGCGGTAACCAGCTCCACGTGGCAACCAGCTTGGTTTCCCTAAAGGTTAGAGAGGCACAGGAACTTTCCCTGATGCTGGTAAATGGTGGCTCTGGGGTCAGGTGCCGGTGGGGCAGGGTGCCCAGGAAGGCACTCACCTCCGAGTCGGACAGCTTGCGGAAGTTGGGTGTGATGTAGAAGAGGATGCCCTCCTTGGCCCCGGGCAGCGTTACTCCACGGAAGAAAAGGATGATCAGCATGATGTACGGGTATGTGGCGGAGAAGTAAACCACCTGGCGGAAAATTTGGCAACGAGGTGGTCACAGCCCCTGCAGAGCACCCATTCATTCCCTGCCCCCACGTCACCCACATCAGGATCTGTGTTGCCCAGGCATAACTGGCTATGTTTGTCCACTTTTCTGAAGCCTCTCCTTCAAGTACGAACCCACCAGCTCAGCACCTGGCTTTTCCTTTCCCCAACTCCTCTTTTATTTTTTGACTTCTGTCTAAATTTGTTCAAGTAAAATACGCTGTCAGGAAAATTTTACACACACACACACACACACACACACACGCACACACAATTCCCTTCAACAGCTCCTAGAATTTAAGTCATATGAAGGAGAGGGCTTGTCTTGTTCAGTTCTGTTTTCTGGTGCCTAGAACAGTCCATGATACATAACAGACACTCAATAAATGCCCAGTACGTAAAAGACAGAGGTGAACATTTTAATGTTCTTCTTTTGAGACTCTGACTTGCACGTATGATCACATATTCTTACAAAGTGATGCTTAAATTATGTACTTGCATTTTCATCTAACACATTTAAAATTTAAAAAACAGAACATACTTTATTTCTGTTTACTAAAAACTGTTTTATTGTCTCTTAACAATGTGATCTTTAATTATGCAAAGTAGTCCCCCAGAAGGTTTCACCATTCTTTTTAAGAGTTCCCCTACTGTTACCCATTTATGTGAATTTCCCTAATGCTTTTTAATGACTTTTATGTGAATCTCACTAATACAACATTGGACACCCCTCTATATAAATGTTTGCCTACAAAATTATTGTACCACTCTTGGGAAAATTTTCTAGAAGTAGAATTCCTGACAAAAAAGGGATAAACCTCTCAGTGGCTGTGATCCAGATTGCTCAATTACCTTCCAGAAACTCTGTCCAGCATTTCAGGACACACCTTCCCCACAAAGGTGCCAGCACTGAGTATAATCATTAAAAAATACTTTTTTTTTTTTTTTGCCAAATTGATCATCAAAGGACTGACGTCATTGTCTGAGATCACATTTCTTGGTCCGCGGTTGTAAAAGGGAAGTTTTCAAGTTCGATAACCCTTGTGTCTCATAGCTTAATGTGACCCTATTTTCTGGTCAGCATGGGTTGTTCTCCGGGTTAGTTTCATTTCCCTGAATGGATGTGAGGTTCTTCAGGGTTAGGAAAGGCAGCCATAATCCTCTAGAAAAGCCACTGTACTCAGAATTAGGAAGAGGGAATTTGAAACCATCTGTGGTACCTATAAGCTGCATGACATTGGATCAACTTCTTATCCTCTGAGCCATGCATTTTCTTATCTGGAAAACGGGTACAATCAACTGTCTACTCAGAAAGGTCAGTTGTATGAGGACATACAACATGCTTAATATACAGTGCCTAGGTCTTACACTTAACCTGTCTTCCATGCTCAGAATGGAGTCAGGTATACACTAGGTGCTTAATGAATGTTTACTGATGGACCGGATGATTCCCTCAAAGATAATTGACACCATGTGTTGTCTACATGGTATGTGGTACATGGTGGCTAGGCATATGCTACATACTCTGCATGGATTATTCTCCTCAGTCTCTATGACAACCCTGTAAAGTACTGTTATTGTACCCATTAACAGATGAGGAGACTGAGGCACAGAACAGTGAAATGACTTGCCCAAGCACCCATAGCTAGGAGTCCGGGGACTAAGATTCAAGCTAAGGTCTATGTCTTCCAGTGTCCTTCAGCCCTACATTCTTCTGTTTCTTAAATTTGGGATGGGAGACCCCTGCGCCCTCCTCCTGACTGCCTAGCCTAGGGACACATTACAGAGGTCTGACACCGGTTTGGAACTGAGAACTGAGTCTGTCCAAACATCCCACCAGACTGGCTCATGCCCACCTGTACTCATGCCCAAGCAGGGAGTTTGTCGAGGTCCTGTTTTGCTCACATCAGCGTGGGTAGTCTGGACCTCCCTGCTCTTCCCTGATTCAGTTCAAACCCCTTCTCTCCCTTCCTTGCTATAAGAACTCAGACAGGTCTCCTCTAAGTTCCTTTCAGGCCAGGGCCAGTGACAGCCTGCACCATCTCTGTCCGGGACTCCTGGGGTGGGGCTTTAAGGGGGAAAGGAACGGGAGTGAGGCCAGTCCCCTTACCCCTAACTTGGTTGGCGAGCTCCCCAGATGTCCCCAGCCTGGACCGCCTTGCCGCCTCCCACCCCCAGCTAGACCTCCTCTGCTCTTGCCAACGATAAAAACAAAACAAGCCCAACTCCTCTCATTAGCTGCCGAGGGCTTTACAAAATCACCATCCCATTTGGTTTTCATAACAAATGGCCAGAGAAGCCCCATTTTTCAGAGGAGGAAATGGAGTTTCAGAGCAGTGAAGGGACCTGTGTGAGGTCACCTGCCAAGTAAACAGGGCAGTTGGGATCTGAACTCGGGACAGTTTCAGAACAGGGCCTGAGTATCCAACCATTCATTGGTCCACTTCTGTTGCTCCTCAAAGGGGCATGTGGAAATATGATCTCACCCATGAGGCTTGGTTTGTTCAACGGTCCTGGGGCACAGTTACCATCTGTCTGCCATGACTCTGTGTAACTGTCTGACTTGCATCATTGTATCTAGTCCTCAAACTGCCCAGAAGGTAGATAATGTTATATTCCCATTTTACAGGAAAGAAAACCAAGGCAGAGACAGATGAAGAGACGTGCCTCACTCTAGGTGCAGACTCCTTGCCCAGGGCAGAGATCCCCCGGCAGACTTGTCCCCTTCTGGTCCCCTCTGTGCACAGGACTTACCTTCCCAGTCCAGCCAACACCCTTCCAGATACAGAAATACACAAGGATCCAGGCGATGGCCAGGGTGATGGCCAGAGGCCAGCGGATCTGGCCTGGCTTATCTAGGCCGTCTGTCATCTGATGCATATTCCGCCTGGTGGAACAGTGGAGGGGGCAGAAAGTCATGTGGGAGCTGGAGTGACCCGGGGGTATCCAGGGATTGAACACAGATGACATCCCCCGCTGTGACTGTGCTGATGGCTGTGACCACGGAGATCCGGGAGCTGGCTGGGGACTGGGGTCTATTATACTCAGCAGAGAGTGCTGTTTGCTCAAGGGACCTGCCGGAACCCTAGTTTGGCCATCCTTACTGCTCCCGTTACCTCCTAGCTGGGCCCTCACCTTCACTTTTGCTCTGTCCCCACTCCAGCCCCAGAGACCTTTCTACGTGGTATGTCTGACCATGTCACTCTCCTACTTAAAACCCTACAGTGGATAGCTCAGAATGAGGCCCGACCTCCCCAGGCTACCCTTGCAAGGGCGGGCCTTCCTCCCCAGTCTCAGCTCCCCCTGAAGCCCCTCAGTGGCTCATCACACTGGAGTACTCCCCTCCCCGCCCCTCTCCTGTGCCTGGCTTGCGCTCACCTGCGTCTGAGCCTTCCTGCATTCTCTTCCTCCTGCTGACACGTCTTTCCTATGTGGTTTTCATCCTTAGATGTCACTCCCCACCTGGGCTGGTCCAGGCACCAACTTGGGGCCCCTCTAGCTGCCTGCGCACTCCCTCCTCTTAGCACTGCTCATCTGTGGTTACCATTGCCTGTTTGCTCGTGTTGGCCATGCCTCTAACCACGCCGCACACAGTAAGTGCTCAAGAAATGTTGACCGAATAAATGGCTGAATGTAATCCTGAATGGGTGTGAGAGACTTGTATGTGGCAGATGCTGGAAAGAAGTAAAAGCCAAAGAATGTGATTTCTATCTGTAAGGAGACAGCCTCTCCAAGGACGATTCTGCACAAAGACTAGCATCACGTGTTTGGACACCTCCTGAGAACAGCTCCTCCTGGCAGCTCCTCCCAGGTGCCAGGGAACCTTCCAGGGGGCTCCCAGACCCTTGCAAGCCGCCCGGCACAAATGCCTCCTTCATGCCAAAGAGATCCCTTTTCATAAAATCAATACCCCAACACATATCGGGGATGTGCTCTCCCGAGGATATAATCAGCACTGCCTTACGTGTGTACAGTACGTGTGTGTGTGTGTGTGTGCAGGTGCACATGCCTTTATTCCAAACAACTCTGGGTTTCCAAGTAGACGCAACCGGTTTTCAGGATGAGGTGGGATTTTGGTGGCCTCTCCTGGCCACTCTCCTTGGCCTGTGCTGGCTCCTCCCTTCTGGCGGCTCACTCTTCACCCCTGTCCGTTCTGTTCTGTGCCCCAGGAGGCTGGCAGCCATGCCTATGTCACTGGCTCCCTTGATCCCTGGCTTTTAGCTAGGTCTCCAATGGCAGGAGCCGCTGGGCAAGAGGAAGGAGAAGGCAGGAATTCATTCTCTGCACTGAAGCAAGTCATTCTCCCTAGTTTGTAACAAGGGGCCCTTTCCGTGGCCCAGCTCTCAGGAGAAAGGGCTTCACGCTCCCCTGCTTCTCCTTCAGCCCTGCGCACATCACCAGCTCCCCTCACCCTTTGCAGGGTGCCTCTGTCTCCTGCTGGTCCTGGCTGACAGGCACCCCCCTCACCGACGGCCCCACACTTACTCCCAGAACTCTACTACGGCGCTGGTCATGTTGGTGGTGTTGACGACGCTGTAGTTGGAGAAGCAACGATCTGTGTTCCAAGGGTTGTCACACTGTTTCCACGGCAGCGTCTGCAAAGGCCCAGAGGCACGGACAAACCCACCTGAGCTCCCAGGGGATGGCAACAGCAGTCCGGCGCACCTCGTCCATCCTCACTGTCCCCTGCGACTCCCAGTAGCCACCTGTTACCTCGCCTCCCCTTCCCGACAGCTCTCAGATGCGGGTCATGTTGAGATCCCAATTTCAGAGACCAGAAAGGGGCAGTAACTTGTTCGAGATCACATAGGTCCTAAGTGTCAGAGCTGAAACTTGAACCTTGATCATTTCCTTCTGAAAACCAGCTTTCTAAGCTGCACCATGATACTTTGTGTGTTCATCGGGGGACCACTTCCTAGCTATGTGACCTTGAGTCAGAGATCTCGACTGCCTGACCCTCTGCGCACTGAGGTCAACAGCAAACACATAGTTTTTGGTCTTTGTGAGGTACAATTCTAAGCCTTTTGCACAAATGTACTCCTTAGTCCTCACAACAACTCTACGAGGCCAGTTTAATTCCCACCCTCATTTTATAGATGAGGGCACTGTGGCTCAGAGAGGCTCAGTTTCTTTCTCAAAGTTGCTCAGCCGGTATATACAGGGTCAGGATTGGAACCCAGGCAGTCCGGGTCCATGGGAAATGAGCTAACAAAAGCCACCTTAAGCAGGGTGTCCAGAGGAGTGGATGTTAGTCCACATGAAGCACCTGGCTCATTGGCTGGCTGGGAGCAGGTGCTGGATCACGAGGCTACGATGTGTGGGGGAACCAGGGGCTACTGAACACAAACCACACTCCCCCCCAAGGAATAGCCCTGCCGGCAAAATGGTAGTCCCTGCAGGCAGCTGGCAGCTCTGGGTCTGGCTCCTTGCGGAGCGGGCAGTCTGAGGGCACACTCACAGCAGTGAAGGAGTTGTAGAGGTAGTAGATGGCCCAGGAGATGATCACAATGTAGTAGATGTTCAACCAGAATGACAGCACGGCAGCTGCAAGGCCCACACCTGGGAGCGACAGCAGCATGGTCTTTGTTTAACAGAGCGATTGCGATGACTGGCCGGTGAGTGCCATTCTAATTATTTTCCATGGCATCCACCAGCTCACCAGACCTTGGAGACAGGTGTTACTGAGGCACGGAGGCTAAGAGACAGGCAGGAACTGAGCTAAGGTCACACACATCTGGCAAGTGGGGACTTGGGTCTGGGGCCCAGCACCAGTGGGTGGCAGGTGGGGCAGGGGTCTGGGCTTGCCGGGCAAGAATGATACTCCACACATCTTTCTGGGAGTCGGTACTGAGTACAGAAGCAAAGAAAATTGTACCAGCCCTGGCTGGGGGAGGACGCTCACAGGACAGCATGTGGGGGGCTCCGGGCCGGGCACTCCTGTCCACCTCCACTGCCCTAGATCATAGCCGGTGCTGCCGTCTGTCACCAGCCCTTTACGAGGGCTCCACTCTGCTCAGGAGGGAACCAAGAAGGCTCCTCTCTCCAGTGGGGCTGGGGGTGCTGGGAAGGCCCTGGTTTCACCATGGTTCTGTGAGCAGGGGTCCCGCCACATGGCCCCTCACTCTGCAGACTTACCCTTGAACATGGGGGCCAGCTTCCACACCCCCAGGCCCCCGATGGACGTGTACTGGCCCAGGGAACATTCCAGCAGGAAGAGAGGGACCCCCGCGAAGATGAGGGTCAGGAAGTAGGGGATCAGGAAGGCCCCTGTGGGTTTAAGAGAGAGATGCTCATAGCCCCAAGGCTCTGGAGAAGCCCCGGTCAGAGGGGACATAAAGGCAGGGCGTTCTTGGGTCCCAGCCATGACGTCCTCAGAAGCAGCAGCACCGCCAAACTGAGGTCCAAGGATGGTCTTGGCTCTAACTACATCCCTCGTTCTTTGCAAACTGAAGGAGTGAACTTTTAGGTCTTGTTAACAAAGGACACTTGTCCTTTTGGGAATCTTTTGGTTAAGGGACAAGAAACAGGGACTGGGGACCAGTACTCCCTTCGTAGCCTTTAGGGGATGCTTCCCCTAGGGTTGCCCCAGAAAATGCCCAGGTGTGACACTCTCCAAGGGGTCCAGACCCGGCTGGGCAGTTTCCAGGCTGGCACCTACCACCGCCGTTCTTGCCGCAGAGATAGGGAAATCTCCAGACGTTGCCCAGGCCGATGGCGTAGCCCACACAGGACATGAGGAAGTCGAAGCGGCCCTTCCACGTGTCCCGATCTGGCAGGTCCGCTGCCTTCTTCTGCACCTTGACCACCAGGGTTTTGGGCTTGTCATTAGCCACAGGGGCCTCGCTGACCTCCGTGGAGATCTGCCCATCGGCCACCTTGCTGCCATTGGTCGCCATGTCACGGAGTTTGGACACAGAGGTCCTGGCAGATGGACGTGCGATGTCAGCCCCAGTCCACGTGGACAGCAGTTTTGCGGCTCAAGGTCACCCTGGAAGAAGAGAGGGGTGGGGTGACAGGCACAGAAGGGCGGTAAGATCCTGGAGTCACCCCCAAACAACAAAAAACACAAACAACCTAGGATCTGGAGAAGGCTCTCTCGTAAACCCTCTTTCTCCTGAGGGAGGGCTGTGCCCTGTTTCCAGACTTGTGTATGCGGGCGTGGTGTTCGTAGCCGCTGAGCTAACTTCAGACCTGCACATGCCCTCCATCACGGGCCTTGCTCAGAGAGGAAAACCGAGGAGACCAAACATTTGGAAATATTAAGTGTCCCTCATCTTTCCCTCTTGGGGTACAATTAGGTTTTTCATTCCCTGAGGTCATAGCAACCACGACCAGTGTAAGCAATGAGGGGCTTAACCGTGGGCCGGAACAGGACGCGCCGGCCACAGGCAGGGGTGAAGGCGGTATATAAGCACAGACTCATCATCATCACAGTCCTCTTTCACCTTTGAGCTGTGTTACTTTGAAAATACCCCTTAACCTCTCTGGGCCCTGCTCTCTTGATCTTTTAAATTGAGTTACGATATGCACCCCAATGTTTATAACAGCACCATCAACAACAGCCACAGTTTGGAAAGAGCCCAAACGTCCATCAACGGATGAAAGGATAAAGAAGATATGGTATATATACACAATGGAGTATTATTTGGCAGTCAAAAAGAATGAAATCTTGCCATTTGAAACTATGTGGATGGATCTAGAGGGTATGATGCTAAGCGAAATTAGTCAGAGAAAGACAAATACCATGACTTCACTCATAAGAAAACTTTAAGATACAAAACAGATGAGCGTAAGAGAAGGGAAGCAACAATAATATAAAAAAAAACAGGGAGGGGGACAAAACCTAAGAGACTCTTAAATATGGAGAACAAATAGAGGGCTCCTGGAGGGGCTGTGGGAGGGGGGATGGGCTAAATGGGTGAGGGTATTAAGGCATCTACTCCTGAAATCACTGTTGTACTAGATGCTAACTAACTTGGATATAAAAACAAACAAACAAATAAAATATATTAAAAAATTGAGTTAGGGTAACAGTGTGCCCCTCATTGGGTGGTGCCCCTTGCTTATCAGTGAGGACCCGGGGCCTGGCAAATGGTGGGGACCTGCTACTGTTTTCTTGGTGACCCCCAAACCTGGCTGGGCTTCCAAGGCGTTTGCGAGAAGCTCTATAATGATGCAGAGTCCCAGGCCGCACCCCAGACATCCCACACCGGAATCTCAAGGAGATGCGTCCTGAATCCGTACCTTTAACAAATTCTGCAAAAGGAGAGTCTTAGCCTAGGAGCCAGCTCCAGCAATCAGCCGAAGAAGGACCACTAACTTACATAACCTCCCTGACCCAAGACATTCCCCCTGCACCCTGCACTCTCCTTACCTCTTTAGCTCCAGAGGCACTGGGGGTAGAGGATGGTGTATGAGGTTGGACTTGGCCTGGTCCTGGATTCAAATCTCCAGTCTGCCTTTTACAAGCTGACTGACCCTTTTGATCGCTCTAGCCTCAGTTTCTCCATCTATAAAATGGAACCAATCTTATCGGGTTTGTAGAAGTGTGGCTTTTGTGGCTGTAAGAGTACTTTTCACCTGATTGGTTTACCAAGAGAATGCCATGAACGGTGGTGACGGGTTTGGCTAGGATGTTACCTGATGGTTTTCAGTGGTGGGTCAGCTCCAGAGCAGCGCCGTCTGCAGCCCCTGGGTGGGAGGCTGCAGAGCAGAGATGAGGAGGGACCCTGGTGAGCTGGTGGGCGAGGGCTAATGGGCAGCCCTGGGGGAGAGCAGCAGGGGTGCAGGGAGACTCTCTCCGAGCCCTGCACTCTGCCCCCCTCCCCACCCCGGCCTGGTGGTGTGACCACATGAGTCCACGCAGTGCAGTGCTGGCCACAGGGTGCTGGGAACACGACGGAAGGGGCCGCTGCCCTCTCAGGATCTCGCCTTAAGGGCATTGTGAGGACAGTCGCTCCATCATTTCATCAGAAGGAAAAGAGAAGGCGACAGAGAGAATGCAGCTCCTTAGGGCCCAACTGGGAGGCGGCGAACCCAGCTGACACTTCCCCGTCCTCCAACCAAACATGCGGAAATGCCGTAAAAGACCATGTGGGTACATGAGAGACGGGACCTTGTTTTATGGAGTAAAAGAAGCAGACCTCAAAAGAATATGATCCTATTCTTGCCCCCCCATCTGTTCATTAAGAAAAAAACCCTCCAAAACCAAAGGATAGAGCCTAAGATATTCACAGTGATTAGTTTTTAAGAGTGATGTTTTTGTTTGTTTCCTTTTTTGTGCTTTTCTGGATTAAAAAAATTTTTTTTAATGTATGTTCATTTTTGAGAGACAGAGACAGAGCATGAGTGGGGAAGGGGCAGAGAGAGAGGGAGACACAGACTCCAAAGCAGGCTCCAGGCTCTGAGCTGTCAGCACAGAGCCCGATGTGGGGCTGGAACTCACAAGCTGTGAGATCATGACCTGAGATGAAGTTAGACATCCAACTGATGGAACCACCCAGGGGTCCCTGTGCTTTTCTGGATTTTTAGAATTGTTTCTAAATTTCTACAAAAACATTACAATAAATTTCTAAGTTTCTATGAAACATTTTTAAATTAGTAAAACCAGGCAGAATTAAGGAACAGAATCCTCAGGGCACACAGGACCGTGTGAAGTCTGAGGACTCCGGGGTGTAGGAAGGGAGTCAAAGCAACGTGCACCTCCTCCCTCAGCTCTGCCCCGCTGGGGGGGCCCTGGGTGCTGTGCACCCACCTGACAGCCCCTCATGTGCAGTCCTCATTACCAAACACCATCGTCTCTTCCTAGAGTTCACGGAAAACCAGACCACGATCGGGTAATCGAAAATTTACTGTCGACCCTGTTTCTCATTCTCAAGGATGACCCACCCTGTCTCAGAAGCCCGTCTAGCTCTTGACTTGGGTCTGGCCCCATCAGAAGGAACTCCAGACTCGGGTAGGATGACCTCCCATCATCAGGGACGGCAGCCCATGCCGTAGTCTACCAGGAGGTCTTGGGACACACAGGGGAGAGAGCAGTGTCAGGAAAGGGGGAGGCTAGCATAGAACCCCTTTTTGTAGGGGGGGGACTAGTTAGCCATCAACTATCAAAGCAGCAGTGCCCTTTACTGTCCCCATGACTTGTCCTTGTGGGCTCCAGCCACCATGTTTGTCCAAAAGGATCCAATCACCTTGGACCAGGGCTTATCACCTGGCTAGTCAATCAAAGCTCCTTCTCTGGGAATTTGGCATGGGACTGGGAACGGAGGCCAGCCTCTCCAGGGAATTAAGAGCTCAGGTGGCTACCTCCTGCCCACCTGTACTCCAAGGAGCCGAGAGAGTGGGTCTGCTGAGAAGGATGAAAATCAGAGGTCAAAACTTGGAAAGAGGGGACACCTGGCTGGCTCAGCCAGTTAAGCGTCTGACTCCTGACTTGGGCTCAGGCCATGATCTCACGGTTTGTTGGCTTGAGCCCCATATCAGGCTGTGCACTGACAGCACAGACCTCCTGGGGTTCTCTCTCTGTGTGCACCCCTCCCCCACTCACTCTCTCTCTAAAAATAAAGAAATAAACTTAAGAAAAAAAAGATGGAGAGAGAATCTTGAAAGCCATTCCAGGCTTTCTTAAGACTGGCTACATACCTGTGCTTACAGTTCATACAGAAAGTGTTGCCTAGCGGTGACATAAATTTCCCAGGTTTGCTGCCATTGGCTCAGGGGATTCCTGCTAAAGTCTTGAATCTCTGCCCACCCCTCCCCCAACCACCACTTGACCAAGCTCTCTGGAAGGTCTGTTGCCTCTGGGACAACAATTGTGTGGCCTCTCCTCTGGGCACACTTGCCGATGATCCACGGAGTCAAATCAAACCAAACTAAAATCTACTGTGCTGGGCGCTGGGGTGCAGACTGCCCCACACCACTCAGGGAGAGACAGACGGACAGAGCGACAGGAAGACAGGCAGACAGAAGGGAGGGTGCAGCTCTGGCTCACTCCCGCAAGCAGGTGACACAGCAGGTGTGCTTAAGGGGGAAACATGGGGTGTCTGTCCTTTGAGGAAATCATTCACCCTCAATACGCCGAGAAGGTGGAAGGTCGGGCTTCTGGCTCCCAAGGTTTCTTCCACCGTCCCCTCCACGAGTCCATGTAGCATCTCCTCATGCAAAGGCCAGAGAGATCAGAGACCAAGGCTGCATGAAGGGCTCAGCCTGAGGAAGGCCTCCATGCAATCCTCAGGACATGGGAAAGATTTAGCCAGACGCTTGTTACTTCCCTCTGAAGAACCACAGGACCGTATGTGCAGCTTTCCTTTTAGAAGACGTGCAAAGTGTGCAGGTAACACCAGGCCACGACGTGATGTAACTGCTGCTGCCTTGGGGGTCCCCATGGAGCAGACCTCTGTGCATGCAAGGCAGTGGGACCGACGGCCCTGGGGCTGCATCAGAGACCTCGGCTCCCCTTTACAATTACGAATGCTGGGCAAGTCCCACCTCCTTTTTGATCTCATCTGCAACATGGGGCTGTGAAGGGTTAAATGAGATCAGGCATGCAGAGCAGGGGAAAGAATACCTGCTGAGAATCACTGTGATTGTTCCCATCTGTGTGGGACTGGGGCTCCTCCTCTGGGAGTCACAGCTTCCCAGAGGCCACCGTGGTGGTCAGGATGGCACGAAGAGCAGCCAGCGTTTGTCCAGGGCTCATTATCTGGCCACTTCCCAGCCTTTCAGCACTTTCAGACCAACATAAATAGTCCCTTTAGCCTCCATGGGGAAAACTAGCTAATAAAAATTTCAAATTTCCGTGTTTCAGGCTCTCTTATGCCAACTTAAGAGTGGTCTACCTGATCATCTTGGGCTGGTCAGAAGCTGGGACTGGTACGTTTGTGTTCTCAGTTAAGAAAGTAAAGAACCGTTCGGTAAGAAGTCAAGTCTGGTGAGAGAAAAAGTCCCAAGTACCTTGTGGATGGCAGGAAAATGATCAAAGGACCCCATTCATTAAAGTCTGGGACCCGACACTTGAAGACAGCACTTTCAGAAGTGGCCTCGCTGATACGCCCCAGGGATAGCTTCACGCCAGTTTTCATTCCTGACACCAGCTGGCTAACCTGTCGCTCGCTCCTCGCTCACGAAAAACAGCACGGACAGCAAAGCCGTGTGCAAGTTCACAGCAAAGGAATCTGGCTACCTTTCTGGAAACGTAATGCTCTCCGAAGCTGGAGCCACCTTCCTGCCAGTTGTTACCTACCCCCTCCTGAAACATTTGACCCCAGGGGCTGCCCAGTGTCGAAGGATGGCTCTGTGGACCCAGGCGGGGACATCGTGTGTCTCTGCACCGCCTGGCCAGCGCCAGTCTGTGGCCCTTGGCTACCTGCTGGGGCAGTGGGTAACAGGATTGCCTCTCACCGCCTTGGGATGTGGCGCATTTTTCCAAGGCCTGCTTCCAGAGCCTTCTGGTTCTTCCTCATCAGGTGACAATGTTCTTCAGGCCGAGAATCTGGCTGCAGGTCCCTCCTGAACATCTCCTGTGTTAGCTGAGTTCCACCGAAGTAATGTTCCAAAGGACACTGTTAATGTGTGACCACAAGTGACCCATTTTCTGTATTCCCTCCTTCCTTCCTTCAGTATTTACTCAGCATGTGCTATGTGCCAAAATTGGGATCCAACAATCATTTCTAGCACTTTGAATTCTGAACCAGAGTTTGAACCAGGGAAGTGACAGGAGCCAGCAGAAAGATTCCATTCTGTAAATACTTACGGAAGGTCTAATGTGTACACAGAGCTGGGCTGGACACTCGGGTGGCACACATTAACAAGACAAGGTCCTTAACCTTGACAAGGTCATAGGCGAGAAGGAGAAATCTCTCTGTCTACAGCCAGTCAAAAGACCCTGGGAAATGTGCGGCAAGAGTGTAGACCAAGGCACTGTGAGCCTAGAAGGAATTATTTAATTCAACCAGAGAAGGCATCCCGGATGAGGAGACATTGCAACTGGGTTTTGAAGGCTGGATAGGTGCTCATCAGGCTCAGAAAGACAGAAGGGCATTGCAGGTGGAGGGAAATGCAGGAACAGAAGTAGGAGGTTTGAAGATTGGAAGGTCAGCTTGTGAAGGACCTTGAAAACCAGGCTAAGGAAGTTAGGGGCCAGTTTCAGGGATGCGACAGGGGTGATAATATGATCAGATTAGTCTTACAGAAGAAGGCTCACTCAGGGAGGCTCTGGGAAGGAGTTAAAGAGACTCAAGACAGGAAAATGGGGCAAATGTTTCCATGAACATGTTCCCATGAAAATGTTCCTTCTTCGATGTGCACTTTGAGACAAAATCCTAAAGCCATCGATAAAAATGGGGCCAAACCAAGTGGAAAGAATACTTCTGCCAATCCCTGAGTGAGGAAATGCATTATAAGAAAAAAAAATGTAGTTTGGAAGCTCTTGATCAGAACTGGAAAAATGGGTCAACATTGGCCCTTGGGCTTGGTTTTTTTTTTTTTTTTTTTTGCTTGAGCAAAAATTTTTTCCACTTTGTATTAAAAGCCAGAAATATGATTCTCTCAGATATGTTATTTCAAACAGAGGGAACAGCAAGTGCAAAGGCCCTGAGGCAGGAATAAGCTTGGCATGTTTGAGAGCATAGAGGCTGGGCTGGCTGGAGTCCAGTACAGGAGGGAACAGAACTAGGGCAAGGGCCAGATCACACAAGGTCTCAGAGACCACAGCAAGGAGTTCACATTTTCTTCTAAATGGGATGAAAGAAAGTCTCACTCTGTCTGCCCAGAAAAGGCTGCAGACAGGCAGGGGTGGGAGCAGGGGGACTTATAAAGAGGCTGAGTCTAGTGAGAAGGACAGTGACTTGAATGGTGGCAGCTAGGGCAGAGGTGGCGAGGAGCTGACTGGGTTTCTATTTTGGAGGTGGGGTCTGCAGGCCCTGCTGGCAGACTGCTGTCGGCAGCCCCCCCCCCCCTCCTGCGCAGATGGCAGGTTGGGGGAAGGGGAGTGTGTAGCAGCCTCCTGGGACAATCCTCCCTCTGTCCCACTGCATCAGAGGGACTGGTGGCTGCGTGGGGTGGGGACTTGGGTAGAGGCCAAAAGGTCAAGGCCAGTGTCTCAGGGCTGCCATTGTCTGGGGCAGGGGCTGGGCCCAGAACCCACTCAGAGCGAGTGGGGCACCACGAAGAGCCAGGAAGGCAATGGGGGGAGGCGCAGGCCTGGGCATAGGGGCCCCTCCTCCCAGGACGCTGTGCATACTCCTGCTTTGTCTTGCTCCCATTCTGTAATCACAGAAATTACAGATGCTTGCTTCATGCTGCAATCACTCTACTTGCTTTTATTTCTTTTTGGAACTCTGCGGTTCAAGAAAAAAATTAATATTGGGTTTGGCTTCATTCCAAAGGCAAACATAATGCAGTTTATTCTCTGCTTAGGGGAAAATGCTGGGCTCAATAGATTAGACAGGCTTCATTGAGCATCTGTTGTGTATCCAGACCCATGTCAGCTCCTATCAAGGGAGAAGAGCCAGCATTTATTGAGCATCTATTGTGTGCCAGGCATTTCACAGGTGTTATATAATCCAGTCCCCGTTTGATCTCCAGAAGCCATAAGTTATTTCACCCATCTGACAGATAGGGAAACTGAGGCTTGCCAGCCTAGGGCTACTGTAAAGCAGTGTCTCAGATTGTTTGGTGACTCAGTGGTTGTTACCCAGTGTGGCTCTCCAAGGGGCAGCACTGCCATTGCCCAGGAGCCCATTAAAAATGTGGAATCTTGAGGGGCATCTGGGGGGCTCAGTCAGTCAAGCGTCTGACTTGGGCTCAGGTCATGATCTCATGGTTTGCATCGTGACTTCAGGCCCCAGGTTGA
>NC_043711.1:51543614-51557154 GCF_006229205.1 Suricata suricatta
AGTATCCCAGGGACCACATGGGATCCAGGCTGAGCAGCTCTCACCAGGCCCCAGGGGTCTAATTAGAGTCCTCTGGAGTGGGGGGCGAGGACAGCCAGCCCCAAGAGGCTGTGATCCTCCCCCAGAGCCCCCAGCTCTCCTCCGCCCCGCACACAAGAGCATCTGCAAAGACGAGGGCCCCTGGGCCACGTCTGCAGGGCACGGAGAGAGCGTGGCCCGCTGGAGACTCTGGAGTTGCAGGCCCTTGCGGGAATCCATGCCACACACTAGCAGCTGTGTGATGTCCAGCGGCCCCTTCCGCTCTCTGTGCCTTGGTTCTCCGCTGCATGCAGGGAGGGGAGGCGGCCCGCACCTTCTAAGGACCTTTCCGCTCGGCGTCCTTCTGCTCATCTTGCCGGGCTTGTCCAGCTCACAACATCAGTGCTTTGCTAACATGTGTCCTGGCCCTGAACTGTCTGCAGAGCCCGACAGAGCACCTCACCTGGTCAAGGAAATTTTCAGTCCCATCCAGCCTGCACAGACCGCACGCCTCTGGGTGAGCAAATCCCACCCGGGGTGCAGGGGGATAGAAGCCAGCTGGAGTCTGGCCCCCCCCCGCCACTGAGCTCTTGAGATGGCTGGGGAATGGGCCACAGGTAACCAGCATCCATGTGATAAGCTCTTCCTCAGCACAGAGGAGGAGGGATGGTCCTCTCAGCAGGCAACTGGGAGAGGATGGCACTGTCCCCCCCGATGGAAGTGGGCAGAATTGGGGACGTTCTCTTTATAACCGCAGCTAGAAAAGCAGGACTGGAATCCTCGCCTGACCCCAAGCCTAGCTGCTGGTCTATCCCAGGCAGGGAGAGCAGGGTGAAGAGGCATCGTGTATTTAGGGACAGTGAGGAGCCTGGTGTGGCAGGACTCAGGGTGTGTGGCTAGAGACAGGGAAAGCAGCAACCAAGGGCTTTGAGTGTAGGGAAAGGGGGGGCACAATATAGTAAGAGCAGGGACCACACCGAACGTGTATTAAGTGCATCATATGTTTAGTGCATTTCACAGATGATCATGTTGACCTCACTGCAGAGATGTAGGAACTGAGGCTCGACTCGGGAAAGCACCTTGCCTGTGGTCCCAGAACCAGGAAGCAGCAGCTTGATTCTGGAGCCTCTGCTTCTAAGTGCCCCTCCCCACCTTGGGGACTGGGGCAAATTTGGGAGTTGCCAGAGACTAGTAAGGTGGGGGGATTTGAGCTGATGACTTGGCCTGAGCCTGGCACCTGGGGAGGGGGATGGAAGGACAGAGTCTGAGCTGGTGGGTGTGAAGATGAGGGCTGTGTCGCTGCACACATCCTGACTTCTCTCCTGACTAAGGACTAGTTATCCAGTCTTATCTCCCCACCTACGGTGTCCCCTCCACACAAAGGGGACCCAGGTCTTCCACTTGCCCGGTTTCCCCCACAGCACTTGAGTGGTAGATGCATATGTGTTGCACTGAGCCCCACTTCTGTCCCCCTCTGTCACAGCCCTCTCTGTGACCAGGGACGTTGCTATTGTAAGTCCTCAAGAAATGTCCAAGTAGGAGAAGGTGGCACTGGTCTCAGAAGGCAAACAGGAGGTTGATTTGTGGTGTAGATGCTTGCATGCAACCAGTCCAGGGTGCCACCCTGAGATCACGTGACCCGTAAGAGATGAGTGTCCCCCAGGAGTGGGCTCTTGAGGGCTTCCTGCAAGGAGAGCCAGGACACGGCCTCCTTGGCAGGCACTGGAGGGGACGCCACCGCTCCTGCAGCTGCCTAGGGCCCTCCAAGGAGGGCAGAAGGGAGGAGGGGAAAGGGGAATGAAGAGAACCGTAGGGAGAGGCCAGTGGCAGAGTGGTGGAGCCATGGGAGGATGCCGGATAAAGTAAGGACAGGATGGCGGAGGGAGGGGAGCCAGGGCACTGTCCCCTAACCAGGGGACTGCACTAGGCTCTGCTGTGATCTCACTGTAGCCTCTGCAGAACCCAAGGAAGGAGGAGGCCTCTATTTCAGCAGAAAGAGCTGGTGGGTAGAGACTGTGGTCTCCACTGGTCAAGGAGCAGGGTTCCGGGCCTGGCTGGCTGGCTTTCCCCACTTGGTTTAACTGGATTCGCTGGGGGCCAGCCCATCTGTCAGTGCCCTCAGGAGGGTGCGAGGCCTCTACTGGGAAGTACCTTGTGCTGGGCACAGGGGAACCCACAAGTCACAGCTCCAGCCTCGGGGCCCTCGCAGTCCTGTTCCTCCAGCTCCCAGCTGTTCCTGGCTGCGGCTCTCCTCCTCAGTCCTTGGCTCCTTGGTTGGCGAGGTGGGATTTTGCAGTGCTGCATTCTGGGGGCTTCTTCTGAAAAGACCCCGGCTCAACCATTCAGAAAGGATTGATTCAGATTAGGAAATCAGAGGGACATGTTGACCACTTGATGTTCTTTTACATCACTCCTTGCCGTTTAAGACTCACTTGTGAGAAAGCCAGGGGGTTAAATAAGCCTTCTCTCCTGAGCAAGATGGGCCTGAAGGACTCCGAAGGGCGTTGGGATAAACGCACTTAAAAAACTCAGATTTGGGGAAAAAGGAAAACACAGCACTGCAGGGACTGGCTGACCTAAGGGATCATCTGTAATAAGTCACAGGCAGACGTGCAGCCTAAATGGAGAGCAGACCCTGCTGCACAGAACGGCCCTTCTGGGCATTTCCAGGGTTCATTATCAAGCGTCCACACCTGGGGCTCTGTTTCCACTCCGCAGGCTTTATCAGCTCCATTCTAGAGAAGAATCCAATGAAGCTCCAAAGACAGACCGTCTGGATCAAGATCATACAAAGTCACAGTAAGACTGAGCAGGGAGCTCAAGCTAATGGCTTGTGGGGCCAAATGGGTCTCCTGTATGTGCTTGGTTCAGTGGTATCAGAATTTCAAACCTTCAACTTGCAGGGATTGGGGGTAGGGAGCAGGAGTGCTTCCCAGCTGACCCTAAAGTCCCGCCATGACTATTATCTTGTCCTTGACCTCTTTACTCATTTCTTCGACCTGCCTGGCCTTCGCTGGACCTTGAGTCTGCAATCCTAATATACGCGGTGCAATCTGCTCGCTCCAGAACGCTCTTCCCCTAAGTGGCAGGAGGACAAAGTCACTCTTTCCCTTTCCGTAGTGGAGATATGCAAAACTCTCCAGAATGGGAGCATTGGCAACGAAAAGGCACATTCAGTATTGTAATTTTATATTTGGGAAACAACAAATTCTATTGTTCTCTTAATATAAGCTCAGCTGGATTTTTTTTTAACGTTGAGAGGCTCTGCTTTAGAATATTTTGTGAGAATAAGGAGGGTGTGTATTTTCAGAGTTGATTAAGGATCAGATTCCTGGGTCTCAAATATTTCCCACAAGAGAAAACTGATTTTATTTTTAAAAGACTCACATGAATGCTCATTTTGGCCAATGCATCTGTTCTGGATTCATGCACTTAGATTTCTAAAGGAATTTTATAGCATGAATCTCCCCTTCTTTGTAAAGTGAAAAATCATATGCAGCAAGAAAAACCTACCCATTTGTGAAAATGGGATTTTTATTGAGCAAATTTTCTAAATCCGTGGGCAATGAAGAAAGTCATGGATAACTTCCACTTAGCATGTCAAAGGTTTTCAGAGACTGACCTGTCAGTGACGATGGGGGCGGGCGGAACAGGTAGTGGTTAAGGGCACTGGCCCTGAGGGCACGAAAATCCGGGTTTTGAGTCTCAGCTCAGAGGTTGTGTGACCCCAGGTAGTCACCCCACCTCTCTCAGACAGAGGTGCTGATATCTACTTTTAGCTACTATGAGGATTAAATGAGCTAATATGTAAAGTGTTTAACATAGAACCCGATAGAGAGTAAATGCTTGCTACCTGGCAGATAGTATAATAAATCACTTGATTAGGGCTAGTATTATTTGTTTTGTTTTGTTTTTGATAGCTACGGGGGAAAGTCCTGGGCAGAATGCCACTTATCTTAATCTATAGGCTGCTGGGAAGTGCTGATTAAATCAAATTCTTGGAGCAAATTGTTCATTAGACACAACTCCCGAAGCGGATATGTGTACCTTTCCTGCAATTGGCATGTTCGTTCCAATCCTGGTTAAATGTCAGTTGTCTTCATTGGCCCACTGACTGAGTCTCCCTGCTCCCTCTCCTGCTTGCCCAAGTTGGGGGTGTGGGAATCTGAGGTCTTCTCAGGCTCGTTACTTCACCCCGGGTCATCCAGCCCCAGGATCAGCAGCAAACAAATGGCCCTCCCTCTCTGGGCATCCAGAAGCACGTCGCCATCTCGGGGGTGGATTTGCTCAGACAGGTTTGCGGAAACAAACAAAATGGTTGCTTGCGTCCAAGTAATCAGGATCCCAGCTCTCACCCCTGCTTTTAAAAGAGCTCAATGCCTGAATCCTGCACCCTCTTTCTGCTTCCCAAAAGGAGTGGGATTGTCTGCCAGTTCCATCACATCTTTGCCAGCATGCAAATGATGCACTTTGGGGTTTCTCAGGGCGTTAACCCCATGCTCTCCAATCCCCGATTCCGGGAGTCCAGATTTTGCGCCAGCTGTGCAAGAAGGACATATGAAGAGCGCAGGTGAGAGGATTTCCTTTACAGAAGGGTTTCCGGCGCGGGGTCATTTAGAGAGCTAGCCGAGAGACAAGGCCACTTCCCCCAGCACGGCTCGCACACAGGCTTCTAGCCACAGCACACGGCAGTGAGGTGCATCAATCAACCGTGCTTTCCAAATGCAAAATATTTATGTATACTTTTGGGGATGGGGGCTGTTCATTTGTTCTACTGAGATCCACTAGCCTGGAATGAAGAGCTCTGTTATTTATCATTCTCACACCCATTTTAGTACGGTCACTCTTCCAACACCACAAATTCCAAGATGACACATGGCTGGGAGCGGGCCCTTCTCCTGGCCTCTCCTCGTTGGTCAACGGTTATGGTTACTGTTGATGGAGCGATGCTCACGAGCAGCGTTTGATGCTCCAGCTACCTTACCTTATTTGGTCTGAGGACAATCTATGAACTCAGTCTGTTATTGTCTCCGTTTTTGCAGATGAGGACATGGAGACTCAGAGAGGTAAAGGGACTTATCCAGGGTCACGCAGCTAGGAAGTGGCAGGGCAAGATTTGACTTTGGCTCCAAAGCTGATATGGGTAGCCACTTTGCCGTCCTATTTCCCCATTCTTCTTGGGCTGGAATTGTCACCCCTGGCCCATCAGCATCTCCACAAGCACTCTCTTCCGCAGTCTTCAGAGGGGTCGAGGTGTCCTGAGTGTAGGGCTCACAGTGGGCTCCCTTCTGGTTCCCTCTCCACCCACCTGCCCCCTCTAGGTGCCTGCTCCAGCTGCTCCCTGGGGCCTGGCTTCCGGACCAGCCTGAGATTTAAATCCCAGCTCCACCTCTCCCTGGGAAGAGTCACTTTACCACCCCTGGCCCTGCTTCGTGCCCCACAAAGGGGAAGTAATCATCCCTCTCTGCCATGGTTGTGGGAACGATGGAACGAGGCAAGGCAAGTGTCCCCCACAGCTGTCCCCACCCACCCAGCCCAAGCCTCCTTCCTGGGGAACTCAAACCCCAGACACAGTCCGCTCTGCGCTCTTGCTCACTTGCTCCAGCAGGTCCCAAATCAGCATTCAACACACATCACTCTGCCTGTGCAACGCCATTATCTCTCGAGGACACAGGCTCCGTTGTCATGGCAACCAGAGTCCTTCCACCAACTCTATTTAATAATTTCTCAACAGTGGAGCTGGGCTGGCTTGGGGAAGGGGAAAGAGCACTGGGTTAGGGGTTAGAAGCTGTGGGCCCTAGCACCTGTGGCCCTAGAGCTCCTCCTCTCTGGGCCTCAGTTTACCCATCTGTAATGCAGGAGTGTCTGAAATGGGTGGGTTTTGTGACTTTTTTTGGGCTGGAAAAACCTAAGAAACAATTTTCCAGGTCCCCAAAGCAGGAAGCTGGGGTCTGGAGCTCCTAGAGATCAGAGGGAGGTCTTGTGACATCTTAAATCCATAAAAAGAACAAAAAACTACCTTGGGTGCCCGAACTCTCCTTCTGGTGGACTGCCCACCAAAATGTCACTTTTCAGATGCTCACGCAATCTGTGACCATGTGGGTTTAGATCTGGGGTTGCTTAAGAGACACAATTTTGCCTGCAGCTGTCAGAGCCCCTACTCGCCATTTTATAGATGTGTAAACTGAGGGTCAGAGGGCAAAAGGGCTGTCCATGGTCACCCCACAGATGGAAAGCCCAGCTGTCCAGGAAGGCTAGGTTGGTGTCCCAAGAGAGCCAGGCGTGCCTCATTCAGCCCATGGCTGATCATGCTCTGGCCCCCACCTGTGTGGCCTCTGGCTCTCACTGAAGAAGACTTGGAGACAACAAAAAGCAAGAGGGAAGTACCTACCATGTGTCCCGCCATGCTGGGCCCCAGAGACTCTGGAAGGATGGTATTTCTATTTATAGGGAATGTACAGTTTGACTGTGAGCAGCTCCTCAAAGGCCAGAAACAATGATGTCTGATTTGTCTCCACAGTCTAACTAGGACCTGGCATACAGAAGGCGCTCAAAATTGTATCTGGCCCAGTTGTTTGCCCACATCTGCTCCTGAAGACAACTCATCTAGGCCCCCAGAGGCCTCTAGGAAAATGTCCCAGAGCAGCCACGGACATCCCTAGCTCCAAGGAGCCACTTTGGACCCCGTACTGGGGAGAGGGACCCACGTAGACAAGCTCTGTGGCTCCTGTTTGGCCCTGGGGCTGGGGAGGGGGCGGTTCTGCCTTGGCCCAGGTCCATGGCACCGCTTTTAGGCATGGCCACTGCCAGCCCAGCGGCGCTATTAAACTCCTCCGGGGTTGGCATTTTCATTTAATACCCGCGGCATAATTAACAGTGCTGCATCTGCTCTGTCATTAGTGGCATTCACTGCCATTTGGAGAAAGGGCTCGTATCTTCCCCAGTCATTAGTCTTGGGAGGCTATTATGGGGGAAATGGAGGAGGAAGCGGGGCGTGCAGCCACCCTTCCCCTGCCTGGAGAGCTGGCGCCGGGCTCGGGGAGCAGCCCACGGTCGAGTCCAGTCCAAACCTCTTGGCTTTATGGGCTGAGAAAGCAAAGTCCAGAAGGGGGAAGGACCCTTCACTTTGTCCCCTTGCAGTCTCGAGGCCTGCTCTGATGGCAAACCCAAGCCTCAGGGTCAGGCAGACCCAGATCTAAGTTGCAAATTTGCAGCATGTCAGCAGGGTAACCCTGGGCAACCAGGCGAGCTCCCTGGGTCTCAGTTTCCTTGCGGAGGATCCTAGACACAGCGTGTCAATTGCTTAGCTCAGTGCCTGGATCACAGTCAGAGGTCAAAATCCAGGCTTGTGGGTATCTAATCATTTGCTACCAACCTGTTAAAAATGGATGCATTTAAATTCCATCTTCACAGAATACTCTGCAGTATGATAACTTCTTCCCTGTTCCCCAAACCACTTAAAAAATAGTCATGGGTGAGTTCTTGATCCCAAGCTCTGAAAACACCCGACATGGGAGCAAAGGGGCAAAGGGGCTCAGGCAGGGGGCAGCCAGACCTCAGAATCAAGGGCACAGAAGCCTGCGGCTTTGGCTGCTTGTCTGAGCTTACACTCTGCCTCAGGGAGTCAAAGCCCCGTCTCTTCCACTGTGATCTTCACTCAGGTGCTTTCCAGAAGCAGTGGGCAACATGAAAAGGCACATGGGGGTCGGCATGAGCAAGGCCTGGGTTCAAACTCTGCTGTGCAAAGCCACCTCTGGCTGATGGGGACAGTAGCATCTACCCCCCAGCCCCAACCCCTAGCATCCTCTCACCAGCCTCAGGTGGCCCAGGACTGGTGCCCAGGAGGCACTCCATACTCAGTGGTTGGGGACTGGCTGGCCACCTAGCAAGGGGACGAGTCAAACTGTCAGATGTCCCTGCCCCCGCAAAACCCCAGAAGGAAGCTCCCAGAACTAGTGATTTTTCATAATCTCCAGGGTATAAGGTAATAGCCAGAATGAGTGATTGACTCCCTCTCCTCTCCTCCCCTCTTGGCTGGAAACGACTCAGAACCACTGGGTCTACTCCTCCAGTGGGTCCCAAACAACCAAGGTGCACCTATGAACACTTTCCCACACCCCTTCCTGGTTGCCAAGGCCCTGAACCCTTCTAGACCACCTCATGGGGCCCCTGGTTTGTTTTCACCCAAATCCATCCAGGTAAGCATGCTTGTGTTCATGGGTGTGTCTGAGCGTAATCATCCTTCTCGTCCCCCCAAATCTGGCCACCACTGGGGACTCCCTGGCTAAGTGAACACGTGTCAAACTTTACAGACTCTGGGCATAACTGAGAGTATGTTAGCTTCCGGCCAGAGCTCAGAACTAGAGCTAAGGCTTAAACAATGCCAGAGTCCCATTCTCCCAAACTGCAAGGCTGTGCTTTCCCATGCTATCCTGGATCAGGTTTGCCCGGGCTTCTTCTCAAGGGGTAACCTGGTGAATTTGGACTTGAGTTCAGTAAAGGTGAATCCCACCAGCTGGGAATCCAGAGGTCAGGGACAAGCATGTTCTGAGCCTCAGTTTCCTCATCCAAAGGACGGAGATAATAATGGTCATAATAATGACTACCATTTTCACGTGGATCTCCTAGGGCTGTTGCAAACTTGAGCAGAGAAAGCACTTTGACTATAAAATCCTACATCAGTGTTAAGTGTGTGTGTACTCACGTGCGTACAGAGACCTCATTTGAG
The DNA here is from genome assembly GCF_006229205.1 of Suricata suricatta. Taxonomy (NCBI): domain Eukaryota; kingdom Metazoa; phylum Chordata; class Mammalia; order Carnivora; family Herpestidae; genus Suricata; species Suricata suricatta. The sequence goes on from NC_043711.1 coordinate 51,552,361, forward strand.
TCAAGGTCATTCAGACTTGGGCTTTATAAGAAAACTAGCTTTAAGAAAATGTCTCTTTTTGTTCGACAGAGGATTCTTCTCCAGGATATCAAGGACCGTATTTTCTTCCCCTGGAGTGCTTCATATAGGATCAAGAGGCAGAGTGGCTTCGAGAACATTTTTCTGCATGCCGCCCAGGACTCTTCTGATGACTCGCCATCTGATCAGCACTTGGTTCCAGCAAATGGCAATACTGACACCAAATGTCGTTCACCTCCGGTGGCTGCTGCCCTCTCCGTGTACAGAGGCTCCATACCAAACAATACGGCCATGGAAACAACCTGCTGCCAATGCCTTTCGGGGCGTCTTTGACCTTGCCTGTCCCTCTGGTCAGGGCTCAGTCGTCCCAGGAGCTGGCGTGCATCGCTGATCCTACAGACACCATGCAGCTGATGGGCGGGCAGAGAGCGCTGCAGGTCACTGTCCAAGGCAGGTCCGAACTCCCGCACTCCTCAGCCTGTTCTGTGTGCCATCCGGCCCCATCCAAGAGGGCCCCAGGTACCCTAACGGGGCCCACTCCACCTAGCTGCACACCCCAGGCTTCCAGGGCGCCATAGCCAATTGCTCTGCGAGACCTGGCCTCCTTGTAATTTCCAATTTGTGACAAATGTAAAAATAGAAGGCCATTCGATGCAGGCAGCTCACATCAAATTGGATGCCACTTTCGTGTCATGTCAGATCACGGTAAACGGAGCTGATGACTTGGTCGGCCACTCTCCGTGGCTCCTGGAGCAGTGAGAGGGTGCTGACAGACCAGGGAGCCACCTAAGAGTTAGGGAAAGGTGGCTGGGTGCACAACACTCAAAACAGCTTTAAATGAGTTTGAACTCTAGGTCACAAATCTGCTGTAAGAAGCAGGGCACTTGAGTGCGAATCCCAGATCTGCACCTTAGGGTGCAGCTGAGGGACCTTGGGTACAAACTCTTCTCTCCAGGCCTCGACTTCCTTAAAGAACACCACTGCCTGCCCCCCTGGGTCCCCCAGAGCTGCAGCAAAGCTCAGTGTTGGAAAACAAAGCAGGCAAGCGCTTCCTAACCATGCAGCTCCTTAAATGGGGAGTGTGGTCCTTGCTGAGCCAGCCGCCCTGGGGAGGTCGATGGAGGGTTGGCCCTTCATGGCAAGAATGTCAGCACACTACAGCCTTGCCTAGCAAGGGTCCTCATCTCTCTTCTTCTCGGTTTCCTCATCTGCACAGGGACAATTCCATGCACCCCACGGGGCTTTGTGAAAATTAAATGCAATCATGTAAGTAAAGCACACAGCACGTTCCCTGGCAGATCACCGACTTGCAATAACTGTTAGTTGCTGTTGTTATTGATGATATTACCACCGGAACAATATTTAGTGCGTTGTTTTGCTTTGTTTTCTGTTTGTGACTGAATCCAAGTCTGTGCTGAAATAGCACAGCTTGTGTTCACACCTACCATCCAAGCCAGGCAGGCCTTACCCCACTGTTAGCTGGGCTTCCCACTAACTCTCATACCCCTGCCTCCTGGCTCTGAGGCCTGCAGGTGAGCTCCGAGCTGAGATGCAAAGTATCACAGAGGCACGTTTCCTGGGAAGCCCTATTTTGGGGTCTGTATCTGTCCTCCCAGCCGTTTCCTCCCTACACACTCTTTCCCTCCACCTCTCGGCAACCTTCAGAGAATGGGGCAAAAAGGTGAGACAGGAGCACAATGCTGGGCCCATGTGAGGAGCTGGTGCCAAGGAATGCGCTGGGGAGGGGACGTCTGACAAACTCCTCACGAAGAGGGGCCCTGCTGCTCTTTGCAATTGGAGTCAATTCAAGGTTGTTTTCATCGCGGCAGGGACTGTGCTCTGTCCTCGGTTCTTGGGCACAGAGGAGCTCTGGCGACAGCACAGGGAAATCGAAGGGGCAAGAGAGGCCTGCTGACACTCTCATCTCTGTTTCCTTCCGGGGAACAAGGCGACGGAGGGGCTCTCACTGGGTTTGGCATTGTAGCTGTACCTGAGGGACACCTGGGACCAGGTGACGGGGAAGGTTTCGGGCATCCCATCTGCTCCTAAGGACGAAGGGGATGGACTTGGGATGCAGGGCGCTAGAGGTGGCGGGCAAGGCTTCCTGGTTGGCACTGGGCCCGTGATGCATATGCATGCTAAGGGAGGAGGGAAAAGGCGTCTCCGAATTCCAAGTGGCTTGGGACGTCTCTGTCTCAGCTGTTGAGCTCGCAGCCAGCCTAGGAACAGTGTCTTTATGTGATGGCCAGAAGCCACCTGAAGCTATTAGCATACGCCAGGAAGGCAGAGAAGTAGTCACTGCTCAGACATCAGACCCAGAGGGCCCACCGCCGATGATTAAATCCTCAACATTACCCTTCCACCTCACTCTGTAGAGGTGAAAATCGAGGCCCAGAGACACAGCATGGAGCAAACTGTTGGCCAGGGAATCAGAGGAGCAGGGTTCAAATCCCTCCCCTGTCTCTTCCTGGCTGGGTGACCTTGGGCAAGTCACTTCCCATCTCTGTGCTGCAGTTTCCTCACCTCTGCAGTGGGGATTAGAAGACCGCCTGCTGCACAAGGTTGTTGGCAGCCTTGGGTGCCGGGCAGGCCGGAAGCTTTTGGTTCTCCATTGTTTCCTTCCAGCAGGGATGGGAACATACCCAAGGTCACCTGGCCAGAGAATGGCAGCATCCTAGCTCAAAGCCAACTCAGTGACAGCTGGTTCCGGTCTCAGGGTCCATGTTTGATAGTCCTCCCACCCCCAGGCTCCATGACACAGATAGATATTGCAGGTCGGTCCATACTGTCACCACCTCCTACCCGTGCAGGTTTTATTGCCAAGAGCCTGCTATGAGCTGGACCACGCAAACACGAATTCTAGCGTTTGGAGTTCCTGATCTCCAGGCATGCGGAATCCAGGAGAGACAGAACTAGTGTGCTTCTATGAGCTCTGATGGATTCGCTCTTTCCTCCTCTTTACCTTCTGAGCGCGTCCTCCTGGGCCTCTGGATGCCCCTCTCAGCTCATCCTAAGCTCCTGGGGGGCCCACTGCTCACCAAATCTCCGGGCTCTGGAATCAAGGGCTACGCCCAAGCGAGATGGCCCCCGTTTCCTCTCCCACAGCTGTGGCCTCTCTCCTGTTGCGGTTCTGAGGGATCAGATCACCCTACTCTCCAGATACTCTGCCAGACAAGCCCAGCGGTGTGCCCCTGCCCCAGTGGGACTCACTGTTTGTCCTCCGAGCCCCAGCCACGGCGCTTGGGCTGGAGAGAGAGAGCGCTTTCTTTGTTTGCTGCTTGCCCGACCATTTATTTCTGAGACTTGAGAGAGGCTCAGCCATTTTGTCCTGGATACTCTGGGGGAAAAGTCCCCCCGCCCAATTCCTCCAAGGACTTGCACCTCTGAGGGCAATGTCTCCTCTTCCTCCTTTGCCTGGGGAGGGTCTCCAACCAGGACCAGCGCAGAGGCTGGGTCAACCCTTCGCAGAAGAAAGTGCTCCAGAGAGACAGACAAGACAGAGGGTGCAAGTTGCTTGTAGTTACCACTGACCTGCTTTGTTCTGGAATTTGGGAGTTGGGGCAGGCTTTTCAGACTCCCTTATGAAAACATTTTCCCCAAAGTTCCCAAAGAGAGAGAAAGATCTGAGCAATACCCACCCTCCTACACCCCCTCACCAGCCACCTCCACTCTCTGGCCAAAACCCACTTTGTGTTCCACACTTTGTGTGTCACAGAAAAATGAAGGTCGACTCCAAAGTCCACTCATAGCTTCTGATTTTGGGCAGGGGCGGGAGGGGGGTCGCCAAAGCTCAGGAGCCATTTTCTTGGGCTTCCCCCTCCTCCCCAGTTCATGCGGACGGGGCTGGGTTTCTGGGAGAGGGAGCGAGCGAGCGCTCCGGCACCGGATCAGGAAAAAGAAACAGGGCTTTATCATTCGGCTTTTTAAAATCCGGTTTCTCCTTGGGGTCCATGTCTGTTTTGGAAAAAGAGTAGCTACGGGCCTCAGTAGTGAGCTGACCGGTGGAAGTTCCTCATCCGAAGACCAAGCCAAGCTTAGAACAGGGCATCTGTGGGGGCCACCCGTGGGGACGGTGGGCACAAAGGGACAGGGCATGGAGACCCTGTCTGGTCATTGCCCTGGGGTAACCGCGACAGGCGGTGTCCCTTTACCCATCCCCAGAGAATGAATGCGGGAGACGAGAGGTGAAAACAGTTTCCGCGGCGACAAGGGGACACTGTCCTCCAGCCCTCTGGGGGACTTCCCTCATCCTACATTCCTTGCAGGAAAGGAGTGGAGAGCGCAGCGAGAGCTCGTGTGCGCTCTGCCCAGTACGCTTTTTAGCCAACATTTGAGAGCTTGAGCTGCCCCAGGACAGGAAGAGGGCGCCCATCTCCAAGCCGCTCGCCCAGAGTCCTTGGAGAATAAATGGGGCGCACAGTTCTACCTCGGCGCTGACCCCGAGACGGAAAAGTGGCGCACTGTCCCCCAAACGCTCTCCGCATTATTCTCTCCCGGGGACCCCGCCAGCCCCTAGGGAATGAACGCGGCGCTTCGACGGCTCGAACAGAGTCCAGCGCCAGTGAGGGGATCCATCAGGCCCCGCGACCGGGAAGGGGGACGGGACTCCCGCGCCTCTGGCACGAGCCCGCCTGCCCCCCGCGCGTCCCAGAGGCTCGGCCCGGGCTCACGTCGGCGGTCGGATCGGCGGCCCGGGCTCCTCCGCGCGGCCCTGGGGTGACGCGAGGCGCTGGGGCTGGAACCCGGGTGTCCGCCCCCACCCCGCGCCCGGCCCGA
>NC_043711.1:51557254-51591266 GCF_006229205.1 Suricata suricatta
CCTCCTCCGCCCAGTCCTTCCCTCCTTCTCTCTCAGTCTGTTGGCCTCTTCCCTGCCTTGGCTTGGGGTCCTCAGCCCTCCTGTTTTGGTCTGTGTTTTCCAGTCCTTTCAACACGTATTTCCCTCTTGGCTTTTCTCTTTCCAGCCTTGCAGTTCGCTTCTGTTGGTCTTTCTCTCGCACCCTCTTCTCCCTGCAGGTCACAAGGCCCCCCTCATTGGGAGTGGCGGTGGCACAGAGATGGGCTCCTACCCCCTCTCCCAGGGCGGCCTCCCTCGCTGTTAGGACTGTTAGGAGGGGACCACTTCTGACCTAGGGCTCGCTAACGCCTTGGGTGCCGGGCTGGGGTGTGCCTGCGGCAGACAGGGAGGGACGGATTGCTACCACGACTTGGTCTTGGAGACACTGCTGGGTATGTATGTGGAAGGACAGTTGGATAAACAGATGACTAAAAAGGGAAACAGCCTGGAAAAACACCCAAGGGATGGCGGCAGAACCCCCAAGACATCTTCCTACTTACTTCCAGTTTTTGAGGTTTCAGAGATTGTCCCAGAGAAGCCTCCCTCCTAGCCAATCCCAACCCAGTGCATGAGGACTCCCTCCCTTCCCTCTGCCAAGTCCTGACACCCCCCCCCCTCCACTTTCACAAAGGCTCCTGGGAATGGGGCCACAGCTACCCTTTCCTCTGGGTCCCTCAAAGACTCATAGAAAGGATTTCATCTCTGCAGCCCTGACCCACTCTTTACCTTCCTGTCTCTTTCCCCAAGGCTGGAATTTCCTGATTGGCTTGCCATCCTCTACCCTAACTTGCCTCCCACTCTGGCCATCCATCCAGGGGCCCCACAACACAGTGCTCCCCAAGGTCACCCTGACTTCTCCTGGCCCTTCACTAGCTACTAGCTCCCATAGGGTTTTAATCTCCAGTGGTACCTCGAATAAATATTTGTTGAGCTCCTACTTTCCAGGCACTGTCCTAGGCTCTGGGACACAGTGGCAGACAAGACAAACCTCAACATGGTCTTGGTCCAGCACGGACCTGTCCTGTAGTCAGATAAACCCCAGAGTGGCCAGCTCTGCCAGGAGCACACATTTCAGGGGAATCTCAGGCCAGCGTGGGGTGGCTGGGGACGGTTTCCTCAAGGAAGTGCCATTTGAACTGAGGGTCAGGGGATGATTAGGAGGAAACTGGATGGAGATGGGGGTGGCACAACTTTGAGCAAGGATATGCAGGTAGCAAAATATGGAAGCTACTTTTGTTTGCCTGACATTCATTTCCACTTCTTCAGGTGATAGCACCTCAGTTTTGGTTTGGAAAACTTCCCTTCCTCCACTCACACCGCTGTGGCTGGAGGGGAGGGGGCTCCTGCCTTCCAGAGGTGGCCATGTGGCCCAAGCACAGCCACAGCACATGACCCAGACCGCAGTGGTGGGGCTGGGGGAGCACATGACATAGACTGGCTCAATGAGAACTCTCCCGGAGACTTTTGTTAAAACTGCTGTCAAGCGGAAGCTTCATCTCCACCACAGTTCTGAAGCCTGGAGATGCTGGCAGCCGTATTTGTCACACCATTTTTGTCAGACCCTACCTGAAAATGGAGCCAGCATAGAGCACAGCAGAGCTGGGAGACTGAGAGTGGACCGAGTCCTGATGAATAACGTGTGCATCTCTGAATCTAGCAATGCCCAAAGGCTGTCTAGTTATTTTAAATCCCATTAAATTCCTTTTTTTTGTCAGTTATGAAAATTTGAATTCAGTTTATGTTGCTTAAAGTCAAAACTGTCCCAATGAATCCGGAGTTGGATTGAGAAATATGAAGTATTATCGTCACCATTTCCATCCCCCTCTCTTCCCTCATGTCTCCCGGATAGCCTCGCTCACAACCGTCTCCCTCTTTTCTATATTCCTGATCAGAAGTTAATTCTCTGCTGTTTCCATCGCTGTGCATGTGTTTTGCCTTCGTACCAAAGCAAAGCCTGGCTGTCAGGTCAGTTTCATAGGCTGGCATCTGATGCTTGACTTACCTTCACGACATTCCCTGCTCCCCACCGCCTTTCCCCATGACTGTCTAGCATCTATCTGCACATTTCCAATGATGAGAGCTCCTTATTCGACCAGGCAGATGGTTTAAACCAACAAACTCTTATCTCAGTGGAGATCTGAGGACTGTGCCGTGAGATTTGAGTAAGGGTCACTACACCATGAGGCTGAGTTCGGTTTATATAGGGCCTCTATGTCCTTCCTGCAATCCCCAGTGAAAGTCTTCCAGAGAACTCACAGGCGTCTCCCATGGGCTAGAGTGGTGGGTTCCATTAGGCAATGTTCCCAAGATGTGGATTGGCAGGCACAGGTGGTAGGCTGGGATGATTGTCATTGCAGTAGGGTGACTTGGAGGGCAACTGCTCTTATATATCCGTCTCTCTGTAGCATTCTTGTGATTTCTGCCCATGGTCAAGTCTGAGGTTGCTGATAATCTGTCTTTAACCCCTCTCCAAACTACTGACCAATCCCATTTTAACTAAGGGAGAGAGAGAGAGACCCTTGGACTCCGGCCTTGGTAGCCAATAGTATCTAGTTAGAACGGAATGCATTGCTCATGTGTCCTTGCATTTCTTTTAATGGAGACCTATTTCTGGCAAGCAATACTGGTCTTCTAGTTATAGCATGATGTACAGTTTCCTTTTGGGATACATTTATTTAATCTAAAGAAGAAAAAATATTTAAGTAAATAAAAATAGACACGGTGCCCAGATTTCAGAAAACTCTTGTAAGTGGTTTGCAAATGACTAAAGTTTGAGTAGCCTAATTTAGAGAAACATTACACCCACGTGTTCATTCACTTAGGGAATGTTTATTAAGCACCTCTGAGTACCAGGCACAGGAGAGGGCCAGACAAAGAGATGATATAGTTGATAAGAAATTTCATTAGAGAGGGCATGGCCTGAGCATGGAAGGCTTAACCACCACCACATTAAAGAATTGGACTTGCCCTTGGGGGCCACTGAGGAGCCAGTGACTGTGTGGCAGCCAACGAGGAAGGTAAGGTTTAAGAGAACTAAGACTGGCCAGATATGCAGGGTGGATGGAAGGGGAGAAGACTGGAAGCCAGGAAACCATCACGGAGCTGTTGTAGTGTTGTAGGTGTGCCAGGAGCTGGGCAAGCGCCTAGCAAAGTCCCAGCCCACGAAGACACCCGATAAATGGTTGAAACGATTATTGTTAATATTACCGTTGTTGTCTTCGCCCTTCCTTGACTTGAAATAATTCATGAAGTCAGACTTACAGGGCTTCAGACTGGAATCAGCCCTTGCTTTATCTAGCATAATCCTTTTATTTTAGAAATGGGTAGATTGAGGCCCAGAGACAGGCAGTGACTTGCCTATAAGCGCCTTGCTGTGGGATGCTACATTCTGGAAGCTTTGCTGTATGCTAATTACTGACCTGTAGGTGAACCAGAGGCCCAGAGTCACTGACCCAAAGTCACACAGCAGGAGAGGAGCAGAACGGGGATCCCAGTTCAAGTTGGCCCCCTCAAAGGCAGCACTCTGGGCCATTAAGCTCGCTAATCCTGCCAGGTGGGGGGAGGAGATAAGGGGAGCTGAGGGTGGTTTCTGCCATCCCTGTCAGCCTCCCATCTGGTTGCAGGTGAGGCTGTGGGAAGAATCTGGCTGGGGGTCAGGGTGCTCAGATCTGTCATCAACCCTCCGTGTCACCGTGGGCCAGTCCCCTTCCTTCTCTGAGCCCCAATTTCCTCACCTGTAAACTAAATAGATGGCACTTCCCTTCTGCCATCCCCAGTCACCAGGCTGCCGGCGGAGGGGCTTAGGGGGAAGGCCAAGTCCTAGTCTGCTCCTTACTGCCTTGCCCAGGCCTCCTACCCTGAACCCCTATCTGCTGCTTGTAGCAGACTGTCTCCATGAACAACAGAATTCCCTCTTTCAGTTTCTCCAAAAGTATAGTAAAATGGAGGAGCAAGCATCTCTTCCACCTGGGAAAATATCCACCGTGCGGAAACAGAGCTGCGTGTTTTATTTCCTGAAGGGATGCTGTTATCTTAACCACAACACCCCTCCATGCCAGAAATTCCCCCATTAGCAAAAGAGGCGCAGCTGTAATGTGTGTAATCACTCGTAAAAACCACAATGAACCTCACGGGGGATAATAGGACATAAGATCATTTTGTTACCCTGACCATGAGCCACGCTGGGGCAGGTCCCTGGCAGCAGGCTCACTGCTGAATGTTCAAATATTTATGTGAGTCATTGCATGCTGGGACCAACACTCCAACGCTTCAACAGAATGCCACGTCCGAAGAGGCAACTCCCTGAAAGACAGTGGGGAGCAGCCTGGCTCAGTGGGAGTGTCCCTGGGGAAATGGCCCAGTAACCATCCCTACACTGCGGAGGGCGTGCAGGCTTTGCCGCTTTGCGCTTGGACCTTACTTGCTGGGCCTCAGTTTCCTCATCGGTAAAAGGAGAACCATAACAGCCTCCACCTGGCAGCATCCCTGGACAGCCTTTCATTACCCAGCTGCCTTTCACAGGGGCTCTCCTTGCTCTCAGCTCCAGCTGGCGGGATCCTAGCTGAGGGCTGAAGTCACTCTGATTCCTCCAGGAATCTTGCTGGATTTCGGCCCAACTGCGTGTGATTTCTTCTTCCTCAAATCTCCACGTGGATCTTGTTCCTGCCTCCCTTTGGGTACTCACTACCCTCCCTTTGGTGGGCGCAGGGACTGTTGTCCCTTGGGGCCCTGCACACACAGGGCTCAGTATTTGTTGACTCATATCCTCTCCCAGTGCAGAGAGCCTAGGACTCTTGGATTCCTTCCACACATGCATTGCCTACATTCAGCCATGAGCCTAGTTTCAGTGCCCCTCAAACGTTTGCCAGCTCTGGACTTTTGCATGTGACGTCCCGGCTGCCAAGAACACTGTTCCCTCACCCTCTCCTCCTGGTGGGCTCTTCCTGGATCGGCAGGCTTCAGCTTGGATGCCAGCGATCACCCTGCCCTTCTGCCTTGGCCACGTCCTTAGTGTCTTCAGGCTGCATACAGATGTCCCATGTACCACGGTTTTGCTTTTACTTTCCTCTTAGGACATTAACCAGGATTATCCACACTCGGGGTCCTCCTTTTGAGGACTCATCCAAAGGTCAAATAGCAGAATGACCCTGTGTCACATCGCCTGCATCACTCACCTCACTTCCTCTCATCCCATCCACATAAGAAATTTGGGGGAGTCTTATCTATAGAACATTCATATGTGACGCAGATGCCAGGCATGAGCTCTAGAAGCCACATCACCCCTTCCCAGTCAGGTGACCTCAGGCCAGCAGCTTAAACTTGCTGCTGTGTCTCTGCTCCTTGGGCTGGTGGTCTGGGGTCAGTGAGTGGTGACTCCCGAGTGCCTCATGCCCAAGGGAGCAGTTTGTGCAATGGGAGCCCCAGCAGAGGGCTTTGGGTGACCTCAAAAATCATGGCACCTTGGGGCAGCTCTTGAGATAAGCGTCTGTGAGAAATGGGCACGTCTACAAAAAACAAGGCACAGTAGTTCCCCAGCTGCCACACCCTTGGGTGTCTCCTTGAATCCATCCTCGCCCACAACTGGGTGACTAAAGCCACCAGCAGCCCAATCTTCCCAGCCTCACTCCCCCTCCCCCACAGCAGCCAACTCACCTTACCTGTTGGCTCAGACAACAGCCTGGATACGGGTTTCAAACTGAGGCATAACATAGACATGTGAAAGTGTCAATAATTTTTTAACACCTTCATGCAGTGACAATGGTAATTACAAAGTGAGCACTCATAATGTACATAATCACTAGTTTTGTACACCCGATAATATAATATAAACATAAGAAATTGATATAATATATATTATAGATATGATATGATATAGATATATACTATTAATAGATAACTGTATATCTATAATACATAATATAGATAACTAAACTGCAATGAAACGTATTTGTAAATTACGTGCACACAAAGTACTCCCCTTGTGTGGGCAGCTCAGTGACATTTTACATGTGCACACTTCCACATGTAAGATAGAGCGTTTTGAACTTTCCAGAGGTTCCCACTCAATACATCACCCCAAGAGGGAATCACTCTTCTGACTTCTAGCACCATGAATTAGTTCTGATCTTGAACTTCATATAAGTAGAATCATATTCTTACGTGTCTGGCTTCTTTTGCTCAGTGTCATGTCTGTAAGATTCATCCACACTATTGGGTGTAGGAATTAATTTATTCTTTTTCAGGGCCATAAGGTATTCCATTTTATGGCTATGCTACGATTTCTTTATGTATTTTCCTATTTAAAAATTTTTTTTTAATGTTTTATTTATTTTTGATACAGAGAGAGACAGAGCATGAGAGGGGGAGAGGCAGAGAGAGAGGGAGACACAGAACCGGAAGCAGGCTCCAGGCTCTGAACTAGCTGTCAGCACAGAGCCTGACTCGGGGCTCGAACCCACGAACGTAAGATCTGACCTGAGCCGAAGTCGGAGGCTTGACCGACTGAGCCACCCAGGCGCCCCTGTAATTTTCCTATTTTGAAGGCATATATTGTTTTCCATTTGGAGCAATCATAGATACTGCTGCTGGGAATATTTTATATATGCCCTTGTGAGTACCTGTGATGAAATGCCACATATTTAAAAAAATTTTTTTATGTTTATTTATTTTTCAGAAAGAGAGAGAGTGTGCCCTTCAAAAAGGTGCAAGTGAGGGAGGGGTAGAGAGAGAGGGAGACACAGAATTCAAAGCAGGCTCCAGATTCCGAGCTGTCTTCACAGAGCCCGGTGCGGGGCTCAAAATTACAAACCGTGAGATCATGACCTGAGTTGAAGTTGGGCGCTTAACTGACTGAGCCACCCAGGCGCCCTAAAATGCCACATATTTTTAAGCCAAGACTCACTTGCAGGCTTGTCTTTCCAATCTCCGGAATGGGATTGCTGGTCATAGTTGTTTAACTTTGGTAGGTATGCCTGCAGCCCACTTATGAGCTCTTGATCCTTGGAGGTAAGAACCCAGATCTTCCTCTTTTGACAGGGAAGAAGGAGCCCTTGACTCCTATCTGAGCTCCACATCCAGCCTTGGGGAGGCTGAAGATGGTGCGTGCAGCTAGTTTCACACAACTGGTGCAAAACGGAGGGTCTGCACCCGTGTCTTCGACTCAAAGGATTCAGAGGCTATTTAATTCCCTCATCTGACAGCTGTGCTCCTCACCCCATCACAACATTTAACCATTTGATGTGATTTTTGTCCATACTGCATTCTACACCATCTCCTTTATTTATATTTGTTAAAAAAAACCAAAAAGTTTTAGATTCCAGCGTTAGCTGGGGAGGGGTGCAAAGATGACAGGGATTTATCTCCTTGGCTTCTTCCTTCAGCCTGGCTCCTGGCTGTCACATCAAAAAGAAAGTCTCAGATTAGTGCCACCATGCCTTTAACACCTTGCCAATACTTGCTAATCTTCCTTTTTAACAAAGCCTCCCTTCAGCCTCCCTCCTGCAATGCAGAATTTAACAGCATTGCTCTTTGCTTATTATTGTTATTGTAATTATTTTTAGTTGGTTTCTATTTTGGCAAAGAATATTAGCTTTCCAATTGCTGTGGTGAAATGTTTCCTTTTAAATAAATGCACTGCCATTTAAAGGGGAGTGGCTTTAAAGAGAGATCTGAGTACTGCCCAGATCTGGCAAAATTCCTAAACTGGGGTGTGAATGTTGAAAAACAAGAAAAAGAATGTGGCATGTGAATGGCTGAAACTTCAGAAACCCAGGAGCCCAGGGGAGAGTCAGGGGCTCACCTGAATTCCAGTTATGGCTCTGAATGTGTGACCTTGGGCGAGTCACCTTCTGTGACATTCTTTAGTATTAACATTTCTTTTTGATGTGAACAGAAAGATTGGAAGTGAACTGAAGAGGGAGTCACTCTCCCTGTTTGTGAGTGTTTAATGCCATAGCCAGCTACAACCTGGAGCCCCTCCAACTCCTCAGTGTAGACATCTGACATGAAGGGAGATTCTGCTGCCACATCTAGTTTTTTTGAAGCTTTCATGTGCCCCTGAGTGTCCTTACTCCTCCGCTGGGACAGAGCAGTGGTTTGAGGTCCTGTTGGCCCCTGGACCTTCCTGCGGTGACGTCTGTGGGTCAGTAATATGTGAATGGGGGTTGGGGTTAGGGGTGGTGGCGGGGGGGACTCAAGGATCCACATCTCCGATTCAATCAGAACAGTTCCCCTTTTATTATCTAGGCTTCTACTTAGGATTTTGTTTGATATAATTTTTGTGCAGCTAGAGATAAAAGTTAGAAGCCATTGGCTTTAAAATCTTAACGGGCTGTCTGGCTCATTTGATGTAGTTCTTGAGCAAGTTTCCATTCCAAATTCTCTCGGTTGCAGAAGAAGAAATCTGAGCCCAAACGATCCCAAACACCAAATGGAGTGTACTGGCTTGCACTGCCAGTGTCAGGGTGTCTCCAGCCGGTGGAGCTGTCTGTCTGTCTCCCTGTTTCTCTGTCCATATTTGCTTTTCTGTCTCTCCCTCTCTCCTCTCCCTTTCTTAATTCCTCTTTCACAGAGTTGGCAGGCTCTCTTTCATGTGTTGACAATATGTCTACCAAGGGCTCCAGACAAACATCCTCATTTTCTCATCAGGAAAAGCCCTTGCATTCCCAGCATCCCCGGAAACATCCTGGGGTTGACGCTCATTCAACTAACTTGGGCCCGTTCCTAAACCAGCCATTATCGTCAGAGGTATTTATGCTTTTTAGGGCTAAGCCTGAGTCATATGTATCCCATCTTCATGGAGTCTTGGCAGAACCAACGCATCTGAGCCGCGTACCGGGCACTGTGCTCAACCCTGTGTGTGTAGGAGCTCATGAAGCGCTTGCTCACATCACCAGACAGGATTCAACGCCATACACTCTCCACCACAATCTTACTGACAATGTTAGGGAACCTCGAAGGATGTGATCAGATCTGAGCCCTAGGAAGTTCCTTCGAGGAGAGTTCCTGCTGGGGACTGAAGTTTTTCTTACAATGTATCTGGATCTTTGCTTTCAAAGGGCTCTTTATTGGGTTCTGCCAGAGGCCCACCCAAGAGCAACTTGAGCGCCAGTGGTCTGTTTGGGAAGTGCAGGGAGCACAGTAGGGTAGTGGGATGTGGGATTGGGAAAGGAAGGCAGACAGTATGGAGTGTGTGATACAGCCCACTGGCCCACGGGCAACTGGTACTCAATTTCAGGGGGAAATTCTAGGAAAAGGTGTAGCCCAAGAGCCTCAGAATCACCCCACCTGAAAGGAGAAGGTGCTGGGGTATCTACACACCAACTCTTGCCAGCCATTGGTGGAGGCCTCTCCAAGGGTGCTAGATTCCTGGCACTGCTGGGCTAGTGAGCATTTGGCAGAGTGGCCTTCTCGGGGGTTGTGCAGAAGCGCCCAGGCAAAGATGCAAGTGACCAAGTGGAGGGTCAGCCAGAATCGCTGAGAAAGGTCGGGTCCAAGGTTATGGTAATACGTTGTGTCTCTCCACTGGGGAAGGGGGTGCTGATGCATGATAGGGGTGAGCCAGGGGCAACATTCATATTATTCATCCTCTGGAATTTCTGCTTTCCAAGAGTCATAGGCAGCTGGCGTGTAAAGATGTGAATCCTGATCTTGAAGAGAGAAGTCTTCAGTTCATTCTAGGGCTTCGTTGGGGTTTTTTAAAAGTATCTTTAAAGTTTATTTATTTATTTTAAAAGAAAGAGAGAGAGAGAGAGGCAGAGAGAGAAAATTCCAAGCCGGCTCCACACTGTCAATGCAGAGCCCGACACGGGGTTTGAACTCATGCACTGAGAGATCACTACCTGAGCCCAAGTCAAGAGTTGGACGCTTCACTGAATGAGCCACCCGGACCATGTAGGTGGATGATGCCAGTGGACCACAGTTCATTCCTCTGCTGTGCAGACACAGCCACCACTGCCTGGGAGAGAGGGAGGGAGGCGTGGACTCGAGGCCTGGCACGGAGCAGATGCCCCAGCAGGGCCTGAGCAACCCACACATGTCTATCTTAGGAGATCCAGAAGCAGCAAATGCATGCTCCACTTTCATTATCTGCCATCCGAATGGCGGCTAATCACAATATCACTATTTATGAGAAAAATGGATTCAGCATTTTTATTCCAAACGGAAGCTATTGACATTCCTAGAATAGTCCTGGGAGAGGGAAAACCCATTGCTGAACGCTCCTTCAGAAACAATTTGCAATCAGTGGGCCAGGAGTGGGGCCAGCCATGTGGTCCTTTCTGGGCCTCTCTGATAAGGAGAATAAAGGCCTCTGCAAAAGGCCAGGGCTAGGGGGCCAGCAGGAGCCAGCAGTGGAGTTGACATCTTAGTGGGTGAGAGCACTGCTGAGCCCTGGGACTTCTGCTCGGTCTGCCCCAGGCTGACAGGGCTGGAGAGAGGTTGGCGGGTGCCGAGGGAGGGGGCTGCAGGGGGTTTCTGCAACCTTTTCCCCAGCCTCTGCTTCCTCCCCTCCCCCCCTTTCTCCCAAACCATCACTCTGTCCTTTTACTTTCCTTCCTTCCTCTCCCTCCTTTCTTTCCTTATTTTGTTCTCCTTCATTTCTCCTCTTAAAAATATTACTAATGACACAATATTTCTGATATGTACTCTTTGTAAACTACAACGATATTTAAGACCTTGTGATTGGGGCACTTGGGTGGCTCAGTTGATTAAGCCTCCGACTTCAGCTCAGGTCATGGTCTCTCAGTCTGAGAGTTTGGGCCCCACTTGAGGCTCTGACAGCTCAGAGGCTGAAACCTGCTTTGGATTCTGTGTCTCCTGTTTCTGCCCCTCCCCCACTTGTGCTCTGTCTCTCAAATAAATAAACATTAAAAAATAATTCAGACCTTTTGATCAATCACTTAATCTTCATTTACTCTTTCTCCCTATCCAGATAAAACATGAAGAGGGTGCTGCCTGTCCTTCCAGACTTTCCCCTTTCCAGTGGCATACATCTATATATACCTAGAAAACATCTAACAATGGTTTTTTTGTGCGTGCACTTATATTCTAAATATAGCACTGTACTCTAGTTATCATTCTGCCACTTGCTTTTTTTAAAAAAGGACTTTTTTGTAGAGTAGTTTTAGGTTCACAGCAAAATTGAGGAGAAGGTGTCGCGATTCTCACATTCTCCCGGCCCCCTGCACATGCACAGCCTTCCCTGTTATCAGCCAGAGGGTCCCCTCCCTCACCTGAGGGCACATGAGTTACAATCCATGAACCTACATTTATGCATCATGTCACGCAGAGTCTATAGGTTACATTAGGACTCACTCGGTGTTCTACATTCTATGAATTTAGACAAAGGTATGACATGTATCCATCATTATAGGATCATATAGTATTGTTATAGTATCATATCCATCATTTTCATTGCCCTAAAAATCTTTTGTGCTCTGCTCTTCCATCTCTCCCCATTCCCCGAGCCCTGTTAACCACATTTCATTCCCCACAGTTTTGCCTTTCCCAGAATGCCATAGTCACAATCATACAGTATGTAGCCTTTTCAGATCAGTTTCTTTCACTTAGTATGCAGCTAAGATTCTTCCATGTCTTCCCTTGACTAGTTAGCTCATTTCTTTTTAGTGCAGAGGATATTCCGGTGTCAGGATTTCCCACAGTTTATTTGTCCATTCGCCTACTGAAGGCATCTTAGATAATGCCTTGGGTGTTGTATCTCAAAAGTGATTGCTATCCCCCCAGTTATACAGATTTTTCTCCTCTGTTATCTTCTAGGAGTTTTACGAATTTGCATTTCACATTGGGGTCTAGGATCCATCTTGTGTGAAGTTTTGTGAGCCACACACGATTTCTGTTGGTTGTGCTCGGCACAGGTACAGCCAAAGTGACTGTGGTTTGTTACCTTCGTTCTTAGTGGGAGGGGATGAGTGAACATTAAACTGTGATGCTTCCCCCATGCAAGTTCACCAATGCCCCAAGTTCTCTGTACCATGGTCTGTAGACTGGGATGGAGGGGCGAACATGGGAGCTGGAAGTCCCCATGAGGGTCTGGACCCATGCAGCTGTATCCAGACTCAGGAGCAAGTATGATGGAGAAGGAGATGAGGCACCCTCTTGTCCCATTTATGCCTTGCTTGAAGGACTTATCCAGCAGCTTGAGAGACACCTGGGGACAGCATGCTGGGCCTAGCCATCAGCAAGGACAGCGAGGGACAGCCTTGCAGGCAATAGCCGATATGGCTACTAGAGAGGAAGAACACAGTAGATGCTGCAGGTCCTGACCCTGAGGGGCTGGTTGGTGAACACTGAGGAGACGTCATTGGACCTATGTGAGTGGGGGGTGGCACAACAAATGAAGTGGATTTGGCTGTTTCCAGGGCCCTATGTGAACCCATATGCTAACAAGCTCAAGGACAACTCAAGGTATAATAGTTCTTTTTATTTGTAGAGTATATGACTCCGTTTTTCAAGACATATCTATTGTTACCCCAGAGAGACAGAAATTTGTTCAAGGTCACATAAGGTCACTGTTCACCGGAACAGTGGTACTAACCCAAGTCTTGGACTCTTAGTCCAGCCTAGAAGATTGGAAGAGACAAAACTGAGAAGGAGAGGTAAGTTGAGACCTTGGGGCCCTTGATTCAGACTAAGGCATGAAGGTCTTGTCCTGATGGCAACTGGGAGCCAAGGAAGGTTCTTGAGCAGGGGAATGATTTGGCAGCTCTGGGAAGACTAACCTGGTGGTGATGCGTGCTGTGGGTTGGATGGAGAGAAAGTGGGTGGGGATTAAGAGCTTATCCAAGGAGAAATGATGATGATATTTTGAGGAGAAACCCTCCACAAAGAACCCTCGACTATCGACATCTCCTAGTGTCCAACCTCGGTATATGTCTGCTCCAGGTACTGTGACGAATGTCATGCACCACCAAGGAGACAAGTGGGTCTGAAACCTGTGTTCTATAGGTCGAGCCAAAGTGTGTGACTATGTCCACACAGAGGAGGATGCTGTTCTATTTCACATGAAGGCTCACTCTGGGCAAGTGCAGCCTGTCTATGCCCCAAAGTCCTTCCAGGGCATCATCCCTCTATGTCTGCCAGGTCCTGTAAGCCTACTGGGCCCGGACTCCTCCCCAGCTCTAGAGATGGGCACACAACTCAAGTCTGGCCAACTGGGGTAACTTCGTCAACCTGCCTGGGCGATTGGTTCAGGAAGGAGCACGTCACCACAGCTGGTTCAATCAGAATGAACCCTGGGACAGCCATGCTGTCTCCCTAAGAAGAGAGTCTGTCTAAAATCGTAGCTGAAGTAGAGGCAAATGTGTCAAAGGATGGTGAGAGCAAAACTCAGCCACAAAGAGTCCTAAAGATATTGTCCAGGCCCCTGAGTCCAGCCATGCTTGAAGTCCCTGGGACTTTTCTCTTATATGACACATCAATCCCTTCCCCCTCAGACAATGTTCAACTTCTGCCAGTATACATTGGAATTCTGTTGCCTACAACCTAACTTATCCTGACAGATGTCTGTTCTGACACCAGAAGTTTCACCTGGATTAGGGGTAAGCAATCTAGAGTCAAGTTTGGGCCTACTACTTCTTTCTTATGAATAAGATTTTATTAGAACATAGCCATTCCTGTTTGCTTACATGTTATCTATGGCTGTTTTGCACTCCAAAGGCAGAGTTCAGCTCTTGTGACACAGACCCTATGACCCACCAAACCTTAAATATTTACTATATGGACTTTTACAAAATGGTTGTCACTGGCTGACCCAGATCAATCTCTCGCACCTCTTATTGAGGTGGAGACTGGGGCCCAGAGTAGAGCTAACCTAAAATTGGGGCAGATCCAGAGCTAGGGCTTAGGTTTTCTGACTCCCATCCAGAACTCTTTGAATTGTCTCTGTCGGTCCCTCAGACCCTAAAAAGTCTGTGGGTCCTTCTGAGGATGTTTGATTCATTGGACAGCTGAATCTTTCTCCTAGGCTGAGACAAATACCTTTCTGCAGTCTCACTGGGATACTCCTAGGAGTCACAGGGACCTGGAAAATGGAAATCCATAAATAACCAAGACTTTCATCCCAGCCAGCCTAGCCTGCCTCCCCTAGAGACATGCTAACTGGAGCTGGAGCTAACATGGAGGAGAACTGTCCTGTTTGGGACTCTATCTAAATCCCACAGAAACTCTGCTGGCCATGGGAACTTGGACCAGAGGAAAGCTCAGTTGTAAAATGCTTTTACCACTGATAAGATAAGATAGAGGTTTAGAGACCCCCTCCATCTTAAAGGGACCAAGAGCTGATTTAGGTTATCAGGGGTAGGGACTGGGAGAGCTCATAGGCACAAGGGGTGGGCCCCCAGAGAAGGTTTTCTGGAAGAGGCTGTCTAGCGCATTCAAGGACAAATGTTTTAAGTGTTCAGGAAATGCTTTGCTACCTCTCTGCACCCTCCCCTTCCCCTGCTCTCTATACTCCAGCTACCTGGGCATAACCCAAACATGCCAAACTTACCTCTACCCCAGGGCCTTTGCACTTGCTGTTTCCTCAGCCAGGAGTCCCCTTGTACACAAAGAATCACAAAGATGATGTTATGTCAGTGAAGAAATCAAAGTAAGAGAGGAAGTGAGCATAGGGTGATAAGGCTGGACCAGCAGGCCTGGTATAGTGTTTTGGCGGGACTGGGCTTCATCTGGAGGGTGGTGGGGCCCCCAAGCAGTGGTTTAGCAGGGACATGATGTGTTAAATGAGAAGGCAGCATCAAGGGGAGGGGCCTGTCCAGGGGAAGGAAAGGAGTGGGTGGTTCCCGGAGAAGAAGATGGGGTGTCCTAGACTCTCTGCTCCACCTCCTTCCCCTAGCATCCACTCTCGGGACTCCCATCAGCTACAGTCCTAGGCCAGAAGCCTCCAGGCTATGAACTGGGACAGCTTCTTGGAGGAGGTGACCCTGAGCAGCCCTATCTTCACCTAGAAGGGCAGACTAGGGAGAAGTTAGCTCAAGACCGGTTTTGTTACACATGGCCTGTGAAAGCTTGGACATCTCTCTGTGTCTCAGTTTCCTTATCTGTAAAATGGGGAGAACAACAGCCCCCATCCGTGGGGTTCTGTGAGGACTAAGTGAGATTGCATGTAAAGGATCAGTACCCGAGCGAGTGGAGACTCTCTCACAATTATCAGGGTCCGGTTTGCTTTGGCTGGAGGCCCTTACAGGCGTGGGGTAATGAGCTGGGAAATGGGGCTCCCATCCCCCAGGGGAGGTCCAAGAGAGTCAGTCCTGGACCAGGGGAGGAACCCTCTTCTCTGGAATTGGGAGCTGAAGGCAGAATGCCTGCCTTACAGTCCTGCCAGCGTTCCTTTGCAGCCACAGTGCGCAGGCCAGTTGGAGCCAGCCATGGTGTGGACGGTGACAGATGGCCACAAATGAGGGGTGAATGAACCTGCTAGAGCATCAGCTGGGAAATTGAGCATCTCACCTCCCATCTGCGACGGCCTCTTCCCCGTGGAAGGGAGCATATGTCTAGGTGAGCATGTGGGAGGTGTTCAGCTTAGGTACAGACGCCCCCAGACAGGTGCTGTGGGAGGGCATGTGCCCGCACGCCCCTGAGCCACATTCTTTCCACCACACACACACTCACAGTTGTTCCTTCACCCACAGGTGCTTGCACACGCCTCTTACATGCTTTTCACATCCATAAATACCAACCTACCCCATCTGCACCCAGAGTGCAGGGCACTCAACAAGTGGATTTGCACACTAGTATTTTCTCATACAACCCAACACCCATTCAGAAGCCAAAGCTCATGTGAATTGGCGTCTCACGCCTCGGGAATCACGGTGGGGTGGGCTGTCTCTCGGTTCACAGATTTCCTAGCTCTCGATGAGGGAGGGTCCACTTCTGTTGAAGTCAGGCTCCCTCACGTGGCCATGAAATCGGGGTGGGAGAGCCTCGTGCCACGTCAGGGCAGGAGCTCTGAGAGCCAGCTCGCAGTTCCTCCCCTGTCCTTTGCCCTCTGCCGTTGCAGGTGGGGGCTGCCCATTTACTTGGGCTCAGGGTGCAGTTGGCAGAGAGCAGGTGACAGGTGAATTAACTGGGAGGTGCTGAAAAGGACGGGTCTGATGCTTTGAGCTACGGAGATCTGGGGGCCATTGCTTACAGCAGTGCTGCTCAGCCTTGGCCGACTGCAACACGGCTACACACACTCCTGATGGGCTCACACACACACACACACACACACACACACACACACTCGCATGCACGCTTGCCTGGGCTCACATATTCCCTCGTACACTCCAGGCTGGTGTGATATGCAGGGCAGGGTGAGCAGGGAGCAGATGCATGCTTCCATAGCAGGGCTGTGCTGGAATATGTCATCAGAAGAGGCTGTCATGTTGGCAAAGGGTGCAGCACTCAGCCAGGCCTGCGTGGTGAGGTTTCTGAGGGTCAAGGAGTGTTTGCTGGGGAGTTGGGAGTTAGGAAACTTGGCTTTGAGCCTCATGCGTCTGTGTGATCTTCTCTGGTCTGACCCTCTCTGGGGGCACAAATTGCTTTGAATCCAGGAAGAGGAGTTGGTTGAATCTAAATAACAGTAAGCAGCCCGGCAGTGGCCTCTCATGCTAAGTACTTATGTGCCCAGCAGGCCAGACTCTTCACAAGTGTCTGCTCATGGACTCCTCACTGTGGTGCTCTGGGGTCCCGGGTGTCAGTGGATTACAGTCCCGTTGGCAAACATGAGCGGGTGGCTGGCAGCAAAAGTCCAGGCTGGGGACAGGTCATGCCATCATGAACTCCACCTTGGACACAGCCAGGGGAACCTACAGAAGGAGGAGGCAAGCATGATCCGGAGATGGAGAGATGCGGGGGTCCCAAAGAGTGAGTGGCCGTAACCTGAGGGAGTTTGGGAAGACTTCCTTTGGCTGGGCTGTGTGAGCTGAGCCTTCAGACTTGTGAGAGAGTGGGCTTCGACAATAAGTTCCAACTCCTTCGCTGCCTGGCTATGGAACTTTGGGTAAAGGACTACCTTGACCAGGCCTCAATGTCCTCATCTGTAAAATGGGTATAATCAATCATTGCTATACTTATTATTGGGTTGCTAATGTGAGAATAAAATGAGAAGATGCTCAGGGAAGCCTCAGGCATGGCCGATCTCCACTTCTTTGCTTGAAGGCCCACTTCTTTTTTTTTTTTTTTTTAATTTTTTAACTTTTATTCAGTATTGAGAGACAGTGTGTGAACTGGGGAGGGGCCAAAAGAGCAGGAGACACAGAATCCGAAGCAGGCTCCAGGCTTTGAGCTGTCAGCACAGAGTCTGATGCGGGGCCCGAACTCACGAACCATGAGATCATGGCCTGAGCTGAAGTGGGCTGCTCAACCCACTGAGCCACCCAGGCGCCCCTTGAAGGCCCACTTCTGACATTCCCTCCTCCAGGAAGCCTTTCTTGATCTCTTTTTCTTCCAAACCAAGAAGCAGTTTGTACACCTCTTCCCAGTCTGGCCGGACAGAGCTCAACCATTCATGAATTGGTTCTACATTTTACTGAGTGAGAATCTTCACTGTCCCAGGTCTCGGGCTGGAGGGCGAGGATGTGGAGTTGAATGAGATAAGATTTCTGCCCTCCCAGAAAGGTCTCCTTTATTTGCCTGTAGTCGGGCTGAGGCCTGGCGCTATGCTCTTTTCTTTCCGACTTCCAGGAGAGGTGACTGGCACATAGATGTGAATCAGGGTCTGGGAGACCGAGGGACAGAGTAGGGAGGGCTCAGGAGTCAAGTCCAAGTTCTGCTACTTTTGTAGCCTTGGCCAAGTCCCTGCACCTCCCTGAGCGTTACTTTCTCCCTCTGCAAAATGCCACGGGTGGGACCCGACCACCTGTAGGCCCTACAGGGCCTGTCTCTCATGAGTTGCCAAGCATGAGTCTATTCTCACACTGCAGGGACGCCGGCAGCCGGGGCCCACACCCCTGCTCACCTCCTCCAGGCCCTGCCAGCACAGAGCGAGGGAGAGGTTAATGCCAGACCTCTCAGGAGGCGGCCCTTTATTCAGAGTGGCTTAAATTAGCATCTGTGGCCTGATCAGAATCTGAGTATTAATGAGCCATTGAGTCAGAGCCAGTTGTCCAGTGGGCTGTGCTGTTGATGAATTAATCACTTCTGACAGCTTTGAACGCCAACTCTGTGCTCACCCTGAGGAATCCTGGGGTGGCTGCTGGCTGCGCCCCCAGGGCCAGGGCTGGCCCAGCTGCCCACTGCACCCCTTGCCCTTAGCAGCACGTCGGCAGCTAGCCTGGGTTCTTGCCCTTCTTAGTCCGGACCCGGCCTCTCTCTCCTTTCCATCCATCTCCTCTCCCTGTGCCCCCATAACTAGACCACTGTGCCCCCATAACTAGACCACTCAGCCTCCCAGCCGGAGGCTTTCCCATCTCTTGGGTAACAGTGTGCAGAAAATAATATACTCCCAGAAGCTCATTTTCTCCCTAGGAGGACTGGTATTTAATTTTGAGAATACTTATGTACCTTTTTGGGAATTAGAAGTGAGGTCCCCAGTGGGAGTATGAAACGAAGGACCAGCTGAACAATGTAAACTGAGTGCAGAGTGGTCTTGCTCTAGCAGGAAGAGAGGACTTTTGCAGACTATGTGGTGAGAAGCGAAAGGAAGAGATGAGGGACACCTCGAAAGTTGTTCCTTTTGGTGGAGCCTCCTGGAAATTCTCTGGCTACATCGTGATCTTTCATATCCTTGGGGTTTTGCTCAAATTGTTCCCTCCTTCTAGAATGCTCAGGCCTCTCTTCTTGTTTTGAGAAAACTCCTAATCATGTGTCAAAGCCCACTCTCCTTTCTCCAATCAGCCCTTTATGGGTTTCCACTCAGTTCTGAAAAGATGGCCTTAGAAGCATTTATAATCTTTCCCTGGATCTATTTGCATACACAGGTGGCTCCCCTGTAGACTGACTGGGAACTCCTTGGGTGCAGAGACCTCATCTTTTAATTTTTATTGTAAATATTTTTTAAAATTTATTTTTGAGAGACAGAGAGAGACAGTGGGAGCAGGGGAGGGTCAGAGAGAGAGGGAGACACAGGATCTGAAGCAGGCTCCAGGCTCTGAGCTAGCTGTCAGCACAGAGCCCAATGCGGAGCTCGAACCCACAAACTGTGAGATCATGACATGAGCTGAAGCTGGACGTTCAACCGACTGAGCCACCCAGGCGCCCCCAGAGACCTCATCTTATTCGCCATTGTAGCCACAGGATCAGGCACAGAGCCTATCATGGAGAGGTGCTCAGGGAATGGGGGCGGGGAGATGGGTGGAATTAGTCAAATCCTGTTGGAGATCAAAGGAGGTCCTTTGGGAGTAGTTGAAACCTTCTACCTCGGGTTTTGGTCTCAGGTGTCCCCAGAAGTGATAGCCCCGTGGCCCCCATGGTGTTGGAGTCCTCTCCAAGCCCTCAGCTTAGTCTAGCCCATGGGCGTGGTTCAGAGGGGAAACCAGGCTGCTTGGAGCCGAGTGAGACCTGGTGGCTGGACTCTGGCCCTTCGCCTAACATCCTTCTCTCTCTGAGGCTCCACCACTCACTGGGCCCCAGAGGGAGCCCGGGCTGCCTGGTCCCGACCCTGCCAAGGAGCCAGGCTCAGTATATACTGTCCACCAGGCTGCTGTAGGCAGGCAGGGTCAGTGGTAGGACACAGAACCCTAGCTTTAACCTCTCTGGGCTTCACTTTCCGCATCTGTGAAATAGGCACAGTGGGGAGACCTACCTCCTAGAGCTGCTGTGTGGACTAAGTGAAAGCCCAGAGAGGTTAGAGCCCAGGGTTGGGGGGATTCCATCCCTTTCTTTCTTCCTGTTCTGTCTCTTCTTTCCCTCATCCTTTTCCCTTTTGGCTTCAGCTCCCTGTCTTCCTTCCTTTCTCTCTCAAACTTCCCCATGATAATTAAAGACAGAGAGAGGGAGAGAGAGAGAGAAAGGGAGGGAGAGAGGAGACAATGCCTGATTCGAAGGAGCTCATGTTCTGGGGCACCTGTGACCCCATCTTTAACCGACACCCCGAAGAAATGCTGCATCGGCAGCTGTGAGCGCTTTCTCCCATTGGCTGCTGCCTGCGGCCACTAGCCAGGGCTGGAGGCGGAGGAGAAGGGCTGTCAGGGACAGCCTGGGGCCTCCTGAGAGCAGCACCCTGAGGGAAAACAGCTGTCACAAGACGTGGGATTATCTTCTCTGCGTGGGGCTCACTTTCATGTCCATGATCCCATTGGCCCCCTGAGGCTGCACTGGCGGGAAGAACACAAGGAAGGCCGGGGCAGCTGGGAGCAGGGCGAAGACCATCAGCTTCCCGCCAGGCGCAGCTGCCTGTCTGCGGGGCCTGCATTCCAGACTCGGCGTGCGACAGAGGCTTCCAGCAGCTTCTCAGTCTCTCTCTCCTCCTGTTTCTCCATGAAGGAAGCAGGCAGGACCAGTGTGTGAAAAAGTGCAAGGATATGCATGCGTTCGTTCACTCACTCACTCCTCCACTCACACATGAGTTTCTTCTCTTCTCAAGCCTGTCCCCACCGGGGTCCAGGCGCGCGTTAAGTCAGACCGGGCCCCCTCCTCCACTCAGAAGCCAACTGCCTCAGAGTTGGAAATCAAAATCCCTACAATGGCTTGCGAGGCCCTGCATCATCTTACCTCATGGCCCCATCCCTGGGAAGCCCACTCCTTGGTCAGGGAGCCCACTCCTCGGTCAGGGAGCCCACTCCTCGGTCAGGGAGCCCACTCCTTGGTCAGGGAGCCCACTCCTTGGTCAGGGAGCCCACTCCTCGGTCAGGGAGCCCACTCCTTGGTCAGGGAGCCCACTCTAGCCTCCTGAGGGCTCCTGTCTCCACACACGCAGAGTCTCGCCTCAGGGGATTGCATTTGCCTTCCCTCTACCTGGAACTTGGTTCCCTCCCTTGGATTCCTTCTGCAAGTCTTGGCATAAGGCTGTGGTTTCAGGGAAACTCTCTGATCGCCGATTTCATTTTGTACTGCTCCCCCAGTATTCCTAATCCCCTGTATTTTATATATAGCTCCTGTATTTTATACATATATATAACTCCTGTATTTTATATATAGCTCCTTTATTTTCCTCCATACACACACACACACACACACACACACACACACACACACACACACAGAAAGAGAGAGAGAGAGAGAGAGAGAGAGAGAGAGAGAGCGAGCGAGCTTGTCACCTTTAAAAGCCCTGTACCTTCCACTTATCTTGCTTATTGTGTGTCTTCTTTTCCACGAACTCAAATGATGTCAGGGCAGGAGTTTTCATTTCTTTTGTTCACCAACCAACTGGAAGACCTTGAGAAAGTGATGTAATCTCTATGCCTCAGTTTCTCCATCTGTAAAGTACAGACAACTATACCTGTGACCTGCCAGTGTTGTCTGAAGCCTGGAGTCGTGGGTGTGTGGTGGGCAAAGCTCTGTGCAGGGTAGTGATGCAGACCCATGGACCCAGTCATGAACTGGACACCTCGCAGGAGGCTCTGTCCTGTTGTGGGGTGACTGGTGGTGCATTTGGGGTGATGGTGGTTTGGGTAGTTTCCGCCACAAGGCCCTCACCTCTCCAACCAAGTGCTCTCTCTTGGCCATGCTGGGCAGGCCGCACATGCTAGAACTTCTCGCTCCTAGAAGCACATCTTGGCCGATGAGGGATGGCAGGTGGAGGACGGATACCCCATTCTCCCCTCTATAGGATGGCACTTGGCTGTGCTCTATGCCGGGGGGATTGTCCCCAGCTACTCACGACAGTAACCTACTCAGCAGTGAGCCACTTACAAACTCCTTCCCCTCTCCACCTGCCCCTTACCCCTACCAGTGCTTCCTGGCTCATCCTCTAAATACGCTGCTTGCATTTGAATCCTGGGCAAAGTTGAGTCAAAAGGTCCCTGGGAGGAAGATGCCTTGTGGGGGGATTCTTCCAGAACATCTTCAGGCCGTACATAAAGGGAGAACTTGTCTGGAATAGGTTGGTCCTAAAATACAGGAAGAGGTCAGCTGGCTCTTGTACCAGCTTATGGACTCAACTGTCATTCACGCAATCATTCATTCATTCATTCATTCACTCAGTGTACACTTATGGAGCCCCTGCCCCTTGTGGAAAACAAGACAGATACAACTCTGGGACAACAAGAACATCTTAGGGATGTGGTAGCTTTAGACTTTGGAGATCTGTGTTGCTGGGAGTCTGGTGGATTTGGCCCAGTGAAGGGAGTGGAACTTGCCCTCTGGGGGTCCCTAGCACTGCTCTGGGAAATAGCAGTAATCAGTTAGTTTCCACCCATGGTTGGTGGTGCTGACACCTTCTTGGCCATGTTGTGAGGTCTTTTTATACCCTGTGGTCTCACAAGGTCTCCCAATTACCCTTGTAAAGGGGCCTAGAGGTGACTGGCTCATCCAAATACAGAGAGAAAGCAAGTCCTGCTTTCTGCCTTTTCAGGCAGAGCTCACGTGTCTCAGAAGAGCATCAAGACTGCAGAGACACAGCCTTGCGGGGTGGTGTAACGAAGCCTCCACAGGCTGGTTGGTCAACTGGATTTCTTAGAGAGAATGAGGGGAAAGAAAGGGAGAGAGAGAGAGAGAGAGAGAGAGAGAGAGAGAGAGAGAGAGAGACAGAGACAGAGAGATTGATTCTCAAGATGAGAATCAGAGAACAGCTTAGAGCCTGGGCTAGAAATAGAGTTTCCTGGAGCAATTTATATTCCAAGCTTTGTCTCCAAAGCCAGAAAACTCTAGGGCGCACACTCTGGTTATCCACACACCACCAAATGGACTCTTTTCAGTGGAGTGGTATGTATGGTCATCCGTGTGCATTTGCATGTCTGTTAAGAGTGTTGTGGCCAGTCAGGGTATTGACTAGGACCTTTTGGCCTTTGGAGCTGCATAACCAATAGTTATGACAATGGTGAACTTTTACTCAGGGCTTATGGTGTGCCTGTGGCCACACCAAGTGTGGTCCGTGTGGGGTTTTTCTTGGCCTTCCCAGCAATCCAAGGGGACAATGTAACAGGCAGGTCCTGGAGTAAAAGAGAAGGTGCATACACGTGGGGAAACCCAAGAGGGTTTAGCAAAAGGTACAGGGAAACCAACAAAAGATAAAGAGGCATCTGAGTCAGCAACTATGGGTCTAAATGGACCAAGGGGAGGAGATGTTACTGGAAAATTATGAGCTTGTCCATAGCCCTTGGCAGGGCTGCCTAACAGGAGCTGCATATTCAACAGGAGAATGCAGCCAATCTGAAGTGACCCAGCAAGGGGAAGCCCTGGGGGACACACCCCACTGGGGGATGGGTAGCATGCCCTTGAACTTGAGCATGCACCCTCTCTTTGCCCTCTCATCTCCTGCCAGGGCCTCCCATTGGCTGAATACAACTGTGTCAGAGGACCTGGGAGCTTGATGGCTTAATCATTATATGCCAGCCTTCTGGGCCACAGGACGAGGTGCAGAAGACTGGCGAGTAGACCTGGAGTGGGGCGCGGAACATGTCCAGCCGAGGGAGGTGCTATAACCATCATTCACACACGGGACTGGCTAAGGGATTTTCAGGGCCTGGTACAAAAATAAAAATTCCAATACCCTTGTTAAAAATTATCAAGAATTTCAAAACAGTGACAAGAGAGAATTAAACCACATCATCTGCCCATGACAAGCCAACCTCATTCCCTTTTTCAGATGAGCAAACTGAGGCAGAGAGATACAACACCTTATCCAAGACAGTTATATTTGGACTTGGGTCCTGGCTCTGTGCCTTTCTGGCTGTGAGGCTTCAGATGAAGTACTTTAGTGACATACAGGAGTGCCTCAAGACATATTACTCCTTCGGAGGCATTGCTAACAAGGAGGGGATAAAACCAGGTGAGGGGGTTCCTGCCAGGACCACACCTCTGGGAGCTGTCCAAGGTGATTCCATGTGGAGCTCCTTGAGTCCTGCATGCATCATGGATGCTGAGGTTGGCAGCAACTTTTGAAATAATCTGCTTCCACCTTCAGTTTGCCTCTGAGCTCTAGCTCTAAGCTTCAGAGCACTGACTCCTGAAGTGTTATTGCCTGGAGTTTGGGAAATGATGTGCTAAGCTGGAAAGAGCACCGGAATGAGAATCGGAAATCTAAGTGCTCTTAGTGCCCTCACCTAGGGAATCCTAGTCAAAGGGAACCACTACTGCAGTAGAGTCTATCAGTGCACCCCCCATCGTGCTTCCCTAGTGCACAGAGTGAGCTGAAAATGCTGGCGTGAATGCCCATGGAAGTAGCTCTCAATTAATGATGGGTGAGGATTGGATGGGAAAATACCCCAGAGTCATGCTCTGGGGTCATGAGATGACTCTGAGGCTATTCTATACTGTCCTCAAGGGTCTCCTTGTGGTAGTTAACCTCTAGTTGCCCATGGGACCTAGCTTGACAGGTCTACTCTTGGCTTCCATTGATTATTCCTGTCTCATTTTCTGTCACAGGCAGCCTCTAAGATAGCTCCCATGATCACCAGCTTCTGGTATTCACACCCTTATAGCCCTATCAGAGGTCTGTGTGGCCAATAAAATATGACAAAAGTGATGTATGGTGTGTCTGAAATTAGGTTATAAAATACACTATGGCTTCTCTCTTGATCCATCAACCCCCCACCGCACCCTATCCCCCATCACTCACTCTGAGGGGTAGCCTGCGTCCATGTCATGGGCAGCCTTGTGGAGAAACCCATGTCACAAGGAACTGAAAAGCTCCTGGCCAGCAGCTAGTGAGAAATCCAGGTCTGCCAACAACCATGAGAATGAACTTGAGAGTGAACCCTTCAGTCTCAGTTGAGTCTCAAATGACTACAGCCCTGGCTGACAGCTTAACTGAAACCTCATGAGAGGCTCTGAGCTAGAACTGCCAAGCTAAACCTTCCAGATTCCTGACTCAGCAACTATTAGATAACAGACATTTGTCGTTTCACACTGCTAAGTGTTGGGTTAATTTGTTATGACAATAGATAACTCACACACTTTCTCACTTCACTACTGATGTTTCCTATATTCGCCTCCCAAACAAACTATTTAAACTTAAATCCTTGTTTCAAGGTGAGCTTCTGGGGAAACTGAGACTCAGACCATTACCCGAAGGCACCTATCTGGAAAAGGAAAGAGAGAGGATTTGAACCCAGAGGACATGGGGTGACTCCCCAAGAGCCCAGTGCTGTGTGTGTCAGTCACTCTCAGCCCAAACATACAGGTGTCTTGGTTCTGGGATGAGGTCTCAGTTTCCTTGTTGTCCTCAGAACCCAGCTCAGTGACTCCCATATACTAGGTGCTCAGTATATGCTGCTTCCTTTCTGCTTCCTCCTCCCTGGCTTTTATTATGGATGTTTGGCTGCATTAAGCATACCTTCCCCCTTTTAGATTGAGATTTCAGAAGATGAATTCAGGAGTTAGGCTGAATTCAACTCCTGGCTCTGGAACTCACTGCCAGGGTGACTTTGGGCAAGTCTTTTACCTATTTTGTGTCTCAGTTTCTTCCTCCATAAAATGGGGATAATAATAGTATCTATAGTGTTGTGGGGAGGAACATGAATATATGCATATTCTTAGTCAGTGCCCATGCTCTGTCTCCTGTCTCTGCTTAGTCAGTGCCCAGCACGCAGGAAGTGCTATGTAAGTGTCTGCTTTACTAGAACCATGTCATGCCTGTCTCCAGTCTCCCTGGTCATTCCCATTTGAAGGGCACATAACTCAGGGAGCTTGCTATGATTTGAGAGAAAACTTTGACAGACATGACAGATGATTTTTTTCAATTCCTATAGCCCCCTACGGACCCTTACCAGAAATATATAACCTAGAGCAAGCTCTCACTTTAGCCCACAACTGACAGCATATCTCTTTGGGAGTGAGAAGGGGGAAAAGGGGCTTGGAGGATGGGGAGCATAATCTATTAATTCAATTTTTTTTTGCCAAGAATGAATCTTGGCTACCTTCCCAGCAGGTGCTCAGTAAATACACATCAAAGTATGGATTGGTAAAATGCCAAAAGAGCATCGATGTCTTGAAAACAAGGGTGCATTTTACATAATAACATCTCCTGTGGACACTCATACAGCAACATCCCTAAGCACACGTATTTCCTGCCCTCTTCTCTTCTCCCTTCTGAACTGGTGACTCCACTCCTGGCTGGTGTCAATATCTCTACTGGA
Organism: Suricata suricatta; assembly: GCF_006229205.1. Lineage (NCBI taxonomy): Eukaryota > Metazoa > Chordata > Mammalia > Carnivora > Herpestidae > Suricata > Suricata suricatta. The sequence continues at coordinate 51,583,447 of NC_043711.1, forward strand.
GCCCCAAAGGCACCACAATTCATATTCACCTCCCACGTTGGGTTAGGAATATTGGCCCATGTATGCCCTGATTATGCTAATTAACTAGGTGTTTATTTTTTTTAAGGATACAATTATTACCTTCAGTTTGACAGTTTCTGCCTCCATTAGCAGTCAGCTGCCAGCATCATGGTGCTGATTAGTTGCCTCGAGTTGCTCAGAGAAAGATAATTATCCTCAGGATGCACCCCCAGCCTCTCCTGCCATGATGGGAGCCCTGGGCTCCATGACTTCTACTGTGAGCAGGATTCTAGGGAGATGAGGTCGCAGCTGCCGACTGTGGTTTAGGCAAAGGTGATAGCAGTTGGAGAAAAAGCCACAGGAGTGGAGATCCAGGCAGCTGGGGCTGCGGCCCCTGGTCAGAGGAGCACGAGAGGCAGGGGCCCCGGTCGCCCATCTGCACCGCTTTCCATGGTCCTGAACCAACTCCTGACTTCTCCTAACTTCTGGCTCCTGGTTCTGAAAATTCACGGCCATCTATTCCTATACCTCGCATCTTTTTTTTTTTTTTTTTTTTGGTTTCTAAAAAATCTTTGTCTCTTGATAAACATTTTGTCTCTTTTTATACTGTCACGGAATAATTAGACCCGTGACTTATTAATAATTCACAGAGTGATTTCATATACCTTTGACAGTTCCATAATGGTTCTGACAGTTTCATACTTTATTTTTGTCTCTGAGAGGCTGGGAGGGGGGCTCTCATGACCTTAACTGCCTTCTCTAAGGCTCTGCTTTTGAGTAGTGGGTGCTCTTTGTGGGGACAAGGATGATGCCTCCACAAAAGCAGCCTTCCACCTTAGGGAGCCAAGGGCAAGGGGCTGGCCAATGCACCAAAGAACCAGTAATGAGGGAGAGAGGATCTTGAGCACGGGGTGAGAGTCTGAACCAGGGTCTCTGATCTCCATCTGTGTCACCCTCATTATAATCACAACCCTCATTTATAACCACGTTCTCTAAGCCAGGTGCTGGGCTAAAAGCACCTTTGCAACTAATTCCTTTTCCCTCTGACGTCCACTAGAATCTTGAGAGGGAGGAATCATTAGCCCCATTTTATAGATGAGGATACTAAGACTCAAAAATATTAAGGCTCTTTCCCAAAGCTTCTGAGTGATGAATCCAGGCTTTGAACTTCAGAGTCCACATGAGTCTCCTCTCCTCTGCCACTTTACCTGGTCTGTAAAGTGAGTTTCTAATCCTTACCCCACAGTTGTGGGGTAAGAGGGGATGATATCTGTGAAGCACTTGGTACCAGTTCCTTTCTTCCTTCTTCCTCCTTAATCTACCCCCTTCCCAACACTTCTGCCGCCTTAGGCGAGGCCCCCATTCTCCCTGGGGCTGACTGGTCTGCATTGCCAACCGATGCCCTGTGGGGCTCCTTCTCAGGCTGTGTGCACCTTGAGCCTCCTCTGCCTATGGGCTGTGGCCGGATTGTATGAGAGCTCCAAGGCCACAGTTGTGGATATTGAGAAATCATGCACATACACGCATGTACATGCACAGTGGGCTCGCACATCTTCATATGTGCACTTGCACATGTGGTGTTCATGTGGGTGCAGGACTTGAACATGCACTTAGGACCCTGCATGTGGACAGACATTTCCCCCTGAGCCATCATCATACACAGTGCTGGGTGAGACAGAGGCCAGATGGTGGGAGAATTCCAGAGCAGATGAAGGAGGGATTTAGCCTGAGGTTGGTGGAAGGACAGGCTCCAAGGTTTGCAGGGAGGAGAGGAACAAGTGGGGAGGGTGAGGTCACCCAGGGAACACCCAGACTTCCTTCACGGCCACATGTCACTGTTACAAAGATCCAACCCATCCATGTAACAGATGGATAAACCAAAACTCAGAGGGGACATTGCCTGTGCAAGGTCACACCATGTGTAGATGGCAGAGTCAGGGAGAAGCCATGCCTCTGAGCTAGACTCAGATTCCCCTGAATTCTGGATCTGAGGCAAGGAATTATTTGAGGTGGTTTGTGTGAAAGGTGATGTAGGGCATAGAAATGGGGGAGTGGGAAGACTGGGAAGGAGACATTAATGCAGGAGTGTGTGATCCACGTTGCTGTGGTGGCAACAAGAGCTCACACCTGCTAGGACCTTCTGCAGAAGTATATAGAAGTTTTCCAGAATTGTCCATCAGATCCTGGCCCCCATTTGTTGAGGGTTGCCTGGGGCAGGGGTGCTGACTCCCCTTACTTCTGAGCTATATGTGCATGAGATCCCAATGAGCTCCATGGGCACCCTCACATTTGGGCAAAGGCTCTGACATGTCCTTGAGCAAAGTGAGAAGGAAATTACATAGGCAGCCATGATGGAAATCAGAGGGGTCAAGAGCATGCAAGTCAGAATCACAGGTGCCAGATGTATTCTGGGCACCAACTGCATCTGCCAGGTGCAAGTACATTGGCTTCCTTTGGGTAACTCCTTGACAATTCACCTATCTGTGCCCCTGACCCCCACAGGATTGGTCATTCTGAATGGTAATAAGACCTGATAACACTCTAGACTAAGCCTTTGCCTTGTGCCATGCCCTGTTCTCCTCACTTTACATTTAAACCTCCTAACCACCCTGCGAGGTCAGTGCTGTTACTATTATTTCCATTTTACGCTAGAAAAAAAAACGGAGGCAAAGGTGGGGTACAAACCTGGGTCGAGAGTCTGAGTCTCTAGTTCCATTCCTATGATATCCCAAATTCTAGGTTGCCTGACCCCCCTCCCCGCTGGAGGAGTTGTGAGAGATTTCTAGCTCAGCAGCATGTGGCCAAGGAGCAACTCAGGTCAGTTTCGGCCGGGGGGGGGGGTTGGGTGGGTGGTGATGAATGTGAGTTTGGGCAGAGTGTGTCCCCAGTACCCAGAGGATGGGGACCCCTGACCCCCATAGCCTAGGGGTGTCTCTTTTACCTCCTGGAGAACTTCTGTGAGACTGCTCTCTGCAGACGTCTCCAGGCTTTCTCCTCGGCCTCTGGTCGCCCGTCTGGGCCGGGGTCTCAGCAGAGCCTTGTCTCACATCCTAGAGGCGCGGGCACAAGGGCTGCTGAGAAGCAGACGCCCAGCTCAAGTGGTGGCTACAGCTTGGTTTCCAGCAGCTGTGACATCTGCGTTGCTAGGTCATCGATAGCTGGGAAGCCAGCCAGGCCACAAGTGTTGACTGATTGCTCCCGACCGCTTGGGTCCTTGGAAGCTCAAGACCCCCTCCCCTCTGCTCACTGGGGCCAAGGCTCATCAAGGGGGCAGATATAACTTGGGAGGCAGTATGGTGTATGGGGGCACCTGGCTCCCTCCCTAGCCTGGCAACTCGGTGTCCCTCACCCTCCCTAGGGTCCCCCCAGAAAGCAAAAGGATGGTCCTAGACCAGGTTTCTCCACTCAGGGTCTGAGAGGCCAGAGGAGGGTCATAATCTGCACTGGGACCGTGCATCCACTGGTCAGTGAGCTGTCTCTCTGGGGCCTGGATACCTTCTTCCCTGCTAGGTGCCATTGCCACACAAGCAGGTGAGTGCTTAACAAACATGTAGCAAACAGATGCACATACGATTCCCGATTATTCTTACTAGTGGCTATTGCTGGCTGAGAACTTCCTCCATTGCATGTGATCCGCAGAGGCCTGGGCGGTGGGCGATTCCGCTTCCCAGATGAAGAAATGGAGGCTGACAAAGGTTCAGCCATTTATCCCAAATTCCACTGCTAGGTGGACAGAACAGGGATCCTGGCCCAGTCTGGCTGACTCCCAGGCCTGGCCTCTTTACCTCTGTTATGCTAAACCAGCACTGCAGCTACTGTTGGCAGAGAGAGTATTCCTGTGAGCAAGGCCCCCCTGCAAGGAGCTTAGTAGATACCATCTTACTTAACCTTTGCAACAGCCCATTGTAAACATGAGGAAACAGGCTCGGAAGAAATGAAGCCAACTGCACAAGACCGGATGGTTCAGAAAGAGGGGAGTTGGGTTTAGAACCCACATCAGGCTGCCCTAAAGCCTGTATTATTTTGACTACCATAGTGTCCCCAGATCCCCCGCCCCCTGTAATCCCCACTGCAAATAAAGTCGGGAGATGTGGGTGACAAATCCTCCTAGAACACCCAGCGTGCACCATAAACCCTTCCCTGCAGCCCCCGTGATCTGTGCTCAGGTTGTGCAAAGCTCTCTTTCCCTGCGCTGCCAAGAGGTAGAAAATGGGGTCAAAGTCTCTGGCAGGAGAGGAGTGAATGCAAGATGACAGTCCCGTGGCCGGCGGGCCTGTGGCAGGAGGGAGTGGAAATGGGTTAGTGTCCAGGGCAGGGCTGACCCACTTTGGGGTTTGTTTCCTCTCTCTAAGCCTTTCTCAGGCCCCTCCTTCTCTGCCCATCCGGGCTGGGTGAGCCGGGCTGCCCCCCATCCACAGGGCAACTGGGGACACTAGAAAGATCTTTCCCTCTTTGCCTTTGCCGGGGAAAGCACATGCCTGGCACCCTCAGCATCAAGGAGACCTGCCTGGGAGATTTCAGCATGCCCGTCTGAGCAGGAATAAGGGGCCAGCTCAGCGGACCCTGGGAATCATTTGGAGAGTTGTTACAAGCCGGCGGTTTCTATCTAAACATCCATGAAAAGGACGTACCTCAACGACAATCGTGAAAGCTGCTTCTATTGATTAAGCACCCACTGTGTGCCAAGGACTTGACATACGTGTAAAGAATGCTCACAATGGGTAGAGGGGCTGGAGTCGTGTTCAGGCGCCCCACTCTCGATGAGGAGGGGAGTCTCAGAGAGGTTCAGCGACTTGCCCAGGGTCACACAGTAGACTGGCTGGGATTTAAGCCCCAGGCTCCAGCTTTTCCCTCTCTCCTGCGCTCAGGCTTGCCAGTTCTCCATTCTAGAGCAGTGGGTCCCAGTCACAGAGAAACGTATTACAAATCCAGAATTCCCTGGGAAGATTCTGAACTGCAAGTCAGAGATGGGCCCTGGGAAACCGGAGTTTGAGCTTTAGAAATCTCTGGTGGGTTTGGGGGCCCCAATTTAAAAAGGTGCCCAATCTGAAAGTGCAAGTTAAATTCTGGGGCAGGGGGTCTTAGAAGCCAGGGACTTGAGTTCCCCTGAATTGGAAAGCCAGGGAACAAAAGGGCAAAAATTCCTGGAACAGGACGGAATTTGTTCTCTGAGCACCAGGCCTCCCGTGGACTCTCATGTTCCAACCCTGGCAGGCGGGGCTCAGATGAGAGTCCCTGCCTGGGGCCCACATGCCAGGAACCGCTGTGGGTCAGGAGAAGGCAGCAAGGGAGCATGTGTTTGCAGCTGCTGCCCTGAACAGCTGACGGAGGTGCTGCCTGGGCCGCGGACTCCCCACCCCCGGGGCAGGGCTGCTGGGGGAGGCGGTGATGGGCCCCACACCAGCTCCACAAAGCCCAAGGACGGCACATGAGAGGCCCTCAACATCACAGCTACAGCCTCCAGTCGCCCAAAGCAGAAATCAACTCATCCTCGATTCTGTTTTCTCCCCCATGGCCCTGCTCTCTGCCACACCAGACCCAACACGGGGTCCAGCTCACCTGTCTAACCTCTGTGGCACTGGGCATCCCACTGGCCGCCAGTCCTGGCCTCCCCTCTGTACCCCGCACATTCTCTGGCCTGGGGATTTGCATTTGCTGTTCCCTTTTCCCTTTAATGCTGTTCCCTCCACTCTGCTTGCTCCTTCTCCCCTTGAGTGTCACCTTCAGAGAGGCCATTCCTGAGCACGCCCCTTAGGGGCAACCCACCCCTGGCCTTAACATTTGCTGTCTGGGGCCCTTGACCCTTTCCTAGCCTACATCATTATCGTTATCTTATTTTTTTATGTTTCAATTGATTAGTATATCTTCTCCGTGGGGCAAGTGGTTGGTTCATAGTAGGTGCTCAATAAAATCTTATTTAGGAGTTAATGAATGATTAACATCTCAAACCTGCGCTTCTGTCTAGATGTCTTTGCTCCTGCTCCTGGCTTGCTGCCACTTCCGGATGCATTGCAAATAAGACAAAAGGCACTCACATAATCATGGTGAAAAGACAGCTTTAATGCAATGTAAAGAGAAATCTGGGGGAACAGTGGTTCTGGTGACAGTCCCCAAAACAGACACACAAAGGCTGTGGAAAAAGTCCTTCGTTCAAATTAGGCGCAGTGAGAACCAGTATGGACAGAGTGAGAGGCTGGGCAGGGAGGGCCGCCAGGCAGCGCCAGAGGGGACTGACCCTTCCTCCTCCATTAAGTTAGGCCCGGGGCTGCTCCCTGTACTCGGGATAGGCCACCGGGCCCTGGGTCCCCAGGCAGACCTGACCACGGGGTGGGGGAGGGGGCCAGCTCTGTCACTTCCTTTCCCCAGGCCTCTGCTGGTGGCCCTGCTGTTTGTGCCCAACATCAGAACCTCCTGTGTTCCTTGGCTGGGTCATGGTTGATCCTATCTGAGATGAGAGGGTCAAGGGAGACCATGGAAATATTTCGGCAGGAGGCTCTGCAGGGAAAACAGCACGTGTGTGTTTGCGCATGTGTGTGGCGTGTGTTGTGTGTTGTGGTGCACATGTATGCACGTGGGAGGGAGTGTGCACATCTCCCCCACATGTTCTCACTCTATTCCCACCCTTGTGTTTGGAGAATCCTTACAGGAAGCTCCTTCCAGCATGATTCTCCCCCGCAGCCCGCACCTCTGCTCCGTGGTGGCGGACAACATGCCTCCCGGCTTTCCAGACCCAGCAAAGAATGACCCGGAGCGGACCCCTGGGGAGGGGGCACTCTCCCTCCCCTCTCGGAGCCCAGCTGCCTCCTGACCCAGCTGCATTGGTGGGGGCAGCACTCGCGGGTTCTAAGCCGCGTCCGTGGGTGTTCTGAGTCGCAGAACCTGACTCAGAACCTGTTCTGACCCCTTAAGTGGCAGCCGTGGATATGGAGTCAGGGCAGGGGAGGGGAGGGACTTGCCCAAGGCTGTCAGGGGCACAGGGACAGAACCATCTTCCGGCTCTCGGTCTGGTGTGTGAGGCAGGTGGCCCTGCTTCCGGGAAGGTCCCAGTCTAGCACGCATGTCGGTTCGTTCGTGGGGTCGTGCGGCCCAGCTCAGTGAACACGGCCCTGCGCATCTCCTCAAACCGCCTACTGTGTTTTCTGGGTGCACGGGGCCACCCAAGCCAAGACTCTGCCTTCGGGGAGCCCTGGCTGGGAGAGTGGGTGGCCGTGGGCTGGGACCTGGAGTCCTACGCCCTGCACGGGTCCCAGGGGCTGAGGCCAGTGGCCCCGCGGGAGTGCCTGGGTCTGGGTCTGGTGACCCACCCTGTGTCATGCGGCTGAATGAGCTCACCTAAAATGTGTGTGTGTGTGTGTGTGTGTGTGTGTGTGTGGTAAGTGGTGTGTATGGTGTGTGTGTGATATGGGTCTGGTGTCTGTGTGTGGTGTGTGGTGTGTACATAGTGTGTGTGTGGTACATGTGTGTGGTGTGTGGATGTATGGTATGTGGTATGTGTGCGTGTGTGTGCATGGTGTGTGGTATGTGGCATGTGTGTGCGGTGTGACACGTATAGTGTGTGTGACATATGTGGTGTGTGCATGTGGTATGTGGTGTGTGTGTCATGTGAGTGACATGCGTGGTATGTGTGTATGTGACATGTGTGTGGTGTGTGGTGTCTGGAGGAGAGCCTGCTAGGATCCCCCCAGCATCCCTGAAAAGGCAGAACTATGGGGTGGGCTCTGAGTCCGGGGGGTGGGGGAGGACTAGGGGGTGGGCTCTGAGTCCAGGGGGTGGGGGAGGACTAGGGGGTGGGCTCTGAGTCCGGGGGGGGGGGGAGGCCG
>NC_043711.1:51591366-51602883 GCF_006229205.1 Suricata suricatta
CCCTCTGGCCTGACACCTGTGTCCCACCCTCATGGGGGACATCTCTCCTGCTCTCTTTAGCTCACCAAGAACCGGGAAGCTCCGGTTCCGACCCCCTCCCCCAGTGCCTCTCAGTTAAACCCATTTTTTGGGCAAACATTTGCCTTTCCAGGAATGGAGATGCTGGCAAAGCTGGAGCCGAGGACGGGGTGGCCTGGCATGCAGGATGTTTGGGTCTCAGGTTGGTCACTACTGCCAAGTCCCAGAGGAGACAGACAAGGAGGAAGGATGGCGTCACAATTCCTTGAGTGCCACTTCTGGGCCTGACACTCTGGGGGGTGCTTGCAACCAGTACCCCATTTAATTTTTACCGGGAAGCCTTGCTTTCATCAAACCCATTCTACATACGGTAGAGTCTGAGGTTCAGAGAGGCATGGCGGCTTGCCCACGGTCACACAGAAGGACAGCACAGAGCAAGGGCCTGGGGCTCTGACTCCCAGGCTCATGGTGAATTTTGGCCCACCACATTTCTCAGGGCCTCCCTATCTGTAAAATGAGACCGTAGGAGCAGACAAGAGATAATACCCAGATTTGTCTTGCACGCCGGCTCTGATCCATTGTGAGACCTGCCTGACCGCTGCGTTGAGAATTCTGAGGCTAAGGCTGGGCTCGGTGGAGGAAGTGTGGCCACTGAATGGCACTGGCTGCCCTGCCTCAGGAACTGGGGGGTGACAGTGCATGGGTCATATGAGAGCTGACTTTCTAAGTATCCAACCAGCTCTGGTATTAGGCGCTGGGATCTTAACCCTTAACTGTAGTGGCCTTAGACAAGTCCTTGCATGTCTCGGAGACCCGGATCTCACAGGGCTTGGCCTGGGAACAGTTTCCACTTGTGTCTCTGGGAAGGACAAAGCCAGCTGCTCAGCCTCCCTCTGCTTGTACCCTGGTTGGTGAGCAATGAGCAGCTGTTGCCTAGCAACATGGGACGGTGGGGGGAATGGAGAGGGGTCTGCAGAATCCCAGAATCTGGGCAAACATCCTATCTTCCACACCCCAGGCATGGGTCTCAAACATTCCATGCCAGCCCACCAAGGGTCCTCAGAGCTGAGTTCAAGCCCTGGCTGTGGCATACATGCTGAAAGGCTTGGGGCACCGCGGCTCACCCCCACAGTTTCTTCATGTACTGGAGGAAAATCACTCCAAGCTAGTGGGGGTGTTGGGTCATGCAGGTGATGGCGTGAAGGCGCCTTGGAGTCTTAACTCTGGAACCTGCCCCCTCCCTCCCATCTAGAAACTCAGAGACTGGTTCAGATGTCCACCTCACCACAGATGGACAGCCTGAGACCATGATCTGTCCCTAGTTACCTATTAAGAGCATCACTGTGTGTCGTGCCTGGTGATACATTTGCATATATGGGCTCATGGAGTCCTCACAACAACTATGGGAGGTAGGAGCTAGCTTTATCCCCATTTCACTGATGGGGAAACTGAGGTACAGAGCAGCTAGGTCTCTAGCCCACTACCACACAACCAGGAAGTGGCAGAGTGGCAAAGTCAGAATTTGAATCCGGGCCCATGTAACTCCAGAACTTGGGTTCTTAAAACTCAACCTGACAAGTCCTCCCCTAGACTCCTCTTTTTCCAGGCCCTCCTACCAGCAAGGCCTCCTTTCTGCCCTCAAGACCCCTTTGCTCTGCAGAAGGACATCAGGGAAGGGCTTTTAAAGATCAAGACTTTGGAACCCCTCCCCTAGCAGTGGTGTAAGGGGCTTTGAAGTCCGGAGATAACAGCAAAAGGCAGCAGGTCAAGTTTCCTGCCTGGTCTGCCCACAGGGAGGCCATTCCTCAGGCTATTTGTAGAAACATCCTGTCCTGGCCTGACACTTGCAGCCCTCCCTGGCCCCCTGGCCCGGGTGGACAGAGGTCCTCAGTCTGGCAAACAGATGGGGGTGTGTGTAGAGGGGTACTGCAGAGAGGGAGACAAACAGGGATGAGGTAGTGAGATGTGGAAGGGTGCAAAAAGAAGGGAAGGGGAGAGGAGGCAGCAGGGGTGTGCAGAGGAGAGAGCCACTTGCAAGAGTGGGGATGGGAAGAGACAGTATTCAGAGAGGGGATTCGGGGAGAATCACCCCCCTCTCTCCAACAAGAGAGAGGCAGTGGGGAAAAGGATGGGGGCTGCCAGAGAGAGAAGGGGTCTCAGAGTAGTAGACAGGTGAGGAGGAGGAGCTGACCTGCTCCCCAAACCCCTGCAGCTGCCAGTGCTCACCAACCAGGAGTCAGGGGCAGATTTTTCTACTTCCCAGTGCTGCCCAGGACCCAGGGGCTAAGTGGACAATCTAATGAGAATTCCATTCTTGTTTCCAGAGCTCTGGAGACCCCACTGCAACCAATCACACTATGCTTAAGCTGCTTGGGTTTCTAGGGACCAGGGTCAGGTTTCCACTGCCCGTCCCAGCTCCCCACACCCCAGGAGGGCAGGGCTCCCTTGTCCTGGAGAACCACAGTCTCTCTTAGGTAAGGGGAAGGATCCAGAGCTCAGATGCAGACATGCTCTCCATGATCTCCTTCCAAGGAGATAAGCAGAATCTTCTTGTATGCCTTCCTGTCCGGAGAGCTTATGGCCCCCATGATGGCCTAATACCTCCCAGATTTGTTCTGGGAACTGAGGTTTGAGCTCTATATAATGAATGGGTAGGAATGAACTAGAAGAAGAAGGGAGAAAAGGTGCTCCAAGAAGAAGGGGCAGCAATGCAAAGGTCCTCTCTGGTGGATAGTTACCCAGTCGGTTGAGATCTGAAATCTGAAAGAACACCAGGGGACTGCAAGGGGGAGTCTGGTCATGTAAAATGAGGCTGGAGAGGGGGCAGGGGCCAGCCTCTGCAGGGTCTTGTAGGCAAAGTATAGTATTTAGTCTTTATCCCTGAAGCAATGGGGAGCCATTGGTGGTTGAAAGCCAGGGGCAAGGGGTATCGGCTGCTGGTGGTGGTGTTGGTATTTAGATTTGCATTTCCAGACCATCTTTCAATCTGTTGTATAAAAACTGGACCAAAGAGGACCAGAGAGGTAGCCGTGGGTCCAGGGAGGAGACTGCTGCAGTGGTCTGGGCATGAGGCTATGGGGGCTTGGCCTGGAGGCAGGGATCAGCAGGGGTGCGGAGAACCAGCCGGACTGCACACCCATCAGAGACTAGAACAGACCTGTGTTGTGTATGGATGGGGCTGGTGGGGAGAGAAAGTTTGGGGCAGAACCACTGACCCTCACTGGAAAGTGTTTTAAAATACTGATTTCTAGGGCCATCCCGGGATTACGAGTTTCAGATCTCTAAGGATGAGGTCCAGAATCTGCATCTTAAAAATGTGCTTCTGGGTTATTCCAAGAATCCATCTGCCATGGGCAACAGTCTAGAGTTTGGGCCACCCTGAGTCCATTGCCCATTCTACAGAGGAAAAAGCAGACCCTGGGAGGGGAAAATACCTTTCCAGGACCATACAGGACTAGCATAATAGAAATAACTAGCAAGAGGCTTCTGGTACACAATGCCCATTTGTGGTTTTCCTTCAACCTGGCGAACAATCCGGAGCATGCTGTGGGATGGTGAGAAACACAGGCTTTGCCTTCACATTGACTTTGGTTCAAATTCTGACTTCGCCATTCTCTCGCTGGGCAATGTTGGGCAATTCACATCACTTGTGTTAGCCTCAGGATCCTCACCTGCACTCGGGCACAAAATATGTGCCTCAAAAGATAGTTGTGGCATTTGTACTTGATAATGTGCCCAAGGCACCCAAGTGCTCAATAAAGGGAGGTTCTGATATTAAAGTTCAATCTCATCCTACCAAGGGCAGCCTCAAGTACTGACAGAGTGTGTGTGTGTGTGTGTATGTGTGTGTGTGTGTGTGTGTGTGTGTGTGTGTGTGTGTATGTGTGATGGGTGTTTTGAAGGCTTGTTTCCCCTGGTCAAAACCATGTCCTTCCCCTTCATGCCTTATCACAATGTCTAAAACCTATTAAAGTCAAGTGTCCCTGGGCACAGTTTTGTTTGGCGCCTTTTTGAGCACAGGAGAATTTTGCAGTGGAGTAAATAGGGGCCAGGCAAAGGGAGAAAGTGGCCAGCCCGAAGTCCCATGGGCCGTAGAGGCAGAATGAGGGTCCCACCCCGGGGATGCTGCACCACTTACTGGGTGCCCATGGAAGCCTGCAGGGAGGTGGTCGGTGGGTGTGGGAGCATTACCCCCCACAGAGCTTGGGGAGGGGGCTGAGCGATGCGCTCTCCATAATCAAGGCGCAATCAACGTTAATCAGCGTGTTCTTGAAATAGACCCAACTGGATGGGGGAAGCGAGCAGCCGCCTGGGTTTGTATAGCGGCAATCAGAGGGAGGCAATTTTAGATCCGCGGGAAAAACAGCCCTTTGTCCAGGGACTCTGCCGAGCTCCTCTTCGGAGCCCACTGCAGCTTGGAGATAAAAAACACCGCATAGGGGCTGCAGCTGCCTTGGCCCAGGAAGGGGAGCGTTCATGCACTAGGTCCAGCTGCCTGCAGGGTGAAGTCCACACGCTTCAGCACCTTGGCTGGGCACCTACTACATGCTGGGTGCATGGAGAGCTTCTATTCTCCCCCCGCCCCCCAGGTCTCCCTTGCTTCCATTCTGTAGGGGAGGGAATCGAGGCTCAGAGACGACAGTGCTTTGCCCAGGGTCACTGGGCTGGTAAGTGGCAGAGCTAGGGTGGCAATCAAGTCTGACTCCAAAGTTTGTGCCTGTTTCTTTCCTGGGAGGCACCGTCAGGCCCTAGGAGACATTATCCTAGGGTAAGCCAACACCCTAACCGAATTCCTTGGTCTTACAAAAATCTCTAGACTTGAGGATTATTGGTTCTAATTTGCAGATGAGGCAAACTGAGGTTCAGAGAAATAAAGGGTCATGTTCAGGGTCACCCAGATGGTGTGTGAGTGGTGGAATCAGGATTCAAACCCACATCTGTGAAGTGCCAGAGCCCACCACTTGAAATCACTAAGCTCTGAACTTCTTCAAAGACCCACCCTCTGCCCTTCCTCCAGGAAGCCTTCCCTGCTGACTCTGTGGACCACCATCCTCTCCCCTTTGACTGCGTGGGAGCTGAAACCAGGATGCTTGGTGACCATGGAGCCGGGTGGCTGTGGCAGGGTGGCAGGCCTCATGGGGTTTTTGGCGACCCAGAATCTTTCCCTCTTCTGTTGGTGCCAGTGCCCCCCGATTTGATTTGCTCTGCTCAGGTCTACTCAGCCAGGAGCATAGTGTGTGAAGTGCTTATAATAAGAGAGAATGCACTAGGGGTGTGCAGGCAGGCGAGGCAGGAGGCCACAGCAGTGGGCCAGGTGATGGTCCAGGGCACTGGCTGAGTCAGAGGAAAGCGGGTGCATTTGAGAGATTTCGAGGAGGAAGAACCAGAGAAATTCACCAACTGCTTGCATGTGAGGAGCATTTCCCACCTGACCAGTTGGCCCTACACAGCAGTCATCCTTGGTTCCTCTCATATCCCACATCTAATCCACTAGGAAATCCTGTTACTTTACCTTTAAACTATGTCCAGGATCGGATCATGGCTGCCCTTCTCTGTCTCCTCCAGTCCAGTCACCATCACCTTGTACTGGATTATAACAGCCCCCTCACTGGTCTCCTTACTTCCACCCAAGCCCACCACTGCAGCCAGAGGGATCTTACCAGAACAGAAATCAAGTTGGCTGTCTTCTGCTTAAAACCCTCCTCATCTCACATCAACGGCAGCCTCCTAGGTCCTTCGTGATCTGCCCACCACTTCTCTCATCTCACTTTCTGTACTTTTTCCTTGCTCACTTTGCTCCAGCCATCAAGATCTCCTAGCTTCTCTGGGAACACTGCAGAAAGGGTCTCACCCCAGGGCCCCTGCACATGCTGCTGCCTTTGCCTGGAAGCTTTTTCCCAGATAGCCATCGGTTCTGTCCTTCACCTTCTCAGTAAGGCTTTCCCTCATTGTCCTTTTTAACTTTTTAAAAATGTTTATTTTGAGAGAGAGAGCGAGTGAGAGAGAGAGTGTGTGTGCACACAGGAGAGGGGCAGAGAGAGAGAGGGTGAGAGAGATCCCAAGCAGGTTCCCAAGGGGGGCTTGCTCTAAACAAGTCATGAGATCATGACCTGAGCTAAAACCAAGAGAGTCAGATACTTAAGTGACCCAAGCACCCCTCATCATCCTATTAAAAATTCTCATCCCAACCCATACTCCCTGGCCCTCCCTTACCTCTGCCCCAGTTTATTTTTAGACAGATCATTTCTTATCTTCTGCTATACTATATATTTTTACTTTTAAAAAGTGTTCATTGTCTTGTCTTCCTCCTAGAATGTAAGCTCTGTGAGGGCAGGGCCATAGCAAGTGCTAAATCATATTTGTTGAATGAAGGAAGTTGTTGGACGATGGTGTCACTTATGGAGACTGGGAGGGACAGACTGGGGGAGGTGGGGTTAGAGGAGATGAATTTAATCAGGAAAATTAAGTGGGAGATGCCTCAACAGACACCCGAAAGGAGATACCCAGAAGGCAGTCAGAGACATACAAGTTCCTACCTTGGTTTCCTCATCTGTAAATTGGGCTAATAATCCTAGTTCCCTCAGTGGTCATATGTGGATAGAGTGGGGGGGGGGGTCTGATGAGATAAAAGGAGTGGCAGTAATTGGCACACAGTCAGCCTTCAACAAAGGGCGGCCACCTTGCAGGTCTGCTTCCTTCTCTCTGCAGACAGCTGCAGTGAACTCCCTGTAACCATTTAAGATGCTGGACGTGGGACAGACAAGAAATGTTGTGGCAAATACAGGGCCCAGAGGAGAGGTCCTGCTCCATTCGCTTCTCCTGCATCCTGAGGCTCAGGATCCCCCAAGCGAGGCTGAGCCCGAGGACTGAAGGCAGCAACTCCTCCCCTTTCCCCGCTCGCCCTTCCTTCCAACCACATCAGAATCATTCTTCACTCCCCCTGGGTGTGTAACCAACCTCTAAGTGGCCAGGAGGGGAATTTTTACAATAGTGTTATCAATTGGGGGGGAGTATAAGCAAAAGATGCTCTCTGTCTACTGAAAAAAAAAGGAGGAAATAAAAATCAGCCCAAACCTTATCACTGACAGAGAGTCATCATGTGTATTTCAGTGAATAGCTTTCTCATCTCTGTTCTATATTTTTGTGTCCGAATGTGTTGGGGGCAGGGCTTGAGGGAAGATAAGGGAAGGGGAGGAAGGGAGGGAGGCTGAGCAGGTACCAAGGCAGGGTCTGGCTGGTAGGCCCTGTCTGACTGCGGGTGCACAGTCCAGGTCACGCTCCAGGACTGTCCCTGAGGGGCTGCCCTGCCCTCCTCATGCCTCATCCCCTTTTGCATGTTCACCTAACTACAACCTCCTGGACACTTTAATATTTTCAATAATCATTTCCCCTGTTTATTTGGACTCTATAAAACAGAGGACATACAGCCTCTATCTCACCTAATTCTCAGAATAACCAAATGGGAGAGTTCCTGTGCTTAGCCCCATTTTACAGATGAGGGAACTGAGACCCAGGGAAGCACAGCGACTTTGTCCAAGGCATACAAAGAGTTTAGAACTAGGACCTGGGTCTCCTGACATGGGTTGGGGCTCTTCTGACTGTCATCCTGAGAAGAGTGACATGTGAGAAAAATAACATTTTTTTTAGTTTATTTATTTTGAGAGAGACAGAGAGAATATGAGCAGGGGAGGGGCAGGAGAGAGAGAGAGAGGGAGAATCCCAAGCAGCCTCTGCTCAGTCAGTGCGCAGAGCCCAATGTGGGGCTCGAACTCAGAAAACTGTGAGATCATGACCTGAGTTGAAATCAAGAGTAGGATGCTTAATTCACTGAGCCACCCAGGTGCCCAAGAAGAATAACATTCTATTTGCCAGACTCTTGGTGCGCACTAGCATCTTATTTAATTCTATCAACGGCCTTGCCAGAAAGGCCCTCTTCTGTGCTTCTGCACAGATGAGGAAACTGAAGTCAGAGAGTGAAGTCACTTGCCTAAGGCCACACAACCATTATGGGGAAGCTGTGAACTGAAAGCAGGTGTGTCTGGCTGTGGGGGTAATGCTTCCACCAAGAGCAAGGGATCGGGTGGGGTGAGAAGGGTGAATTGCATCCTTTTGTCAAGGGCAGGCTCTTTGTCCCTCATCTGGGCACCCAGAGTGAAGTCTGTGGGCCCTAGCTCCTATTCTGACCTTACCAGTCAGCCTGGACCTTGGGGAGGGGGCTTGGGTTTAGCAGCAGCGCCACCTGGTGGCTGATTTGCTGGCACCGGCGCCTGTGTGAGCCCAGGACTCTGGGTGGGAGGGAGGTGATAAGGGGAGGGAGGCCCAAGGCCCAATCTTCTCTGCTAGAGATTCTGGCCAACCCAATAGTCACCTGGTATAGTAAAAAAACTAAGGACTCCGGGATTGATAAACCTGGCTTTGAACTCCAGCTCAGTCTATGGGACATCAAGTAAGTTCTTCCCCTACCTCTCGAGCCCGTTTCCCTATCTGTAAAATGGGAATAAATCACACTTGCAGTGGTTGTTTTCGGGCTTATCGAAAATACCTGAACCTATCCCAGGTGCCGAATAAATACTACTTCAGGTGGTCAATGGTACTTGCCTGTGTTCTGTATTTCCTCTGTCCCCTCTGTCCCTCCGACCAGGGGCTTGCGCAGAAATATCCCATACTTCTCTAAGGGGGCCCAGCTTCCGGTCAGACTGGGCTACAGAGCCTGCTCCTTCCAGAAATGACTGGCTTTGGAAAGATACTCAAAAGGCAGGCAGAGAAAATTCCGTGAAGGGGAAGAAAAGCCAAGGGTTGGCTGATTGGCACACCTGGGTGGGCAGGTCCCTGCTCCACTCTTGTGAGGTCAAGGTCAGGCAGTCCTGGGCCCAGGCACAACTTGCCTGCTGCCTCCTGATGTTTGTAGATCTGGCTGGGTCTCCTCATCATGGCCAGATGGCCCTCTTCATCCTCATTCAGTCACCTTAGCTCTGCGGTCTCTGCCCCGCTTCTGGGCGCCTGTCCAAGCTCTCCTCCTTGCCTTCACTTTCCTCAGGGCTGCAGGGTGTCTCAAAGGCTTGCTGCCCACACTGAGCCTAACTGGCTCCAGAAATTCTGCATGGCTCCACTGCCCCCCAGTAATGACCCAGGGCACTGATATTTTTTTGCAGCTCTTGATGGCCCCTACCAAATCTGAAGGGCCCCCCAAGCCTTCATTTTTCCCCAACGACCCCCTAAGAACTCCCACACGCGTGCTCCAGTGTGCTCAAACCTTCATAGCTCCTAACTGGTCCCACTTAATTCTAGCCCCTCACTCAGCACCTCTCAACCTCTCCTGCACATCTCCAGGGTTCCAATGGTCCCTTCTACTCTCAGTGCCTCTCATTAACCCCAAACATCCTTCTGTCCATCTCATTGAACCCCAGTGACCTTCTAGCATTTCTGAGAAACAACGGAGGCTCCCAGAAGTTCCTTGTGTCCAAAAGCTATTTCAAGGCTCCTCGAGACTTTTCAACCTTCGCCACCTGGCCTCCAGCATTTGTTTCTCCATGGCCTTTAATGATTAATCAGTGCTGATGGCAGTGGTGGCACTCAATGGCTTCCAAAGGTGGTCTGTGGAAAGTGCATGGGCTTTGGAGCCAGAACCCCATGGGGCTGCTACCACTCTGCAATTCTCCAGCTCTGGGACCTTGGACCACCTATTCTACTTCTATGAGCCTGTTTCCTCATAGGGAGAAAATGAACATCGTGCCCATTCACAAGGGACTGAGGGCAAGGTAACACACATGAAGGAGCCCAGCATGGTTTCAACACTGAACGGGTCTGCAGTGCCTTTGATTCCCTTTCCCAGGGCTCCCCACTCTGGGGCAAGCCAAACCCTTGTTCACTGGAGGCCCTGTCCTGTGGACACCTGCTCTGTGCCAGGAATTGCACCAGGGCTATCCCTGAGGAGCGTGGCATTACTTAACCCCCTTGCTCTGAGAGAATGGGGAGGGGCACCCTCACAGCTGGTGAGGTTGCACAAGGGGTTCTAAAAGTAGACCAGGATGGGGAGGATTTTGGTCTCCACCAAGTTCCCCCAGGACATTTTATTGCCTCTGCCTTTGCTGAGCTGTTCTCTAGTCTCAAATGCTCTTCCTGCCCTGGTGAAATCTTCGCATCCTCAGGTACAGCTCAAGTCCCACATCCTTGGTTAAGTGGTTGGGTACATGGGGTCTATTTAGACCCAGGAAGCCTTGGTCCAGCCCAGCTTCTGCATCTTCCAGGAGGTATATGTGGTATCATGGGGGGAGGGGGGGGCAAGTTTTTTACCATCTCTAAAATTTCAATTCCTCCATATGAAAATGGTATTAATGGCCCCTCTTGGATTTGTTGTGAGGCTCTGTTGAGGTAATGCAGGAACAACAGTAGAGTTTTTTCCCCATGCTTGGCACTTCCTGAGCACTTGGTCCCTGGCACATTCTGCTCCGCAGTTTCTCTGACATGTCAGCTGGCCTGGAGGCTCTGAGAACATGCATGTGCACCCCCTGTAAAGAGACCTTATTCAAATGTGAGAGGCAGAGAAGACCAAGAGTTGGCGACAGATTGACCTTGCTCTCTACTGGGTAATAAGGACCCATGTGATTATTAACAGCCCGAGATGGTGCGGAGGGCTTCTAGGGGAATCCTGAGCCAGCTTTGTTCCCTCTCCAGGTCTCATTTTCTTCACCTTTCTCCCAATGGCGAAGCTGAAGCCCAAAAAAGTGGGCAGATTTGCCCAGGGACACAGTGCAGATCTCAAACTGGCTGGAGAAGGCTGGGAACAGGAAGAACAGCCTCTCTGTGTACTTACCCCTGTCCAGGGGAGTGTGGACACCTGTCCTCTTGACCTGAAAGAACAGAAACATTCAAGGAAAGGGGCTGTTCCATTTGTCTCAATATCCCTAGTCCTAGGTCCCGGCAGGAAACATGATGGGTACTCAGTAAAAGCCTGCTGAATACATGACCTTATTTCCCAAAATCTGCAGCTCTCAGCAGAAAGTATCAGCTCTTCAGTGCTTGAGTCCAATCTTCTCCCTGCCCCTCCTTTTCCCAAACCAGAGGAAAATCTCCTAGGTTTGAAGTAGCCTTTGACTTCACTTTCTTTTTTTTTTTTTTTATATCTAGTACCAGGCACATTCCAGTAGTTGTTTATTGAATGGATGAATGAATGAGTAAGTGATTAGCTGAGGAAAAAAATCTTGTAAACATTTACAATAGGGTGTGATTGATATATGCATGAATTCCATGAGAGTCTTGATGAGGAACATCTAACTCCTGTTGGCTATGTTTCAACATGGATTTTTTTATACAATTTATTTTTTTAACATATGCAATTATTTTCCGTCATTTACAATACAGTAGTTTCAATGATACTCCAAACAGAAAAGCAAAGTAAAAAATCAAAACCCCCACTTCTATTTCATGTAATTAGACTTATACAGAAATTAGAAGGTTAGGTACCAACTAGTTAATCACCTAATTTCACAGCTATCTGAA